>NC_135539.1:70179264-70781014 GCF_045843805.1 Urocitellus parryii
GATAAATTCAGGAATAATCATTTCTCCAGTTTATTATTAGTTAGGAGAACATAGCCGAAAACACTCTTGCGTTTGAAAATAAAGAAGGGAAGAAATGAGATGGAAAATGGGTTGGTGTATTAGTTAGATTTTTCATAACTATGACCAAAAGACCTGAAAGAACAACTTAGAGGAGGAAAAGTTTATTTTGGCTCAGAGGTTTAGTCCATGATCAGCTGACTCCATAGCTCTGAGTCCAAGGTGAGGCAGAGCATCACGGCAGAAGGGCATGGATGGTGGAGGAAAGCTAAGAACTAAGAAGCAGAGAGAATAAGCTGTGCTCCTCAGGAACAAAACATAAACCCTAAAGGCATGCCTACTCAGTGACCTACTTCCTGCAGCCACACCCTACCTGCATATGTTATGGCTGTTAATCCTTATCAGTGGATTAATCCACTGATTATATCACGCTTGTCATAATCCAATCATTTCATCTACGAGTATTCTTTCATTTTCTCATGTATAAGCTTTTTGGGGACACTCATATCTGAACCAGACAGTTGGTATGTGGGAACAACAAAGTAGGAACACATGCTGCACTGTGGGCACGGTGCTAAGCATGGCATAGGCATCTCATTTGCTTCTCACAGTACTAAGGAGTATATTTTGTTAATATCTCCTTATGCTTGAAGAAACTGAGACTGAGCTTTGCAGCCTTGCTATTGCTGAGAGGGGAAACAAGCTTCTAACCCACCTATTATAATTTTCTCTGCACCAGAGATTTGGACATAATCTGATATTTTCCTCAATGCTTTTCTCACTTTGTTATCTCACATCTTGTGGAACATCATTCTCTCTTTATGAGAAGTGCACCTATGCTGGAGAAAAATTGTCATGCTAAGAACTTGGAAACAGAATTGAAAGTCAAATGTGGGTGCTCTTTTGAAAAAGAAAAAGGATGGTGGGTGATCCACTAAAATCTCAATTCATTAATTCCAGGAATTTACTGCCTCCCTGGCTTTTCTTCAAATAAAATAAATTTTGATGTTTCCTATTTTTAATCACCTTAAGTAATTTTATTGTCAAACTTTAAGTCATTTCTCAACAGAATGGTTGGTGCTGGGGTGAATTTTTTTTTTTTTTAAATCCCTGCTTTTGGAAAGCTTCCCGAATTTTCTAAAGTGAACATTCTTCATACCGTCATGACCTCTAGAGACAGATTCGAAGTACAGTTTCTGTATTGTGGTTGCTAGGTGAGTCCCAATCCTTTCAAGTCCCTTCTGTACACACATGGAAGAGTATCAGGTCCAAGTGACAATTTCCCAACACAGGTACATGCTTTTGAACCAGCATTCTCTTTAGCCCTAGTTTGGTTTGTTCGAACTCACCATGATTTTGGCTTTGTTTCTAATGAGGAAAGATGCCTTTGTTAATTCTAAAGTCTTCCATTTAACACCAAAGTTCCAAATGTCAGGCTGAATCTGGAAGTGATTACTCATAGGAATAAAACATGATGAGTCTGTATTGGGATGAATGCTCACAGCTGTGTTTTTTTATTAAAGAAATTCAGTGAGAAGAGTTTTAATGCTGTACCATAGTTGTGAATCTTAAGGTGTATAACATCGGCAATTCCAAATTAGAGCTCCCCTGGCAACTGTCAGTCTGTGACATCACATTTTATCTAATGAGGCATAAAAATGTATACTTTGTGTGTGCCACAGCTCCTTCATGTGCATGGGGAATGAGAGTTAAAGGGAGAGAGGGAGCCATTTCTTTGAAATCTCAGCTATAATGTCTTGCTATGTGGTTGCGTTTATTTGCAGCTGAATTTTCTGCAATTTTCATCTTCAGTAATTCTAAGGCAGTGCTTATATAGTAAGTGCTATAAAGTTATTAGTTAATTCATTCTCCCATCCATCTAGCCCACTCCCATTCATTTATTTCTCTTTTAATCCATAATATCATCTGAAGCTATTAACAGGTTCAATGTTTATGCTGGTCTAAATCTCACTTGTTTTATGAGCTGCTGGTTTAATGGCTACAAAGTGTTTTATAGCATCTAGTGACAATCTCTGCCCAAAGGATCAGGTTTAGATAGTCACTAGAGTTCTGTCACTCGAGTGAGGAAAGGTGCCTTATACTTTTGGCTTCTGTCTTTCCACAGCCAGGGGACCAGTCAGTATTGAACAGAGATGTGAGTGGCCTCCAATCCAGACGGCGGATGTCAGGATTACCTCTGTGCAGATGGCACATGATTTCTTGCTTAATATTTAGCCCAACAGCTACTGAAAAACAAAAACAAAAACAAAAAAAAAACCAAAAAACCAAAAATCTGGTGAGGGTTACAGACACTTGAGTGACACTCACACTTGCTAAGTCTAAACTTCAGAAAGAATTGTACGCTTGCAAATATCCTTACGTTCAAATGTGAATTTCACAAGCATTAATTCCTCAATCCCTTCCCCCAGACAGAGCCACACAGATGGGCTGATTAAAATCATAGGTCTGTGCTACAGGAAAATTATTGCATTAGAGGAAGCATTTGGGGAAAGTGGGCGATGGGCTGGGAAAAAGTAACAAACAAAAGCAGATGGAGTGTATTGCTTGGCAAGATATTATTCCATTATTCTCTTATTATCTAACTTCTGAAATGAGAGAGCATAGAATAATAGTTAAGTACAGATTCGTCTATAATGAAAAAAAAACCCATCTTTTTATATTTATTTTTTAGTTGTAGTTGTCAATACTTTTATTTTATTTATTTATTTTCATGTAGTGCTGAGGATCGAACCCAGGGCCTTGCACTTGCTAGGTGAGTGCTCTACCTCTGAGCCACAACTCCAGCCCCAAGGTAAAACTTCTTTAGGGGTGAGACAACTGATAGATTATTGTTAAACAGCTTTACAAAAGCTTAATTTTTTGTCCTCAGTAGTGCTTTACAGTGATTCACTTATGCAAAGAACTACTGAATGATCTGACATCATGTGCAATGTGTCCAGGTTCCTAAATAAGTACCTCTGATTAGCATTTCAAAATGGAGGGCACAAGGCACTCTGATGTCCTCTCTGGAGAACAGTTCTGTTAGCTCAAAGCACACTGGTTCTTTCTTAAGCAAGATTGTTATTCCCAGAGTATCTTAGTTTAAGTAATCCACAAAGAATGTAGCTCAAGTAATAATGAATTTGCAGTTTATGTTGCAGAAAGCATGATAGTTAGACATTTATCTAAGATGATGTAAAGGGAGTTTTAATTAAATTTAAGGAGGAAATTTTAAAAAAAAAACCTGTTTGCAGATTTTCTAGGGAATAAAAGTCCCTAAAATTTAAAAGCACAGGTCTCCATTCAATCCATAGTCATAGTCATATTTTCAATCATAGGAGGGCCTTTTTCAAGCACTGTTTTCTTCTAAACAATGAGAGCAAAATTCTTGAAGCTATTTTTAGAGGGTAGGAAAGTGGATCTGTGTAAGGGATAGAGAAAACTAGCACCAAGAAATTCTTGGGGCACATGTCCACAGTTTGGGTGCTGGAGAAGTTGGGGTAATCACCCTCCAGAGCTCAGAAGCCTGGAGATTCAGCATTTACTGACTCGCCTGTGGAGATGGAATCTTGGTATCAATCATGGTCTGCTCAAGAAATTGGATTAAATCTGTGGATCCTCTCCACTCTTCAGAAGCTTTGGAGTTGTAGAATTTGAAGGTGTCTCTTACTTATCTCCAGCATCCTTTTCTGGAGGTGCTTTTCTCTCTAGGAAGGTGGTGTGCTACAGAAAAGAGATGCACGGTCAGACACATGAGTCAGTGTGCAGCCAGCTCCCTTTGGCCCAGGGGCTATAGGTAAGCTCATGATGGATGCTTGATTCATTCATCTCCAAAATGGATATTATGCTCTTCACTTCTTCGGTTTCTGGGAAGGACTGTTGAAACACACACACACACAGAGGGGATCTGGCGGAGTGGCTGGCATATGGTAGGTAAGTGCTCCATAAATGAGTCTCTTCTCTTCCCTTCCTCTGGTTTCTTTCCTGTAAAAGGAGCAAGCAGCTTCTTCTACATGATAATAAAATATTTGATTCTACAGATACCAGGATACTGAGTTTTGGACTGTGCCAGGCAGGGTTTGATATATATGTATGTGTGTGTGTGTGTGTGTGTGTGTGTGTGTATGTGTGTATGTATATATAATATCTGTTTGTTCTAATTAGTTATGCATGACAGTAGAATGCATTTTGACACATCATACACAAATGTGGGGTTTACTGATTTTAAGAGGTCAGAGAAGCATGAGACAAGCACAAGATCCCAAATAATAGGCCTAACACTTGGAATTCAGTGAGGAACAATCCACGTATGTGTGGTCCCACTCTCATGAAGCTTACGTCTGGTAGAAGATGAAAGAGAATTCCATTTTTAGAAGGTTATGTGGAAAGTTTAATTAAGAGTAGAAGCTGAAGTGTTCTGAGAGCAAAAGACACAGGAGGGTCCTTTGGGTTCAGGCTAGGGTCTTATTCAGACCTCCTCTCTCACTGCTACACAGGTCTCTTCAGAGTTTTATTCCAAGTCTCTGTTCACTGAGATTCTCACTTTCCTGTTGCCTGATAAGCTCAAATGAGTCAATATCCAAGAAGGAGCTTTGGAATACGTAGATAGTGCAAGACAGAAATGGAGCCTGCAGGTCTTAGGGCTCTGCCTCAGTTCACTGCATATTATGGAATTTTGACCTCCTATAGTCTCTCTCCCTGCCCTGTTCTCAATGTCAACTTACCAGGTAGAGTGAAGACTAACAGGATGGAGTTGTGAGACCACTTGCTTATTTAATATTAGCTGATGAGCAGTGAAAGTTGTCATTATCAACAGAGCATAGCCTCCTGAATTCTGATCATCCTGAGAGAGCCAGAGCACCTAGGTGTTTCCTCTTCCCGATAATACCATATGCATTTATTCAGAAGTTTTACTAGAAAGTTCCAGTCCTGAGCTATGAAGTCTTATGGACCTGCCTGAAGTTTGTTCACCTCTTTTCAGAAATAAAATCAAGGTATTCTTGAGGGTGGCCAAGTATAAGAAGCCCCTCTATACATTTTTATTGGGTGACCTGAGAATTTTGATTTCTCCGATAAACTTCTAATTCAGCTATGACAGTCACTTAGCAATGGCTTCTCAAATGTCAAAGATCTGAAGTTGGGGATTGGAGGGACCTTCTGATTTGTACTATTCTACAAAGCCCCATGATCTCCTTGGACGCTAGGGATTATGGATGCCAAAAAACAAGAACCACAACCAAAACAATGAGAACAGCAAACATTCTGAGTCCTGTGCCACTTCATAAGTGGTCAGTTTGTGCTGACAGAGAAAAATACTTATTGTCTAAAAGTCCTATTTTAAACAGGTGATTTTTTTTTAAAGATTTATTTTTTTTAGGATTAGAGGACTCCAAAATTAATATACAGAAGAAAGCACATTTTAATAAGGTGTCAATGAAGTACACAAAATAGAGAATATACTGCAGGCTTTTATCAGAGCTAGCCAGCTGAAGAATTATTCTGTCTCAACTCAATAATATAGGAACCCTGAAGAGCATTAAATATCAAACTCTACAAGGAAAAAAAAAAGGAAAGAATAAAAATCTATAGCAAAAACAAAAACAAACAAACAAAAACCCTAGAGGGAGAATTCAAGAAAATCTGTTTACTTGTAATCTCTCTTTTTCTCCTTTCCCTTATGAAAGCTTTGTCAGTAGCTGATGGGTCTCACATGCATGAAGCTGTTAATCATGTTTAGGAAATTTGCATGCTGTTAACTGCATAAGAAACTCACTTAGGTCGGGGAGATTTACCACCCTAGATCAGTCTTATCTCATTTGCTCTACACCTATGACTAATACAAATTCATCCCAACATGAATGCATAGTGAGATTTGGACTTGAAAATAACCTTTTCTTTTGAATGAATGGGGACCCTGGTGCAATTCGAAAGCTGTTTGTAGAGGTGGGAGTCCGTGGCTCTAAACCTGCAAGGTACTATAAAATCAATAAAGCAGGTTTCACAACTGGATGCAGACACACAAGAATATCAGCTTAATGAAAGTAAATTCCTGGTGGTGGGGGGGAAAGTCTACTTTAGCCTTTTATTTTGGTTCTTATGGGAGCAGATCCCCAAATGCCATTCTCTGTGTAGGTGAAAGCAGAATCTCTCTCCTTGAGGATGATCAGTGACAGGCCCGACTGGATTGCTGTCATTATATTCTGTACACTGTACTAGGTTTAACTGTTAGCAGACAGTGTTCTATTGTTAGAAAAAACATCATCACATGAAATTGACTCAATGACCACAGCTTTCAAAGAAATGATCTGAAGAGAATGAAGAAAATCACCCTAGCTCAGAGAGACCCAAACCCTTGGATCTACCCTATCCCTGGGGGCTTAGGAAGATGGTGTGTGCTCCTGTACCTCTGCACTTCTTCAAAGAGGCATGAGTAAGAAGTCTGAATGTCTTGAGAGCTTGGGCTAAGGATGGAAGGGGAAGGACGCAGTGAAGAAAGGGACGTTCAAGGAAGTTGGCCCTACAAGGATGTTTTCTAAACCCAGCCTGAGTTATAAATGATCAAGGAAGGGGTTTTCACTTCCAGCCTGAGGCTATTTCATTAAAGAGAAAACCTTGCTGTCCAAGTTCTCCTTCAAGGTTTGAAGTTTTGAAACTTCACGATATTCCCAGCTGATCCAGCCAAACATGATGCTTTTGTAGTACAAAAGTATAAGGCATTATTATTGTGCATCTGAGGTCCACAATGTTGCCTCTGGTGTAAAAGGGGATTAATATCAGTATCCACTCAAGTACCTTATAAAAGGTTGCTCTGAGCATTCAGTGCATTAATACATAATGGCAGCTGCCCATAGTACAATGTTTGTAAATGTTGGCTCTGTTGTTGCTGGTGGTTATTGCTGCCACATTTTCATCCTTAGAATTGTCCTCAGTCACGAGACTTAGAAGGCCAACAAATGATAATGGAGCAAGTGAATTCAAGGCCAAATGGGGGAATTCCTTAATTTGTCTCTTCTATGGATACAATGCCCACAAGGTTGAGGAGCGCTCTCACTTTTCCTACATTTTACTCAGTTGCTCTCTAATTAACTGAGATCAAACTAGGGAAGACTTTAGGGGAAAAATAGGTTACAAAGGGGCAGAAAGGGGCAGTGTGAAAACTGAGATTCTTAGTTCATTTATTTTATCTCACACTTTTTTTTTTGAAACCTAAGGAAATATTCCCACCCATTTAGCCTTCACAATGATGCTGCTGGTAAGAGCCAAGAGCAAAAAGGACACATGTGTCCATGTGACATCTTATTTTATTATTAACAACAAAAGAGGCAGTAACAGGAACTTTCTTCCTGCCATCTGCCTCTGTGTCCCTGTGAATCTGCTCCTTCTCCTCCCATTCCCTGGAGGGAGATGATTATCCATGAATTATTTCAGCAGTGTAGGATTTCTCTAAAAAAAAAAAAAAAAAAAAGAAAGAAAGAAAAAGAAAAAAAATCTCAGCACCGAGAACGATTGTCTTAATTTATCAAATTCCAGGAAAACATCTGAGTGTAATATGTTATTCACAGATTTATAGATCTATGGAGATTTGAGACTGTATCTCTAGGGGTTTCTGCACTCAACAGACATAACAGCAGAAGAGCTTGGTTTCTATGCTGAAAACATGGTACAATATTTATTTGGGTCATTTTTAGAGCTCCTTATGCATTGACTGACCAAATTAGCCAAATATGTTATGAATTGATTAAGGAAGCCAGATAATTATTCATATTGAAAACCAACATCATTCTGATGATATAGAGGAACCCCAAAGCTCTAAAGTGAACATAGTAATACAACTGGGCATAATTGTGACTTGTCCCTATGACTCACACATACCGGAACAAAGGCGAAAGGCCAAAGGTACTGAAAGTTTTCTCTGATTGAGGATTATAGAATCGGATATGGAGCATATTTCTGGTATGGATTGTAGAAATTTGTACATAAGCTCGGCTGTGATTCATGTCAACTGTCACTAAAGTAGAGGAGATGATGAAAATGATCGAAGACCAGGGAGACAGGGATCTGTTTGTCACCCTTCCCAGTGCACACTGCCTAGTGCATCCTGTTCTTTCTCATTCCACGCCACAGAAATAAGTTAAAAAAAAAAGAAGAAGAAGAACAAGAACAACTCTGTATAATCAGTCAATAGAAGAAATGCAGAGACAAGAGCAAAGGAGTCAACTCGGAGACTTGCTGAGTCCAGTTTTATCAGCTTCTTATCCAATGGGCTCTCCACCTTCTTTGGTGTGGGGTTAAGCCTATCAACTCAGCAGTCAGACTCCCTGGATTCTAGGACAGCCTTGGCCATTTAGCTTATCAGCAGACACTGGGCAGTTCACTTAACCTCTGCATCTATCCTCCTGACTAGGAAATTAGAGATAATACACCCCATCTTACGGAGCTGGGATAAGAATTAAATGAGCTAAGATTACATAAAGCACTTAGTACAGGGGAGGGCATGTTGTAAGTGCCCAATAAATGTAAACACTAAAAAAAATCTTCAGCATTGTCATTATTTAATAATATTGTTATGGTTAGATCTGGAATATGTCCCCAAAGTCTCATGTCTCTAATGTAACAATCTCCAGAATGGGGGCTTTTGGGAAATGAATGGATCATGAGGGCTCTAACTTCATTAGTGGATTAATCCACTGATGGGTTTATAATTTGATGGCATTATTAGGAGGTGGTAGAAACTGTAGGAGGTTCAGTAAGTAGAGTATTGGGGGTGTACCCTGGAAGAGTATGTCTTGTTCCTGGGCCCTTCCTCTCTCCCTGTTTCTTAGCTGCCAGGAAGTGAGCGCTTTCCTTCACCACACCCTTCTGCAATGATATTCTGCCTCATCACAGTCTCAGAAGCAAGGAAGCCAGCCAGCCACGGACCTAACTGTGAACCTCTGAAACTGTTAGCCCAAATGAATCTTTCCTCTCCTAAGCTGATTGGCTCCGGTGCCTTGTCACAGTGGTGAAAAGTGAGCAACGGATACCCTTCCTTTTCACTGTCTCTGGTTTGTCTCGGAGATGCAGAGGTTAAGTGAACTTCCCAATGTCTGCTGATAAGCTAAATGGCCAAGGCTGTCCATTGTTTCCTAATGCCTAGCTTCCTGGGCTCCCTCCCACAAGGGCTAGAAGCTACTGGTGCTGGCATGATGTTTCCAAGGGTGGCCCTTATTGCACTGTCCTTGGGTGGCTGGGGGCAATGGAGTCCACTCTGCCCAAGGGAAAGAGGCTTCATGCCAATAAAACACTGCCAGCAAGACATGGTTTCCCACTGCTAAGAACAGCATCTTTGCAGAATCAGAATATCATATTAATAGAGATAACTCAGAGTAAATGAAATGATTATTCTGCAATCAACTCACAAACTGCCCTTTTAGTAAAATATGGAGCCCTTTTCTGATGTGGGTTTATTACACAGATTACCCACATCTGCTGCCCACTGGAGAATAAGAGGACTGTCCTCTGGATACTCTTTGAAGGGAAGTTTCAAATTCTGGCAAATACCATTCACAGGAGCCACTTCTACAGGCTACCTCTTCTTCGTGAGAGATAGCATTTCATCCAATCGTTTTATTGTTTAAAGCCAGGTTGCTTGTGGCCACGAAGAGGGCTCTGCACCATCTGGTTCCAACATCAGGTACACAAACACACATCCTGCCTGCCGTCTGCTTCTTGTCCCCATCACTCACCTTTATCTCAACATTGAAATATTCAATTCTTATGGTGACAACCTTGACATTCTACAAGAATCTCTCCACTCTTCCAGGAGGTTAATCCTTCACTGAATTATATTAAAAGTCCTTTACTTGTTAGTCTCAAGATCAAAGGTTTATTTGAGATTTGCTTCTAAAAGTATCTTAAATAATGTACTATCCTTTGGGGGCTTAATCCTGGCCACATGTAAGAAGCACCCGTGGTGTTTTATGGGTGCCTGGGTTTCAGCCCTTCTGTCAAGGCAAGGACATGTCTAGAAGTAGGAACCTTTGAAAACTTTTGTAGGTCTTACAATGTGAAGTTAGTCTGAGAAGCTCTTTGTTTTTCATTTTGTCACTCTAAATAACATCAAGGTCCTATGTGAGAAGCTCTTCTTAAGATTTATGGGTGAGGAAAACTTTCCAATAATCAGCTTGCTTTTATTCTCCCTAAATAGAAAGACACATGCAATATTTCTTATTTGCCATTATTTCTGGACTAAGGAAACTTAGAACAAATTTAAGGTTCATTCATAGAAGTCACTCTAATCCTCATGGCAGGTGTATTTGATTTTTTTGTTTTTTAAAGTTTATTCTGCTATCTCTGATAAACAGATTATTTGTAGATCTCATGGTAGGTCTCTTCAGGTTCTTCATGTCTCTGCTATATGATTGACACGTGCACCTCTCAAAGAAGTACATGATTGACATGTACCTCTCCCAGCATTTGAGCCTAACCAATTTCTCTCTGGGATTTCTGTGCATTCTGAGAAGATACCTGGACTCTCATGGCTCCATAAACTCTTGTTTCTGTGGATGGGGATCTCTGCTATGTTGTTTGACTCAGATATGAAACTCAACTCTTCTTCCAATGTGCCATAAAAAATCCTCTAGAAAAAATCCTCATGAGCAAAGTAGCTCATCCCAAAGAATTAAGGAGGCTCTGATATTTATGCTCCATGTTCAATAGCTTATTAGGGCTTTTTGATCTGAAAAGTTCTGATGAGTCATTGTAACCAGGGAAGGGGTTAGCCCGCTGACCATTTCCATAGTCATAGGTCAGCACGTGTTTTCTTCATTGGGCCAGGGAGTAAGTACTTTAGACTTTGTGGGCATGTGGTTTTTGTTAACTGATTGAACCCTGCCTTTGTATTAAGAATTTAGTCATAGACGATATGGAGTGTGGCCATATTCCAATAAAACTTCATTGGCCAAAACAGGTAGTAGGCCAAATTAGGCTTATGGGGCCAAGGCTGACAACCTTGACCTAGAGTATTCTCTCCGAAATCTGTCAATTCTTCTTCCTTTCTTCTGACTCTTTTCTCCCATCTTAGTCTCCATTCTATCATCATAACAATTCCAGATGACCTTTTCTTCCTATGTATAACAATTCTGTCCTCTTTTCAAGAATCACGGCACCAGAGGGTACCTAAGTCTTGGGCCTGAACTTCCATCCTACCTTTTAGGAAGATGGTTTTGCAAACAAAGCCATTTCTATTATAAGTAATTCTGGCATTAACTGTCTCGATAATATAAGAATATTGTCTCATTAAATTTCTATCACCACAGAGCCATGTAAATCAGAGGTCACAAACTCTAATGCCTTTGGAGTCAGGTTGGTGAGATCCCAGGAAGTGAGGAAGACTGAGTGAGCTTTGGAGATATAATCTACCTGAGGAAGTTGACATCAATCTTTATAAAAGTTGTGTGATCTTAAACAAAATAAACCCATGAGCCCAAGTTGATCCAGAGGCTACTAGTGTGTGAAGCTTCCTACAAAGATTTACATGTATTATTTCTACGCATTTGAACCTCAGACTCAAAGTCTATGTGGTTTTCCTGCAGCTAGTAAGTGGCAGAGTACTTGCAAATAATATTGAATACTGCTTACTATATGGCTGCAGGAGGCCTTGGAGATCCTGTGACAGATGAGGACAGTACTGGTCCACAGCCAAATTGCAGGGATAAAGACAAATGAAAGACCATTACAGTATATTGTATTAAGAGCTGCAAGGAGAATTGGTTGGGGCTTTATTGTTGTGCAGTAGAATGATTTAACCCAAATATTATGAGTTGGGATTAGCTTCCTGGGTGGTATGATCACTCAAATATCCAAAAAGAAAAGTGGGATTTTATCAGGCAGCTTGCATATTGGATACAAAAGGACGAAGGTCTATCAGGTGCAAAGGCTCTGAGATGGAAGAAAGTATTCTTCTTCCAAGGAAAGCCTAGGTAGAAAAAGGGACCAGACGATTATGCACCATGAAATGGGTTTATTCCTATGACATTAGGTAGCCATCGATTGGTTTTAGGCAGAATCAAATTTGTATTTTGAAAATGCCCTTCAAGGTGGGTTATTTGATGATGGTTTGACAGGAGACATAGAAACCAAAGAGTGGTCTGTGGCAGCAATGCAGGCAGGAGATGATGGGAGGCTAAATGGAGGATACAGCATTGAGGATTGAGAAAGCCTTTAAGAGTCAAGAAGTATTAAGACAGCTGAGTTGATAAGAGTTCAAGACTGTTTTGGTTTAGGGAAGGAGTGAGGGAAGGGAAAAAATCCAGCGTAACATTCAGGGTCCTTTCTGAGCCTAATGCTTTCTGAGTCTGGCACAGAAATTTAGTCCCAATTGGGAAAGAATTGGGGTATTAAGGAATCAGAACATTAAGTGTAAATTAGACGTGCCCCCTTTTTGGCATTGCTTCTGTACTTTGGTTCTCTCTGACCTCCCTTTCCTGTACTTTCTTCTCTTTTGGATCTGTCTCCCCCTTTCCAAAGCCCAAGGCATGGTGGAGTCTCTGGTTTCTTAATGCTTCCTAAGAGGAGACTTGAGGGGCAAATGCATCTAGTGGTTAAAGACTGGAATCTGCAATCAGATGGCCTAGGTTCAAAGCCCAGTTTAGCCATTTACCCGCTGTGTAACCTTTGCCAAATTACTTAACCTCTTGTGCCTGGCTTGCTTCACTTTAAAATGGGGTTAATGACAGTTTCCTTCCGAGTGTTGTTGTGAATATTAAGTGACTTAACACCTGGCAGAGTGCCCAGCACAGAGTGAGCAATCAATGCATATTAGCTGTTTCCATTCCATGTAAGTCTGATTGTCCCTTATCCCCATTTTGCCAAGTCACTGTCCCAAAGTTATAGTTTTAGCCTATCACCATTAAAACTCCCTTTTTAAAATTCTTCTAGAAAATGCAGTTGCTAGAAATGTGAAAAACCATTTGATATATCTCAACTGATATCGGTCAATCCAGGAAGTTGTCCAGTCTGAAAAGAGAAGTGAAAGGAGAGTTCACTCCCATTTTCTTGGGTAGGAAACAGCCTCTTTGCACCTCAAGGGAAAGTGTTTTGGTTGCATGATGACATTCAAGAGCAGCAGGATCTCGTATTACTAAAAAATTCCACTTATTCATTTATTCAACACATAATTATTAAGCATTTTCCATAGGATCTGATACCCAGAAGCAACCTTTACATAACACCTCTATCTTATTTACTAAGCTGTGTCCAGAAAGATTGAGAGACTTGCTACGGACCAAGATGTAGTCATTAGTAGTCATTTCTTGGACAAGAGGTCATGGAATCTTACCATTTCCTCTAAACCATAGGTTTTGAGTTTGCTTTATAGTAGAACTTTTAAATAATGATACAGACAAAAAGCAAACTTTTAGTCTATGTGGTGTTTTTCACTTTCCAATATATAGTGGATGCTTATTATTTGTGGTAGTTATATTCTACAAAAGTGACCACAGACAATGAATTAGCAAATACTGCACCACTGCTCCTTGGAAAAAATTCAGGGTTAGGTTCCTATCAGTCTCTGGTCACAACATTTTCATCAACTGACCAATAGTAACCTTATTTTATGTATGCTTCTGTTTAAAGACACCTTTTTAATATAGATTATTGATTCATTAATATTGAACTCATGGCTAATAGCACCATAATCCCTGCTATTGAAGAGAATAATTCCTGCCTGGGTGAAGTTTATTTTCTCCATAAGAAAACATCGTAGCTTTTTTTGTTTTTAGGAATACTAGACAACACTTCATCACTATGCTTAGAGATCATTTTAAACAGAGAAATCACCAAAAATGACAATGTGGAAAAAATGTATTAAGTAGTGAATGTATAGGACACCTATTCACAGCATAAGAGCAGAAGGGACCATGTTGCCCTGTTCAACCTGAACAGGAAACGTGTGGGTTGGCCGACTCAAGTGTTTTGCAGCCCTGTACATGTCCATGTGTGACTGACAGAGCAGCAAATGTATTATATTGATTTGGGGCTTACAAAAAAATTTTAGGAAGGAAAATGAATAAATAGAAAATTCATGAATAATGAGGCTTGACTTTCTTATCTCCCTAAACATTTGGAGTAAATATTTTGTGCTTCTATTTTATGACTTTACAAAGTATAATAGAGAACAGTAAATAGGTTACTGTCATATAACAAGGGCTAAATCTTAGTATACCTCATTTAGGGATGGGAATGCAGTGCCCAGGAACTGGGAGACAGGAATTAGATGGACCAAACTGAGCCTGTAGATATTATCAAGCTCGTGGGGGCTTGCCTCTTCCTCAGTGCCCATTCCTGGATCACTACCTGCCATTATAGGAAAAGCACCATGTGCGCACAAGCTCTGTCTGGCTACATGAACTCTCTGGACTGCTCCTTATGTCTGTTTCCTAAAGAGTGGATTTTTCATTTACCATCTCACCTTTATCTGGGCTCTGACCATACTTGCAGAGAGAAAATTCTGAATTCACTATCCAATTTCTAATCAGTGGCTTATAAAACCTGGGTAACCCACTTTATCTTAATAGTGTGATAGCAACTGGCAAGGGCAATAACATGAAGATAAGGCTGGCCTCATCTCTCTCCCTGTCAACAGGCCCGGTACCTTGTTCATTTTTATTCTTGAATAAGTGACTCAATCAATTCTCCCTTGCTGAGTTCCTTGTGGCAGCCTCTGTGAAGTTGTAGGGAATGTTAATCACTCACTATCGGGTCTGGAGACAGTGGAATTTTATAACTTTTTGTTTTGTTTTGTTTAAATGGAGCCATTTGCCATAAGATAGATCTGCCTTTAAAGTCAGAAAAATAGCTTCTACCTTTGCAAGGTAAAGCCTTGCATTTCACATTGGTTTCCTTTGTAGTGGGGATCTGTATCCCAGGGATTGGAAGATTTACTTATTTGAAGAGAAATGAGGTGGGCAGGGGGCAGGGGGGAAAATTGTCCCACCATTCAGAAAGAGTGGGAATGCTAAAAAACATTTAACTAGTGTTTAATCTCCAAAACATCAGCATTACTGTCATTTCCAAGAGAAAACTGGGGGAGAAAGGAGACATCTGGTCAACCTAATCAACCTTAGAGATTGGTTAAACCAGATTCTCAAATCCAAATTACTCTAGAAACATACGCCCAGACTCCTTTCTACAAACATTACACTGGGTTAGAGCCCACTCTCATGAATTCTGTAGTATCTGGGGAGAAGGCCAAAGCATTTGTTTACCTCTCATTTTGACTTACCCTCTATTACACATTTGTTAGTCCAAATAATGGTATTTAAAAATTATAGACATTGAGCCTAATTAAAAAAATTCAGCTCTTGTTTCCAAAAGTGATCATCACCTTACAGGAAGGAGCAATAAATTTAAGGGACATGAGCAAGATGAATAATCATTTTGGGGAAGTTATATTACTCCAAAGCATCATTTCTATTTTGCACTGTGATTATCTCACCATAATCATACCCCTGTGCTTCATTATTGCTCACAATAAAAGTCCACATATTGGAGAGGAAAAGCTTCTTCTTTCAAAGCATTTTCAGGGAGGATTAGAAATTATTTTCCGAACAAGCAATAGAAAGCCTAACAGGAGATCAACTCATATATGTCTGCATTCAACAGTTTGAGAGCAAGTTAATAGTAATTAAGGGGGAAAAGTCAGGAATTGGCTACATTCTGCCATCTCCATAATTAAACAATAAAACTACTATATCATTTCAAGCAGACATTGTAAATACTAAATTAAGAAGCTCCGATGAAATGTCAGGAGCATTTTCTTATGAGTTTATATCAGCCATGTGATTATCATATTGATTCTGCATGCCAATGAGATAACATTCCACTGTGTTTATTTTTCTCCCAATTGCCTTCCGGAAAGTAATAAAATTAAATCCAATATGATATTAAATGTAAATATGCATGGATATTATATGTAAATACCCATTTTAAACTCTCTTTGCTTTTTGATATTTTCTGAGCATAATGTTGTCAAGCAACAGTAATATTCCTATCCCCCACGTGGTCCACCCTCACTTCCAGTACCAAGAGAAAGGACACCCTTTATGATTCCACTTGACATTTGTTTCATGATCTATGGAAAGGAAAATACCAAAAAAAAAAAAAATCCTGTTTTTAAAGTTACTCAGCTAAGAGTTCATAAGCAAGTTTCTCACAATATTGTGTTGAATGACCACTTACTGCAGACTTTATTACACTGCTTTATTTATTCTGATGTTTTATTTTCTCTTAAATTTCTCATGCTCATTAAGTAATTAAAACAACTGTACTTATCTGACTATGGATTCAAACATCCAGCTAGGATTCTGTCCTTGCAATTCAGACAAGACTTTTCTAAGTCTACTTGATGCATTGATTTGATGCAAAAAAACTAGGCTTTTCATCAGGATAAAATGACCAGACATCTTAGCTAAGTCAAGAGGACCCAATGTAAGAACATGGCTTTTAAGGTACATGGAAACTGGTCACATATGGTGTCCCAAAGGGAAGCACACAACTTCTGAAGGAAAGTAACCAAAGTGTCACAGGGTTTTTAGGAAGAACAGTCAGCATAAACGCATCCCTTTATATATGGCCGTCTGGAGGCCTAAAGGAACTCAGAGGCTCACTTCTCATGAGTCACCCTCCTTCTGTCTTCCCATTAGCATTTTCTACTGTGGCTCTTCTGCATCTCGGTACATGTTCCATTCATTCAGAAATGCTAAGTCTTTCACTTCTAGGAGACATTTGTCTCTGTTAATCAGAATGATTTATTAGCCCCTTTCTCCCTCTGGTGTGTATGTCCTTGTGTCTAGTAGAGTTCTTGCCTGTTTGGTGAAAGGCTGCTTAGGTCATGGTTGATTGGTAACAGATCTGAGATTAGAACTTGCATTTAATTCTGTGGGTCTTTTATTATTATTATTATTATTATTATTATTATTATTATTACTACTACTACTACTACTACTACTACTACTTTATGGTTCCTCCTTTTCACACAATCTATAGACACATTTATCATTACACCCTCTCCTGGGGAATCTGTCCAAGATGAAAGATGAAATGGATGACGGAATTTGATTTACCTATAAAGCACTTTAGAATCTTTTTTTTTTTTTTTTAACAATGGGGCCTTTTTACAGTCATTATTTCTTCTTCTTCTCTCTTCTTCCTCTTCCTCTTCTCCTCCTCCTCCTCCTCCTTCTTCTTTTTGAAACACCACTATTGTCATATTTCTAGGAGGATTTACTTAATACTTCTAACAATCTAAAAAATCTAATAATTCTAATAACTTAATAATAAATAGTCTTGAAGGGATATTTTCATTTCACCATCTGTTTCCATTAAAATCCAATAACAAGTAGATAGAGTGATTCTTTTCCTTCTTTTTCTTAAATTAACTACATATTAGTGTGCAATGTTAGATTTTCTTTCAGTCATGTTTAATATTTAGAGAATGCTATAAATGAGGGCAGGATCTCTGCCTCCTCTCTCTCCACAGTCTTGATGAGTGGTACTAAATTTGTGCTTAGTCTGTTTTTGACAAATAACTTTCCTTAGCTGGTTATAAAACAGATAAAAAGACTCTTTATATTTCTATATCTATAGGTCTATCTTTCCAGTCATCTGGAGAGATGTGTGTTGTGTGGTTGGTGCTGGCATGTTCTTGAGTGTTTATGTATAATTAATGGGCCTCGTGTGTGTCTGGTGTGACTGTATATCACTAACCGAACCTGGAAGTCAGGTTAGACAAGGATCCAGAGGACACCGATTTTCAGGGGAGGGACTTTTCAATCATGTTGATTTTTAGCATTGCCAGCACTGATTTCAAGTGATACTAGCTTTGTTATTCACATGGCTTTTTACATCTATGTCACCATTTCAAATGCATATGACTGATGGCTTCTAAGAGGCTTAGGAAAGCAACAATGGTGCACCACACCACTTTTTCTAGGGTTTTGCCAAGGTAAATTTATGGGGAGGCATTTCTGTATCTTAAAAGTGAAGAAGTCAAGAGGAGTAATGCACAGACAGGAAAAGTTCCCTTAAAGTAACTCAGTAGAGGAAGTCAGGGTGGTTCAAGGCTCTTGACCTGCTGTCTCTCAACATGTCTCTGTGTCCAACTACAGGACTGGCCTTCTTCAGGGGCCCAATGCTGCAGAGATCTTCTCCAAGCTCATCCATAGCGTCAATGTGGGATACACAGCTCTCTGGTTGCCTTCGTGACTCTGGCAATATCTACATGTTATTGGTGGTGGTCACTTCCTCATCCATGCTGTTAACACAGAGTAATATCCCTGACTTGGCCTACTACAGGTAATTTCTCCACCCTCTCCATGTCAACTCACACCATAATCGGATTGTAGCAGAATCTAGGACCTTCCTCCTCTATCTACCCACCCGTCTTATCTGTACTTGTCCATTCCTGAAAGACAGAAAGTAATGCAGTTCTAAGTCCCTGTATGGCTGTTTTGCTTCCAGGTTTACTTAACCAATACTGACTTTCATAAATGTCTATTTTTGACTCTGTCTTGGGCTCCATCTTTCTTTCTTTCTCAACTAAGAACTCTGCCATTTCCTCCCATCAACCCACTAATACTGGTCTAAAAGTGAGAAACTGAGCCAATTAACTTGTTTTTCTTCTACCTACCAAATTACAAGTTTGACTTTCTAATGACCTTTCTGAACCCATTACTGGCTCTTTTGGCATTATGTAGACACAAACTATTAGCGTGAAAGAACACTTTTCTGAAAATTAAATAGAGCTGAATCAAAGAAAAACTATATCCTTCAAACTTCCAACTTCATCTTCAAACAGCATGTAAGTATGTCTAAAAATAAATTTAAGATTTTAAAGTTCTCTCACATTAGCGAAAACAACTTGAAGCCATAATCATTTTAAATGAACCATCAAAAATGTCACTGCTAAAAAAGAATGCCACCCTGAATTGTAACTTATGTAAACTTTCCAAAGCTACTCACAGAATAAAATGATATTCACACATATTCTAAAATTCAGAATGAAAAATTTTGTGTAATTGAGTTGGCACCACTTTTAAGGAGAGGGAAGGAAGGAGGGAGAGAGAGACAGACAGACAGACAGAATGCGAAGCTATATCTTTGTGTAGGAAGAATATTCTCATTTTTTAAAAACCTTGAATATCTTAAAGATACAGCTCTAATTAATAATGCTGGGTGTTGTGGTACATTCAATCAAGCAAGTAGCATGTTCATTTTGATAGATCTTATTTAACTGACTGAAAACCTTGGTTCATTGTGTTGCTTTCTGCCTTTTAGTTTTGATCGAAATATCAAAGGGTATCTCAGCCTGAACTAGTTATCTTAATTGATAGGAGGCACAGCAAAATATATTGATCCACATAAATAGGTTCCAGATCAATTGTCCTTTTGAAAATAATATTTACATTTAGAAAGGGCTACAGATATTCACTGACTACAAAGGTTAAAATTAATTTCTCCTTAACCATAATGATTAGTGCATTCCTTGTACACTGAGTAGTTTTTGAATCAATGCAAAACATCCTAGGGGCTTTGTACATTGTCCCTCAAAGCATATCTCTGAGGCAAGTAGGTACAGAAGATGGTACAGCCATGTTTTTAGCACACTGGCAGATGGAGAGAACTGAGTCACAAGCCAGTTGGGTGATTTGGCTAAAACCATAGCATCTAATGTGATTACTGCAATCTCAGAATAGAGTTCTCAACTCCCACCTCCCATCTGTTCTTAAAAGAGAATTTGGGAGCCAATTATCTGTTCCTTTGTAAGAAGCATCTATTGATTCTATTAAGAGGGTTAGAGCTGGCCGCAGCCAAGTTTGCACGGACTACCCCAAGCCTTGTCCTTATTTTTACCCTGCCCTCCACCCTCTGTACCCCCTTGTTGTTTCCAACCACACATTTCTAATCAGCTGCTCAAAGGATTTTGTTGGGATGCTCCTGGGGAGGCGTATGTCTGCACAGGTGGTATAAAAAGATCCTTAATAAGGAAACACTTCTAAATCCATTCTTTGTGCTTGAAACACAGCTTTGGGTACTTCATACCATTTTCTCCTTCCAACTTCACTACAATTTATTGCAGAGGGATGACACCCATGATAGATGCTAAATAAGCAAATTGATGATGATGGTGCAGGTGGTGGCAGAGCAGAATGTTCACTGAATGAGAAATAAAATAACCAGGTTCTGGCTTCAGCTGTTGCCAGCAAACCTGTGTGACCTCAGTTAATGCATATATATATATATATATTTCCTCTCTGGACTTAGTTCTCTCTCCTGGAATATAGGCAGAGCACAATAGACTGGAAGAACACGAAGAAGACAAAACGGACACTAACATGATAGGAGTGGGTGGTAGCTACTGCTCCATTCAGGCAGGTTCTCTTGGGACAGATAATGCTTACAAACAAACTGCTTTTCATCCTGGTCCATGTAGGACATTGCTCCCAATCTTGGTCATAAATCACAGTTACACACTCCCCTTATCTCTAGAGCATTAAAACGTAAGGCCACTGATTTCATGAATCTCCTGTTGTCTTATTTTATATATTTGAAAAGATCCCGAGGTGTTTCTGATAGGTACTTGTAGTGATAGGTAGTTGAAGTTAGCAATCATTGCTGTTTGCTGGGGAATACTGGACTACAGGAGAAGATATTTGGCAGAGTAAAAGCATGAGGATGGACACTCCTTTAAATCACACCATTTATTTAGTCTCAATGTGAGGCTAGACCTGCCCATGAGGTGAGTGGTTGGCCTGGGGAGAGATCAGGAGAGCTAGAAGTGTACCGAATGCAGGATGCAATGGAACACCGTCTGGGAGGTCAGGCCTCATTTGCTTTCATTTCCCCTTGACTCTAATTCAACCTGGATGGAGTTTTAAATCTTTCCTTAAAGAACACCCATTAAAGATGATAAAGTAGTCTGGCTCCCAGATCCATCCAACCCCTCGAGCTCTACGATGAAACAACAGAGGCATCTGCAGTGTCTAATTTTGTCTTTGGAGCTAATTAAGTATCCTGTGGGATGTGCTAAGTCCAGGATGTTATTTTGCCTGGAGTAATGGACAGTCACTAAGGATGAATGATGTTGGGTCCCCGGGCCAGTATTAATCTGGTTGTCTTAAGTAAAACACATCTGGTGTTCAAAAAAGCTCTCTCTCATCTAAATTAAGCAGCTACTTTAAGCTGCAAATTCCCAAACTAAGTATCTTCTGTGAAATTCCCCAGGTGTAACCAAGGCCATAAAAAAAAAGATTTGGCTTCATTCAGCTAATACTTGGGACCTCATTATTGGTACCCCAAAACTCAGAATCTTATATTGCCTTAATACCTAGAATCTCACTGTTAGTTATTTTGGGTAAGTCACTAACCCTAAATGAAAAATTTTCACTCACTAGTTTTGAAGTATTTCACCTTTTATATTTCTCACCCAAAGTCTGAATGCTTGGAAGAAAACTTAGTAAATGGTCTTGTATTAAAATCCAGAAAGAAAGAGTTAGTTACACTGTTCTCCTTACAATGTGTTTCCTTTGATAACTTTACATTTTGGAAGAAATCAGGATGAATGATAAACACCTGCTGCTTTTCAGAATGAGATTCCACACATGTGTGGCTTTGCGGTCTATCAAAGAGTAAACCTGTAATTTGGATGCTTGTCATCGGAACCTACAAGTTACAAATGGGAGTCGCGGTTCCTACAGCAGGCATTCAGTGAGGCTGTCAGGTAGTGCCTCTCGCTGCTGTTTTCTATTTTTTAACATTGTCTTTACGTAAATAAAGTGTAACACTGTGAAAAATGAAATATATGAACAAAAATGCATGGGGAGGTTCACCAAAGAGCACTTACATTATTCATTTCAAGCGATTGGTTGACGCTGAGTCTTCATTGAATATTTCAGTGTTTAGGAGTATTACTAAGGTTATCAACTGAGAAGGGGAATAAAATTGCTTTTGGTCAAGGATCAGCTTTAGCATTAAATAGCTTTTGAATATTTATGGGGAGCATGTAATACCATTGTGGAGTTTAAAATTCTTGGTGCTATTTTTTCCTTGGTTTCTCCTTCGATTAAAATAGCCATGGAATTTCAGGTCTAGAACGAACTTCAGAAGAAAGCAAGGGGCTATCTTAGGCTTGGTCACCCAGTTGGGTCTTAACAGTTGCCATCTAAGTACTGTCCTGCTATCTCTCGGTCATGCACCCTGTCCACAAAACCATGCTTTGGCAGATAGATGAGAAACAAGGTTCACCTGTCTCTTTAAGAAATTGCTTTATCTTAGTTGGCTCAGCCTAATTGTACCTAGGAAATTATTATTTCTATATTCTAGTATTATTCTAGCATCTCCTGGGAGCTTTAAGGTCCAACACAAAAGATGATTGATATTATTCATTTCACAAACTCTCAGCTGTTTAGTTGATGTTACGAGGAACCCAATTTGTGGGATTGAATCCCATTCAGTCCTAGTTAATTTTCTGTTTCATGACCGTGGCAGGGATGCCCAGAACCTGTGAAAATACATTGTCAATGGCCCAAGGAGTGGCAGTGTGATCTGCTCCTATTCTACTTCTCATTGGCATGTACTATCCCATTCAAAGCTCATCTTCAACTAACCAGGGGTCAGTAGCATAACATTGATTTATGAAGAACATTCATGTTCAAAATAATTATGTAATTGCTTTTAGTTTCAGGACTGGGACTAAAACTTTGCACTTTTATTTTCTGTCCAGTGAATTTTCCATTGCAGTCTAAATCCTCCTAAGCACTCCTGGAGGAATGAAATTGGCTAAGTCTCCTCAGTCATATTTTTCTGAGTAAAACACAGATATCTTGTGCTGCAGACACTGCATTAAATGTGTCCTAACTTGCAGAATCCAACACAGCCAGTGAATCCTAGTAGCCCCTTTGTTTACCTCTGAAAAACAAGGCCAGATTTACTTGGTTTAAAGGAGACAGAAGGTTTGGGACAGAAAGGAATGGGAAGGAGCACAGAACAAAACAAAATGCCAGGGCTCTCCAACAGTCTGAGTCACATTCAGGGTTGTAAAATGACTTATAGCCCTGAAAATGTTGGCAGAACATTCAGCATAGATCATGCATTTCAGGCACATGATGCAAATGCTTTTTGGCTCATGATTACAGGCCAGTAATTTCTGAGGCCCTGTTGCAGTTCCAAATAATTCATTGTATTTGCTTTCTGAACTAAGTCCCTTGGATTGATTAAAGAGAAGCCTTCCAAAGGCATGCCTTCCAGTTGGTATATGACTTGGCCATTAATCACATGGTGGATGTGACCCTATGTTCTCGTACAGTTGCATAACATTTGTGCAAACCCACATGATCTCAATTTCCTGGATTATTCTGGAGTTAAGAACATGTATAAAATATGATCAGATTGGCTAGGGTGTGGCCCAGCCAAAGATGTAAGCTGATTTCATGTTTGATTGTGTGGTAAACCACAGGATCAACCTCGAGCTTTGATTGGACTGATAAGTCAGCCAAAAGAGTAATCATATTAGGGGGATTTAGCTGTATAGACTCAGGCTTTCTTGAGAATATGGAAAACCTATAGCTTCATCCCATAGTTACAGTTTTGTGTTTTTATTTGTGACAACATTGTTTGGAAGGTAGGAATGGAATAGTGATATAAAATATATACATTCAAAGGAGGACAGTGATCAAGAATAGTTTAGGGCTACGTGGCTCAGTAGTAGAACACCTGACAAGCATGTATGAGGCCCTGGATTCAGTCCTTAGCACTGTTAAAACAAGTTTTTTTGATTGTTTTACATAAGGGTTCATTTTAAATAATGCACATTAGTAATTATTAATTTGAACAAAGTGTTTATAGTAACAATGAAGAAGCAAGATGAGCTTATTTGATTTTATTTTTTACCCATTATCTGATCAAGACTTCTGTGTTGCTGATTGGATACTGCCAAGAACAGTAGATAATTCTAGAAAAATCTACTGGAGTAACTCTTTGTGCAAAGAACAGCTGAGTAAATTCAATGCATGTTCTTTTTCCAAGCACTTATGTTTGCTTCTTGCCTTTCTTATCACAGCGTAGGTAGAGGTTCTGTGAATTCCTATTGTCATCATGACTACTCTTATACTAGTGCTACAAGGAAACTTGGGTGTCATTTTACCCTGTCTCCAGGAGATAAACCCAGTCAAACTAACAATTTCAATCTGTTTTGTTCTTTTGGTCAAGACTTTGTAGCTATCAAACTTCTTTATGACCTGAATAGTAAATACATAAATTCCTGGTGAATTGTGGCAAAAATATTATATAGAGAACCTTAAGCTAAGTTGTTTTTCCTTATGCTTGCGTTAGGTATTATTTGTAAATCTTCTAAGCAGCACTTAAATTTTATCTCTTTCTGAAGCATTCCAACTTGTGTCAATGAAATGATGAACAATATTAATTTTATAAGTTGAAGTCTTTTTAAGAATGTGTTGGCGCATGTGCATTTGTGAGCATGAAAGTGTGTGCATGTGGTGTGTTTGCGTGTGCGTGTGTGTGTGTGTGTGTGTGTGTGTGTCTGTGTGTGTATCTCAGACATAGCTTCCTTGCTCTGGGTGCTTAGGCAGTAAGAGCAGATCACTTTCTGTAGTCACACTGAAGACCCAGAGGTTTATTAGCAGGCTATTAGTGAAAGAGCTTTTATTTTTATTCTTTGCAGATAGAGAATGGATTTTTCTTTAAGATAAAATATTCCAAATTTTTGTTTAAGTTAATGGTTCAGGTTCTGGTGATGAGATTAGTGATGAAGTCTACTTTCTCGATAATTAGCCCCTTTTACTCTCTACTCTCCCAAAATGAGAAGCAAGTTTAGATTGAAATGCATCCCAAGAGGCAGAAGACAGTGGCCCCAAGGTAAAAGCAATTTGAGCCTTCATCTCAGCCTTACTCCCTCAGCTCTTCATTCATTTTGTGGCTTGAATGGAGAATGCATTGCCTAGATTTGCAAAATATATGGAAAACAATTCTACCTCCAGTTCATTGTCCTCTTGGCTATTTTTCTCATTTTGAAGCTGCCTGGAACTATTTTGGGCCTTCCCAGTACACTTAACATAGCTTTAAAACAGATTTAAGTCTCCCTAGAAGACTGAATTTCTAATTCTCCATCTAATAGAGCAGTATGTTCTTAAAGCGCTATCAGGTGTTTCAGTATGCACACATTTATCTGACTCTTCTTTTAGTTAGAAATAATACAAAATGAAATTGAAGATTTATGCTTTCAGTGTGATTTGATGAAAAACTGCTATAAGAACAGCTGACTTCTTGGCAAAGATCCGAATGAAATCCAGAACACTTTAAACATAAATATATGTTCCCTCTTTGGGCCATACAAGGCCCTTAATATGCACAGTCTCATATTTTAGAGACAACTTCAAATCCTTCAAAAATATCAGTTAGGAAAAGACAGGGAAATGAATCTGTGAATTATTCACCCAGGGCTTATCCTTTTTGTGACTCTTTTTTACAAATTGTTAAAAGACAAAAGATGAGCTAGCATTTCTTAACCTCAGATATACTTTTAGGGTGTTATAACTTTTTGTAAATGTATGCATGCTCATTAAGTGTTGATAAGTTTTTAAAAAAGTAACTGAAGAATATGTTAGGAAATAAAAAGTTCTCCTAGATTCCTCTAGTGTTTTTTTTCTTTGGGGGGAGGGGAAGGGGTGCTCATTGAAAAAATTACATTTATTAATTTTAATTCAATCCAAAGCCTACATTTTCAAAAATATACAGTAGACATTTAACAAATACTTATAAAACAAAAATGAATTTGCCTAAATATAAAGGATTTTTAAGTCAGGGTTCCACTGTGTTGGCTTGTCCAGACCATAATATTACTGTAGACAATTTCGTCCTATTTCTATTTAAAATTAATTGTCTACTGTGTGCATGAAGTGTGATCCTGTATTGGGAAGACACATAAGTAAGAGTGAGCTCCTTGACTCAAAGTCAAGGTCACTTACTTTGTAAAAGTGTTTTAAGATCAGCAAGGACTTGAGAAATTCAAGGCAGTCCCTCGTATACTGCTTGTCTCAGGGGATGCAGTTGTTAATCCTGGGAAAGAAACTGAATGCTTATTCCAAATTGTAACTGAAGGAATGCACATATAGAAGCTAAGTTTGTTTTGGGTTTGTAAGAGGGACTAGAGCACAGGTGGGCCATTGCTTAAATTTATAATGCAGTAAATCAGACATTTTAAAAAGCTAGAGACAGAATGTTTAGAAGAGAATGTTTAAATGTTTAAATTCTTTTAGTATAGGTGTCCCTGACCCAAAGGGAAGGGAGATGGCACCTATTTTCCACTTAACTATACTTTTTTTAGTACTGGGCAGGTTTGGGTTATTGAAAGTTTCTGATTAAAGACTTTCTGATTAAATCCTATCACCTCGACTGGAGAGGTACTACAATTTTTACAGCACCGTTAAAATCTTCCTTGGATCTCTTGCTGCCTTTCCCATCCCTGTCCTCTCTGCCAGTGCAGGCGTAACTTTAAGTGCGTTTCTCTCCATTTCCCTCCATTCCCCATTGGAACAGTTTTTAGAGATTTGGGTTGAAGCAGTATGGAGATGCTGGGATTATCTTTCAGAGAATTTCAGCAGGGAAATTAAAACTCCATTTGGCTGTGAAAGATGAAGAAGAAAGGGAATTCTAAAAGCCAAGATGTTTGCTGAACTTTTGGAAGCCAGTAGAGCTCTGTGATGGATTACTTGTCTCCTGGCTTGGCTGGCTGCTGGCCTGGCTTCCAGAGGGCCTGTCCTCCTCTTCCAGGATGACTTCCGGACCTTTCTAGAACTGGAGTCAGACTTTCTGGATCCCAGTACTGGATCAACCCACCACTGGCTATGTGATTTGTAGCAGGTTTCTTCAACTCTCTGTGCTTGAGTTTAACTCACTTGCAAAATGGAAGTCACAAATAGTTCCTATTTCCCAGGGTTGCATAAGATTTGACCATATTTAACTATATATAGAATAGTTGAAGTAGTACTAGGTTGTATGTTCTACTGATTTACTCTTTTTTGATTGAACTTGATATAAAATCATTGGAGAAGAAGGACTTTTGTTTAAAAAAAAGTTTGAAAACCTCTTCTTAACTTTGGCCTCCCTCCTTTATGTGTCAAACAAATGTGTTGGGTTCTTTATTTCTGGGACTATTTCGTTGTTCTTATCCTGTGTACATCATCTGAAGGAAAAGTTTTCCCCAGAATTCTATGCCCAGATCTCTTGCGTCCTACCTACCCACTTTGGGATTTTACTTGTTTCCATGGCTACAAATATCACCACCATGCCACTAATTTCCATATCTCTGCTTTATCTTGTTAGATATTTTAAAAATACTATATGCAAAATCACTTTAATCTTTCCAATGAAAAGAATAAGATGTAAAATGCTATTTGCCTGTGCTACAAACTGTCCTGTGGTCTTTAAAGCAACTTTAGAGATAGAGCAGGCACATATGAAGAAATTTTAAAATAGATTTGGATTACTGACTCCCTACACATGCCAAATAAGAAAATAACCATAAATGAAAGCTTTCTATGCAAAAATCCTACAGAGTCAAGTCATAAGCCAGCTTTCTCTCTCCCAGCATCCCCTCCTGGGATACATCAATTCCTCTGCATTTTTCTGATGACAGCCTTGCAAGTGTTCATTAGCTCCCACTGCATTAGCTGATAATAACTACTAAGATGTAGTGGTACATTTGTGCAGAAGGTCAGCATTCAGACAAAGAAAGGGGGCTGAGACTCAGCAACAAAGACAACAGAAAAAAGAAGGGAAAAAAAAACACCCCCCAAAACAAAAACATGCCACAGGTGGTTTGGCAGCAAAGAGCAAAGTGATAATCCTTTCACCCTTTTAAGGCACATTTTCCAATTTCTCCTTTGTAAATCAGCTTCAAAGCTGTTTCTCTGTTAATACCCTGTATTTCTACAATGTAGATGGGCACATTTAATGATGTCAATTGGAATTCAGAAAGAGAAAAAAATTCTTTATAATATGACTTTGTCTACTGCTATTAAAACTGAAGATTGCTAATATTTATTGAGTCATTATTCTAAGCCATGCATTGTGTGGGCTGCTTTCTGTGTATCATCTGGTTTAATCTTCTCAGCATGCTCAGAGAGATAACACGACTTTTATCTCCATTTTACAGGTAAGGAACCCACTTGAATCTCAGAGAAGTTAAGTGGACGGGCTCTAATCACAGTTTACAACAGGTGAAACCAAAATTCCAATTTAAGTCTCATCAAAAGCCACTGTTCTTAATGACTTCTCTATAGTGTGTTTCCAATATAGACTAGTTAGTCATTCCCATCAATAGACCCAGAAGTTTAAAAATCAGGTCTTTAAAAACTGAGCACAGGGACGGAAGAGAAGCAGAATGCTGAATTATTCAGAAGTTAGAAAATCACCCCTTGGTTTGTCAAAAGTTGATGACATCCTACAAATGTTTCAATGTCTGAGTTCTTTAGTTTCAGTTATCAGATCTAAATAGTGTACTCTGAATGTGCACACGTTCACAGTAATTTCACAAAAAAAGATAGGCACTATCTTGGGACTCTGTAACTAGGAGGAGATGGCCCAGAATAAGTGTGTCATGAGGTCAGAAACCAGGGCCACTTCACTACACCCCTCTGCACAGGGGAGGTATTTGCTCAGGTGGCTCTGATTTTCAATATTTTCAATATTGCTATTGTGACTGCCCAGTCTGAGTTACCGCCATTGTGCATAATCCATGGCCAAGTCCCTAAAGAACGACAGAAATAGTCAAAGAGAGCCTTTCTGACAGAATGATGAGTGACATAGAGTTATTAAGGTCCTTTCCTGAGGAGGCAGTGAGACCACATATGATACCTCTGCTCAAATGTTATTCGTGCCCTTCTGAGGTTCTGGAACACAAACTTCAGCCATATTAGCATCACACCCTACATATTCATGTGGAATTAAAAACTTGAAATTAAAGGTTTTAGAAATGCTGTATTTCTTTAGAACTCCTACTCTCTCTGGACACAAGATTTACATCAATTTAAGCACAAGCATTGTTTAAAATGATTTTTTTTTAAAAAAAACTCAGGTATCAATTTATATATTTTCAACTAGAAAACACAGTTTTGATGAATGATATTCCCTTTGCATTAAAATGGAAGTCTCCTTGGACTAGACTCATTAAAGTAAAGGTCCCATTCCCGGATTTTGTGTGGAGAAGTAATTTTTATGTGATAGTCCTAGATACCATTTTCTTTGGGGATGCACTGGGGAATGCTTAAGAGAAAATACTTAATTGGACAAATGTGTTGCTTTATCTGCAGTCAAGTGCTGGGGTCATTAGAACAAGCACTTGAGAAAGATTGTAAAATATTGAACACATGGCGGAAGTGGCCCAGGGATCAGGGTACTTGAAACATGATTTTTTTCTTAATGTTGCTGCACTTCATTGCATACATTTGTCCAATCTTACCATTAACTTGGAATCAGCTACATGGAATTTTAGAGGACTATGTATCACACCCTGGTCCTTTAAAGTTAATTATAATTACTATGTCATATCAAAAGGTGATTATACAAAATGTCCTCTTGGTCATTAGATTTAGATTTTTATTTTCTTTGTCGCATTTGTGCTTGCCTGGAAAAGACTGGGAAGGGTGGTTTGTCATTGTCCAATAAACATAGCTTTGCTTACTCTGTCATCAGCTTGCTGAAGTGTACTGCTTGAGTTTACTCTCCATGTGAGACAAAAAGCAAACAAACAAACAAAAAAATATATTCTCAAGACTTAAGTAAAATATCCCATGTTTTAGAATCCCATGTAATTTCCAATATCATCACTTAGAGGACAATGTGGCTGGCAACAAGTTGCTGAATTTGCACAAATTCTCTAGCTTCTTGGCCCCTCATGCTCTTAGGTGGAGTCAGCTGTCCTCTTCCAAAATTTAAGTTACTGGAACATTTCTCTTTCCCCTGATTGATACACTCAAAAAGCTCATATTGGGTTTGATTTTTACTCAAAATTTTCCTAATCTGAACAGTGATGTTCTGGGATAGCCTGTAACGTGGGGGAGGTGTGAGTCAAAGCTTTGGGTTTTGGTAGTGATTGATGTATGGGAGAAGCTGGTGTCTTGAGGAGTCATTGTAGATAAGTGGGCTGAGGAGGAAGACATATCAGTGGGAGGTAGCCTAGGAGAAGTATGTACTAGAGCAGAAGGAGTACATCTCCATTCACATTGAGGCTGGAAACCTGTATGCCCCAATCCTTTGACACCTCCACGTGTTGTATTTGAACTTGAAAAGAGGGAAAGGTGGGAAATGCTCAAGAGGAGGGAGAAATGGTAACTTCTCTGAAAACTGAGGAAAGAATGAGATGATAAATGCATAGACCTGGAGGTATTCAGCAGGAACCCATACCAGATACTTGCAATTTCTTAAAACAGGAAGTTGCTTAGTGGCCCAAGAGGACCCCAAACTCCATCTTCTATGTTCCTATCTGCTTTGTAATATTACAAAGAACTGGTGCCTATGCTTTTCACAGAAGCAACTGGGTCTCCTCCTGAACAGATTGCTGCCCACCCACAACATCAAAGCAGACCCAAACCTCATGCACACAGTATGCTCTGAAATGACATCAAGCCATGTGTGCCTTTCTGAGACAAAGAAGAGAGTAGGCGAACTGCACAGCAACAGTATTGTAAGCCCAGGAAAGTGAAATTTAAGTTACTTAAATCTCTCCTTCAAAGCGAATGTTATAACAAAGACTTGAATTTGGCATTGCTAGTTTTGTTTATTTGCTTTTAGTTTTGTTGTTTTTTTTACAGGTAGATGTTGGAACCCCTTCTCCAAATTCCAACAGACCCACATGCTCACCAAGCTAAATCTCATTAGGATCAGTGCCCACTACACCAAAATGGAGTAGAACTATGGTACTTCTGCACCATTTTCAGACTATCATCATCAAATCTCTCAGTCATCTCAACTCACACCATAGTTAGATTTTGGTACACCATGTGGAGCCTGGCTATGACCTGGTCTCAGCACAGCTCTTCAGAGCGAGGATTCAATGACTTGTATGGTATCTTATGGACCCACATATCCATGGCAAGATGGATCATGATTTGTATTAGTTTAAGAATCAGAGCTTAGTGGGTCAATATTTCAGGATTCTTTGCCTTATATACTGACTTATCTGGAAACCATCCTGTCTGTGCTAAGTCATGGTCAGAGGTTCCAGCTATTTTTATGTCATCTGTTGGCAATCTTTCAAATTTTCCAACAGTAACCAGCTCACTCTTTTCTGCCTGGAAGACATTTTGGCCTTTTCTGGGGGAGAGGTAGGTTACTCTATTTTCTTCAAAGTCCTGAGTACTAAGGATTAAGAGAATTCCTATTACAATGGACTTGGTGCCCAGCATTCTCTGATCATAATTCTATGACTCTTAAGCAAAACCACATCTTTCTTTTTATCCTGATAACCCTTAGTTCTCATGATAGGATTAGGAGTCTGAAGGGCCCTTGCTTGGATCAATCTTGTTCCTCTTTGGTCTTCTTTACTCCTGATTACTTTACTCCTGGTCTTCCAGGTACTTCTTTAAGCTCAGCTCTTCCAAAGGAGGCCTCTGAAGGAATGACCAGAGTTTCCTTTAACATTGTGAAATCTCATTTTGGGGCACATGTTGGCTTGGACCAGTGCTTATAGCATTTGTGCAACGGATGCTCATATGTCTCTATATCACAAGCTAGTACTCCCACAGGCAACTCACACTTCACACACAAATCCTCCCCTTCCCTTCTAAACAAGCACTTCTCTCTGCATTATTGTATTAGTTGAATGCAGATAGTGCATTTAGTCACCCATGCTAGCAAATCTAAAGATTTACCTTACATCTTCCTTACTCTTAGAGTTCCACATAAAATCAATTTTCTTGTTCTGTGGATGATAACCCCAAATATTTCTCAAACCTATCCTGTCTTCTCTGTATCACTACCATAGCTCATTTCATGCCCTCATCATCTCTTTCCTGAACTTCAGGGTCTGGATCTTATTTGCTCCTAGTCCCATCACCTTCAAATCCCTGAGAATGATGATGATACAATAATGAGGGCTAGTGCTGACTGGGTGCTTACCACAGGCTTTAGACTGTGCTGAAGTGCTTTGTATGCCTCATTGATGGCAGTGCTTACTATAACCCTATGAGAAAGGCATTGGGCATTTTTTTTCTCCTCTTTACAGATTGTAAAAATGGTGCTTACAGTGGTTAAGGAAACTGCTAAAAATCTTATATTTAGAAAGTGGTGGGAACAAGATTCAAGTCTAGTCTGTCTGTCTCTAGAAAATCAGCTTTCATAACAAATCAATGATTTCCTTGAAATCATGGATGGCTGGGTAGGCCATTTAAAATGCATGTCTCCCATGCTTAAAACTCTCAAGTGATTATCTGTTTTCTTAGTGGGTCAGTCACTCAAGGCCTTCTCTTCTCATCCCCTTTTGTGGTAGGCTGTTTGAACACTGGCAATAATATATCATACCTCCTCATATCATTCCCTTGATGATCTTCTCCCACATTGACTACGGGCTTGGCCACATGACTTGCTTTGTCTAATGGGGACATTATAAAGTACAATGAGAATAAAGCCTTGAAAAATGCTTGGGTCTTGGGGTTTACTCTCTTCTGTAGCTGTCTATGAACCCTTTGGTCTCTGTATGAAGAATCCAAGGATAACTCTCTCAAGGGTGAGAGATCACACAAAGTTACTCCATCTGGGAACTCATATGTGCATGAGAGGCCAACCTACAAGAGTATCATCTTTGGTTAAGCTAGTCTATACCAAAAGACCTGCCCAGATGATCCAATGAATCATGAATAAATGAGATTGTTGCTATTTTAAGCCATTAAGTCTGGGGCTAGCTTTTTACACAGCATGAGTGAATTGATATACCTACCCATGGTTCCACTTTCACCTTTTCCAATTCCTGGATTACCACTTCATCTAACACAACCTTCTGCTGGCTGGCCTATGATCCCCACATCTTTGCCTTTGCATCCTCTGCTGGGAGTGCCCTTCCTCTCATCATGGCTCACTTTGATTCATCCTTTGGCCCTTTGTTCAGATTTTTCTTTTTTATTCTATCCTTGACATTTCTCTTCTAACTCTTTCCTGTGGCCCTCCAGGCTAGAATAGGTAGGTATTTCTAAACATTCTCAAAGATCCCTATCATGAAGTGTTATGGTTTGGATGTGAGGTGTCCTCCAAAAGCTCATATGTAAGACAGTGCAAGAAGGATCATAGGAGAAAGGATTGGGTTGTGAGAGTCATAACCCAATCAGTGAATTAATCCCTTGATAGGGATTAACTAATTGGTAACTGGAGTGGTAGAGTGTGGTTGGAGGAGGCCATGGGGTATATATTTGTATCTGGCAAGTGGAGACCTCTCTCTTTGCTTTCTGACCATCATGTGAGCTGCTTCCCTCTGCCCAACTCTTATGTCATGATGTTCTGCCTCATCTTGAGCCCCGAGGAATGGAGCCAGCCTTCTATGGACTAAGACCTCTGAAATTATGAGCCCTCAAATTAACTTTTTGTCCTTTACAATTGTTCTCATTGGATCTTTTCATCACAGCAGTGAAAAAGCTGACGAAAACACCAAGATTCCAATAGTTTCTAACAGCCCATTCATGGGTCTTCTTTATTAGAATTGAAGATACCCCACACCCTGTTTGTCCCCCACCTCAAACCTTAGCAGAGTGGCTGTACTTACTATAAACCAATAAAAGTGGAGTCCATAACTAAATGAATGAGTGAATGAAATAAGGAGGAAGTTGTCTGGAGTGAGCAAGGGAAAGGCCCTTATATAGTCAATATAGATTTATTTTGATACTCTTTAATTCAATTTTGGTATTTCTTTGTCTTACTTATCAGGTAAGATCTTTGTAGGAAAAACACAGCTGGGCTAGGATTGTGGCTCAGTGGCATAGCCTTGCCCTCGAAAATATGAAGCACTGGGTTTGATCCTCAGCACCACATCAAAATAGATAAATTAAATAAATATATTGTGTCCGTCTACAATTTAAAAAATTTAAAAGAAACAAACAAACAAAACAAAGCCAAGGTGCAGGCAAGGGCACTTGTGTGTATCCCACAGAGCAGGTGTCTCAGGGATGCCCACCATTTGGTCCAGATTATGATGCAGAGGAACGGAAGGTGGCTAAACAAAGCTCATAGAAAGCAGGTCTGACACAGATTATTTCTCTTGTTCACAAGTTCAAAATAGAAACTGAATGCATTTTCTAACAAGTTTCCTCTAACTAGGTAGAAAAGAGAAAAAGTGATTTTCTCTTTCTTTTTCCCATTCCAAACCTCCTAATGCCATCGTAAAATCTACCCTGAGACAGAGTTGATAAACTGACAGTAGTATCAAATGTCAACCAGGCCTTCGCTCCCCTCCTGAGGCTCTTGGGAACAGCCTATGAACAGATTGTTCCTGCCAGAGGATCTCATTATTTTAAGCAAATTGAATTTCTCATTGACTATGTTGAAAGGTTGTACGCTAGTTATAATTACTGGTTTTACTTAATTTCCTTTTATAAATAGGTTGGTACTCTGTACTTGAAAGTAGTATGTTGATTACTAATTTTTTTCTTCTTCTTCTTTTGGCCTCAGGGACTGTTTAGTGCAAAAACTGCTGACTGAATGAATTTAATGAAACAAATACACATCCAATTACAAGAGGGTGTGTGGGAGAATACGTGCTGGCACGTGGGTAGCAAGTACACACTAAGCCAGGACAACAGGGCTCACAGGGAACACAGGGGGGTCTTGCTGCTCTAAGTGTATGTCAAGGGATGATGTTGGAGAGCAACGTGGCTCCTGGCAGTAGGATCCTGTGGCTGGGAAACACCCTCTCTGGCAATTTCTCTATCTGAATTGCCACAGACTTCTACTCATGGAAAAACCTTTGTCCTAAAGAAAGTCAGTCTCCTAACGAAGTGGAAGTACATGATCTTGGAAACAGACAGATGAAACTGCCATTCTACTGCAATTTTTAATTAAAAAATGCATATTTGTGATTTCTATGATTGTAGAAGTATTTTTTTTTTTTTGCAGAACAGTTAGAAAAAGAAACCCAAAGAAGAAAATAAAAATGACCTATAATCCCACTACTCAGAGAAAACCACTGGAAAGTTCATACATTTTCTTTAAATTTGGAATTTATTTTTATCAATATTAACCTGTTGCAAACATATCCCTATGTTATCTATTTTAAAATGAAACTCTTAATAATTAGATATTATTCCTGTGTGTGTGTAGACTGTTATATCACTAACCATCCCATTATTTTGTTCAAACTTTCCTTTTATTACATATTTGATTTTGGTTATTATTTTTGATGTTATAAATAGTGCAATATTGAATGTTTCCATTATTAATTTTTCTACATATGTCTCACTGTTTCTTTGGGGTAAATTTGTAGAAATGAGATTTCTGGATCAAGGAGTTTGAGTTCTTTTAGATCTTAAGGTAATGGTGAAATCAGTTTTTTAGAAATTTCATGAACTTATTCTCGCTCAATAAGACTGTATGTTTTACCATATTCTTGTGAACACTAGGAATTAAATATTTAAAATATTGTCAGTGTGATAAGTGAAAAGGTCTACCTCATTGTATTAATTTGCATTTTTTCGTGCTTATTAGGGATAAGCAATTGTGTTTGTCTACCACAGGAAATTAACAGGTGCTCTGCCCTAGGGAATAGAATTTAAAAGGATAGAATATAGACAAATAAGTTTTTATGGGAAAAAAAAAGCAAGAAAAGGAAAAAAAATGCCCAGAGCCTAGATCTTAGCAAAAGAATCAGCTGAGGAGTTCAGGAAGATTCTGGGTAGAATGATCAGGGAGGGGCCAGACTTGGTGTTTTTTAGAAGCTTTGCAGGTAAAGCTGATATGGAAAAAGGCTTAGATACCCTGGACAGAGTTTTGCTGGGTAGAAAGATCTGTTGTGCACCAAGGTGGGATGTCAAGAGAGGCTGAAGGTGGACCACGAAGGCACTAAACTCCTTTTGGGGTAGGGGTAGCGACAATTCAAGAAAGTTCCCCAAAGAGAATCAGAGATGAAAATAGCCTAGCATGGTTCTGCCTTTGATTATACCACTTGCTCTCCATTTGGTGCTAAGAATTCTATCTTTGATTACACAGATTACTCACTAGTTGGGACAGATAATTCAGTTTGTGTATTATTCTGGTTCCTGATTTTTCTTGCTCCAGGGTGAGTTTCAGCTTCTTCCTTGCATATAAGTACCTCTGTGAAATGTTAAAAAAAATGACTCAAATGGAAGGTTGGGGATTATTTTGGATTTCAAATAATGACTTTTTTTTCTTGATCCCTTTTGCCACAGAAAATAAAAATACAGACTTTAGGAAGACGTTTCTATCTCTCCATCCAGAATAGAGTCTAAAAGGGCAAGTTTGTGTGTACCTGTGTGTCTCCATGTGCGTGTGGGTATCTGGTGTGTCACACCTCAAGGTATGCATATTTCTTTAAGGAAATGTGTGTTTCTATGTTCCTGGATGTGAACAAACTTCTAAAACAACACCTGAAGTCCACTACTATTCTTGCCCTTCAGATACTGCTCTTAGTGTTTGAGCAATGTCTAGGACCTTAGCTGGCATTTAAGAAGCTGCATATGTAGAGGAAAAATATAAAACTCTGAGCCAGGAAGCTTGGACTGTAGACATCCTTTCTGCCACAGGCAGGCTGAATGATGTGTGGAACTCAATTAATTTCTCTGGGTTTCATGAATTTCTCTTGTGACCAATGAAGAAGATGACCCTTGACTTCCAGAGCGGGGAAATGGACACATTCTAGCCCCCAGCTTGGCCAAGTGCTAGCTCTGTGGCCTGGACTAAATCCCTGAGCATCCTTGAGCCTTAGGTTCCTACTGAAACAAAAGGGATTGACAGCATCAGCTGCAACTATCAACACAGAGTGTAGACAGTGTAGAGGTCAAGTCACTTATTGGACAAGTCGTAAACAGGGTAAGTGGCGAAATAATGAATTTCAAAGCATCACAGAGATTTTAAAATTTCAGCATAAGGGTGTGGTGCTTGGTTAATACTGGCATTCACATCAGAATGGGGTTGGGGTGGGGAATATGCTTCAGCATCATCGGACCAAAGTCTAAAGTACCCAGAGAAGAGCCAGAGGATTTATTGTTTCATCAAGGGCTTTGAGGTAACATTACTTGGCTTTTTAAACTCCTGATGCCTTGATAAAAATATAAATCTCTCATTCTTCCTTAATTCTACTTGAAATATTAGATTACATTAACTATCAAGTCCAAACTCAAATCATTTATAACCTCTCAAAGAGGGGCCCTTTGTTCATCTCACTCACCCCACTGCTATATTGAGCATGCTCTGAGGTGAATCCTGAACTGGCAGCCATATTTCCCCTCAGATGATCCTAGGAACTCCAGGTTGGTGCAATCACACAGTGTCCTGAGCTATCTATCCCTCAGGACCAACTTTCTGTCTACAGAATGCCAGAGCTTGGAGGTTCCTCTGAGGCTTGGAGGGGTAAATGGCAGGAGAGGGTCCCTTGGCTAGTTAGGGACAAGGTTGGTGCCAGGGTTATTTGTCTCACTGACATGTGCTTTTCTCTTTGGGAAAAGTTTTCTTTGAAGTTGAAACAATTTCTTTCCCTCCTATGGCTCAAAGTTCCAAATAGCAGTCCTTCAAAGGTATCAGGGTGACTCAAGGCCCCCACAGGGTTTAGAGGAAAGGGTCAAGGGGCCATCAGTGCATGAGGAAGACTGCCAGTTGCCAATGTGCACAGTTTTAGGCTTGCTTGCTCAATTGGTGGAAATACTTATGATTCTTTAGCATATAACCTGCTAGAAGGGGCCACCTCTTCACCTTCAGTTAAAGACGTGTTAAAATACTGTCTTAGACAAAGACAAAATATTGAATCTTCACTTTTTTTTCCTGTTTCTTCTTCTTTGAGTATGAGCCAGGTAACATTATGCCCAGGGTAGGAAATCTTGTAAACTTTGGGGACAAATCCTGGAAATATCAATTGGCAACATTCCCTGGGGTTTGCCCCACACAGCTCAGAAAACCGTAAGCTACTTTTCCACATAAGCAGTGTCCTCATTTCTCCTTTTGAATTTAGCTAAGTAAGACTTATCAGCAGTAAAATCAGGAGAAAAGGCTAAAACAACAACAAAAAAAGAAAGAACAAAAAAAACAAACAACTAAAGAATTGCGGTGGGATTTTCAGAATGCAATTCTGAGACCAAACTGGACAGCTCTGATATTTCAAAGTCCTTGGAACTTAACTTGAAGAGATGAGGAAAAATAAGTCCCTTCAATTAACTTCTTTTATTTTTATGCTAAACTACATTCTTTGACACAACATATGAGATGATATAATTTGGAAAGTTTTTGAAACCATTAACTGTGTAGCATGGACTCACTTCTATAATTTGCATACTGTTGTTGGTCTGGGGTCTTATAGGGCCCTAGATAGTGGCACCAAGAGTTTTCCCAAACATAAACGCTTTGGGGATCACTTAGGAGCACATGGGAATGAAATGAGTGATATAACCAGTTTGGTTATCCTTCAATAGAGTGGTGAGACCAGAGTAACTGGAATATGCACGTCCCACCTACAGTTTTCAAGGTTGAATTTTTAATAAATCCCATGTAGTAATCATAAAATGTGTGCTTTGCCCAAGGGTGATCTGTTGCTTTCGCATTCTGCTTGGTGATTTGAACTCCCATTCCTTCCTTTCCCCCTCCCAACCACCAAACAGTAAGTAGCATGACAAGATGGCTAAGAACATGGGTCAAGAATACCAATGATCTGTGGCTCAGTGGTACAGCACTTGCCTAGCATGTGTGAGGCAGTGGGTTCGATTGTCAGCACCACATATAAACAAGTGAATAAAATAAAGGTCCATCAATGAAATAAGAAAAAAAAAAAAAAGAAAAGAAAAAGAGAACACTAGTGATTAACTGTGTACTTCACCTCTTTGTTCCTCAGTTTTGATCAGAGGTAAAAAATAAATGAGACTTAGCTGAATGCCAGGTCCATATGAAGCACTGTGCATATGTTCTGATTTATTATTCATTCATTCTCTATGGGCAAGCATTCAGGCACCTCCCATAGCTTAATGGGGCGCTTTGACAATGAACTCAATTTGGGTCCTTTGCTTAAGGAAAGTGGAGGAATAAAGAACGAATATATTTTGCCTTTTATGTGTTAGGCATCATGTTATGAACTTTTCAAACAGTATCTGATTTTACTCTTCAAACTACTTTATAAGTTTTATTATCTCTGATTTTTAATGAACATAGAGATACAATCAGACCTCCCCAGGTGAGGTGGCCTAAATCAAAGGTTGAATTTAGGTTTGATCAGACGAGATTGGGCGTGTTCAGGGTGGTATGGCATGAGCTTTGTAATGTTTTGAACAACCAATAAAAAAAAAAAAAGAATTTAGGTTTGAATTCAGATCTGACTCTGGAGCCTGTAGATTTTCAGCTCTTACCAAGGTCTTTAAATTGCAACTGATGCTTTTGTGGCCACTGTTGCATGAACCAATATTCTGCTGCTTTCTCAGTTGGTCCCACATTTGGTCTTGTGTTCTTGTCAACACAGGATTCCACATTCCACCATCACTCAATTGTGGGATTGTTGTGGGAAAGAAAAGTTATTTTTCTTCCTGAGAATATTCTGGGCTGCCTCAAGGGAAAATTTTGGTCAGCCTTTTCCTACTTTCATTGTCTGGGTAAGAAATAGCCTTGAGCAAATAGGAAAAGTCATAGCCATCTTATGGTTCTACTTAGATTCTGTATTTTATTTGCATAATCCACACTAGCAACCACTTTCTTCTAGAGGTCTCCTTCCTGCCCTCCACATCAATTCACCAGCATGTTTAGATCACAATTAACAACAGGAAGGAAAGTCAAGACCACCAAGTTCACCAGCTGCCAATAGGCAATCTGCTTAGTTTTCTCTGCCTATATAAGAGAGCTTGCTAAATACTTAGATTTATGGGTCTTGCTCTTTGGAAATTCTGATTCAATCATGTAATTTTAACAAATTCTAATGTATAGTCAGGTTAGGAATTCACTAATCAAGCTGACTCTCTGAAATTGAAAGAGAAGGAAATTATGTGATGGGGTCAAGTGTCAATTAGACTAGGACTCCCCACTGCTAACTTAGTTGAGCAGTTTCTCTACTACACTTCATAGCTTATTTTGACTTTCCAAAGTTATAAGCTTAGAAGAGTGGAGGGCAGTGGCAAGAATTTTGTACCAACATTTTAATTTGTGAATGACATTAAATTGTAGGATTTATCTCTCAGATTTTAAGACTGGGTATTGCTTAAAAATCAATACAGGTTGAGTACACAAATACCAGCATCTTGACTTCCCCCGAGAAACACACATATGTAAATTTCAATTGGAGCAGTCTCCTAGAGGGACAGCATGATGGCCTTTTTCTTATCGCATGGCATTTCAGTGAAAATAATTTTTAAAATATTAAAAAAAATAGATGACACCTAGAATTTAAGAATAGGAAACCTCTTTCCCATGTTGCAAGGTTATAGTCTCAAGGGAGAAATGGAATAAGTGTAAAGTACACCTATTTCAGGGAAAGATTAAACAAAGACAGGCTCTGCCTCAGCGTTGTTAAGAGAGTAAAAACACTTGCTGTGGAGAAGCTTAAAAGCATTCCTTGCTTTTTTTTTTTATTAGCATCCACTTCTCTTCTGAAAGGCTAATTGTAAAATTTATAGAGCTAATTATCTCTCTAGATTAATATTTATGAATATACAATAGCAAATGTGAGTTCCAAGTGTTGTATTAAGCTGTGGCTTTTCTCTCTTCACACATACAAGCAAACAACAGATATCTCAAGGTGATGTTAACATTCTCTCTACAATGTATGTAAACAGTCATGCTAAATTTTTCTTCCCAATTGCTGCAAATTGGTATTTACCCAGCAACCAAAAACTATTTTTAACAGTTAATACTCCTGAAATGTATTGGGACCTTTCTGCTGTATGACTAAGATCTTAGAAAATCGATTGCATAAAGGCTCTCCTAATCAAACACCAAAGAGCCAGGCTTCTCTTTATTGACTCATTTTAACCACATTTTATTCTTTTAAGACAAAGGAAGGAGAAGCAAAAGCACTTTGTTGTTCTTCCTGCACTTAGGATACACTAACAGTAGCTTCATTTCCAAAAACAGAAAAACAAAGTTAAGTGCTACAAAAACACCCTACTGATTAACCCAGTGTGTTCACACCAACACACTCAACTGAAAGCCAAAAGTCTGTGCTTAAATCATTGCTAGTTCTTCTATCCACATACGTCATGCAGTCTGCAGGAACCAAGGTAAAGAAAGATGTAGAAGACAGGAGGCAGAGACACTAGAAGCCAAGTCTGATGATAAATGAATGGCTTTGGGCCATTCCTGAAACTCTGTGTTTTAGTTTCTGTTGTCTAGAGACCCAGAGGTATTTTACTATATCAAGAATTCTCAGTCAGGGATTTGTGGTTTGGAAAAGAGACAATGGATGAGCTTTAGGTATTCTCTAACCCACCTGCTCCAAAGCCTCATTTAAATTTATCATATGAATTAGTACGAGCATATTATTGAAACTATCCATAGTTATCGACAATCCTCCTAAGATTTCAGAACCTCAGAAAGGTTAAGAACTATTGTGTTGTGAAATCTCCAAGGTCCTTTCTTATTATAATTCTCCTTAATTCTTGCTGTATCCTTGCTCTAATCTTTTGCTTTTGCTTCAATGGCACACCCTTCCTCCTACGCCTCCCAACCTTATCTCTAAGTTTCCTCCTCCTTAGATTTTGTGCTGGTCCAACATGGCAGCCTCTAGCCATGGGTGGCTATGTAAATTTAAAATAAATTTAAAGGATCAGTTTCTTTTTTATACTAGTCACATTTGACATACTCCGGAGGGTCCTGTGGCTCGTGGGTACACTGGACAACATATACATGGAATATTTTCATCATCACAGAAAGTTCTATTGGACAGTATGTAAAAAATTGTTCCAAGTTCTTAGTCTAAAATTCTAAATTTTAATAAGTTCCTCAAGTAATTTTAATGCAGAGTGTCAATACACATTTGGAGGATTAGGGCTAAGGCTTCATGTAGAAATAGTTAAAGTATCATGACTCTTGTTTCCCACATTTTCCAGGTCTGTGATGATGACTGTGTTACCATCAGAGCATCAGTCTCATTACTGACAGTGTTGGGAAGGCAGCTTGGGACTATGGCTTGGGACTTGGAGGAGTCTTTGAAGTTATCTAGTCCAAACACGTATCTGCTGCTTCAATACTTTCTGGTCAATCTTCCAAGCAGTTGATCCTGGATTATATTGTATTTCACTGTGTAATTGTCACACCCTATTTTTTTTGTCCCCAGATTGATTCATAACCTTTAATTGCATAATGATCTCATGATATTATTCTGTTCCTCATTCCTCTTAAAGGTAAACAGAAGGGGCCTAGAATTTCAAGCCCACAGATATTGTCAGTACATTTCTGAAAGCCAGACAATGACAGCAGCACAGAATCTTTGAACACAGGTTAAAATTTCTAACTTCATACACTGCAACACTAGCAAATTTTCTCAGTATACAATGCACAAAGCAGAAACAATTGATATATATATTTTTTTACATTCGAAAAATGTTCACTAAACTGTCATAAAGAAATGATGTGTGTCAATCTGAACTGTTCAGTTTTAACATACATCCATGAGTATTCTGTCTATCCTAATCTTGCACCAAAGACAGTTTAGAAATAAATGATTTTAAAATAATAGTCATACAATTTTTTTTTTAAAAAAAGAAGCTTCATATAATGGTCACAACCCACTGTTTTGCAAACAAAAATTTGGCATAAAATTTGTGATAATTATCTGGTAAAATATGGTCAAATTGAACAGGAACAGTGGTGGAGTGGCAAGTTATCTTTCAAGGTAGCACATTTGTCTTACAAAAGCTCCAATTTTGGGCTGGGGATGTGGCTCAAGTGGTAGGGCGCTCACCTGGCATGCATAGGGCAATGGGTTCGATCCTCAGCACCACATAAAAATAAAATAAAGATGTTGTGTCCACTGAAAACTAAAAAATAAATATTAAAAAAATTCTCTCTCTCTCTCTCAAAAAAAAAGCTCCAATTTATTTACTAGTCTTCACTTACATTGAAACATTCCTATTAACTTTAGCTCATCAGTCCTGGTTTTATCTAATTAGGGCTGAATTCTGACCAGACCTTTCCCTCTTTCCCAAGTGCCATGTTCTATGAGTATATTTTATAGAAGGAAAGGGCTTTTGGAAAAGAGAAATTTTTGATGGGCTGTCTTGGGTGTGATGAAAGAAAAAATATGGTTTCTAATATTGTCTCAGCAATCAGGTCTTAGATTTTATTGGGAGAAGTGATCATCTCCCCCTTTAGAGCAAGACACAAGAAGCATTCTTACTTAGACTTAAAGGCCCATAGATTTTCACATTAAAATGTTTTCAAAGCTTTGGAGCACTAAGAGACCACTACTTTGGTGCAAAAATGTTTTCCTAGGCAGCATGGGTAATATGAAGTACTTTCCTCACCGGACACATGGGCAATGGAAATGAGAGCAAAAATAAGTAAGTAAATAAACTGAGTACTTTGAAAATCCCCCTGAGGACACATAGACATAAACAGGGATAAATCTGAGTACTGGAGTCAAACCCACAAAAGTGGGCAGGGTCAGATAAAAGAAACACTTTATTGATAAGACCTCACTTGTCCCCTTAGGTTTGTGAATTTGGAGATACCCAGGTTACATATCTATTATATCTACTGCATTTTCTTCCATTCAGTTGCACTGAAAGGGCTTCAAATACCTGAAGACATCTGTTATCACCCTAAATTCTTTCTTGGTTAGGCTGAAGTCTATACTATTCTTCAGTCTTTCTTAATGCTACATGGCCTTGGAATTGTTCATCATCTTGTTCATTAGACAAGATTCCAGCTTGTCTAACTCCTCTTAAATTGAGGAGTCCACAACTGAATGCTTTATTCCAGATGTGGTTTGATCACCCTTGAATACAATAAAACCATCACTTCCTTCTCTCTAAACACCATACTTCTATTAAAATGAATCTGATATTTCACCACTTTTCATTGAAGGGAGAGACTGGCAAAACATAGGAGAAGTTCATGGCCCAGTGGCCCCAAATTTCCTTTCATTTTACCTTGTTCTATCAGATTTTTATGCTTTTAAGGAAAATATAATGCTATAAGTAATGCTACTACATTCCTCTGGGTCAGCTAACAAAACTTGGAGAATCTGAGGAGTACCCAACAAGTACATAATTGATTGCTTGAATGTCTAATAGAAAAGACAAACAATGGAGGATATTACAAAAGAAATTAAATAATATGCATTTGTTAACTAGAACTGAGCAGCATTGGGAGGGGTAGTTTTATTTTTAAAGTAGGTAATGAAGAAATTGTTTCTCTATAGGTGAGAGCTCTAGCGTCTATAATCACTAAATTTCTTATGTTTTTAAAATTTTTATACTTCTGTGGACCAAGTACAATTTCAGGAAACCATCTCATGCATTAACCAAAATACACCAGCCTCTCTGACATCCTGGTTATCTAGGAATACCGGAGATCCCCATCAAAGACACTAAATCAGATGGCATCTAACAATGGGTTCATCAGTATCCTTAAATTATGACAGAGCATTTTAAGTTTTATAAGGGACTTGCTGCACAAATGGCTACATGAAATAGTTAAAATATCCTTAGCACTCAAGCTGGAATTCACAAGTGCATGTGGGGCAGTATGCAAGAAAACTGGGTCAAGTGCAAGTGAAATATGATTGGAAAAGGACTTTTGTGGTGTTACATAGAGAATCAGGCAAATGTTTGCAGGGATGAAGAACTCCTGCTCTAGTTTATTGGAACATGTGACCCTTTTATTCTCCATGTAAGTATGTGAGGATATAATAATAATAACAAAGTCACTGTGTTCGTTTTTTTTTCTTGATTTTTCCAAAAGGTTTGGGGATGGCTTTGTAGATAGTCTGTTTTTATCTCATTGTCCTTCTTGAAGTCTCATCTAACCCATTATGCTGAATGTGGGAGGGAGGCAGAGTGCTCCTTTTCTCTTACTCATGTCAGGGTGTCAGCTTTTCTGAGTACCATTGACACAATTTCCACCCCTGCCAAAGTCTTCTCCTCATCTCTCATCTTGCCTGTCATCTCTCATTTGCAGTGGTCAATCCAACCTCTAGCGCTATGGACTTCCCCATAAAGAGACCCTCTTGACAGTAAATGGATTGAAACTGGCACTATTTTCAACTTAGCTTTCACAGATTGCTTTGTGATGAAAATAATTGGCTACTTCTGAAACTATCTTAAATATACAAATGATAGCTAAAGATTATATTGAAACTGATATCTAAGAAGCATCTATTAACAGACCGAACAAGCAGGGCACATCCTCTGTTCAGTTGTGACTGGTATCCACTTGTTACCTTATAAACACCCCACACCTTGCACAACAATTATTATGTGCAAATACTGATATCTTTTCCTTGTCAGGAGATTCCAAGTAGGTGTGATGTGCTGACATTTAAAAAATAAAAACACATTGTCTGTGACAGACAGGTAATCATGACTGTGGTAACCGGAGAGAACCAACAAAGAGTTTTGAGTATGGAAGTATAATTGTGATCTGAATAAATCGATTTCTTTAAAATGGTAACCTTCTCATGGACAGGGAAGACAAATTCAGAAGTGGAAATCATTCCCTACCTACCATTTATACTATATATTTTCAGGAAATTCTATTGGCTTCCTTAGGGTTCATATAGTCACTATGAGATCAATTTTACCCATCAACTCAATCAACCAATAAATATTTACCAATTCAATGTAATACAGTTTGTAAAGCCATTTTCATTGCCGTTTTTCTGATTCTCAGGAGACAGAACTGAGAAAGCTTGAAAGACAAATATAATGATCTAGATTCTATTTTCTCCCAGGTATTATGACCTGTGCCATGTATTAATTTAGTAAAATCAGAATCAAGGAGCTGCCAGGGACTTTATTTTAAATGTGAAGAAATCGAGGCCCAGAGATATCAGGGAGTTTGCCCAAGGTCATGTAGGTGGTTAGTGATAGGGTTAGCATGCCTGACCCAGTGGTCTTCTTGATAAAGCATGCTACACTTTGAGTAAAATGAAAATTATTTTTAACTTGGAAACAGGTTATGAGCTTTGAAGATTAAAAAGGATTTCCTGTGGTCATTCTTTGGTGAATTCATAAAAAGAAACAGGACTCAGAGCCTTCAATGACCAGCTTGAGCTATCAGCACGGTTAAAAGATTAATAGCAAAATTCAATAAACTAGTCCCTGAAAAATGCATGAATAAACCTGGGAAAGGGAAAGATCCCTCCCCTCTCTCTCCTTCTTTTACCTAAGGTTGTCTCTGTATTGATTAATCCAAGAGCAGTTATAAGCTTCTTGAATGGTTTGACCTTGACAATTCATTCTCTCATTTTCAAGTTCATATGAAAACATGTTTTGTGATGCATTATTTTAAGGGAAAAATGTATTTAAATACATTTTCCTTGTGTAGCAACTATTACTGCTGTGTGGAAGGAGAATATAATTTATGGTAACCTTTTTTGATGTGTTTTTGAATCCCCACATGTCAATCCATATCTCATATTCTCTGTTATCTGTTCCTGTAACTCAAATCTCTTTTTTTTCCCCCTCAGCATTCTATTTATAAACCATTCCATCAACACCTCATTGTGTTTTGGGCATATTTTTTTTCTCTGCAGCTCCCACTCAAAAACAATTTTGTTTCTCTCTGAGACATTTGGAACTTTTAAGTATTCTATAATATCAGATAGTTAATGTTTCCCAGAGGAGATTAAAAATTCCTTCAATGTATTCTGAAGGGAACAATATGGTACCAAAAGATGAATATTGTTATTATTCTGGAACAGCACTGCCTCAGTTAAGAGACTGTCTATGTTTATCCTTTCTTAAAGATACCGTCTCTTCAAGGTGGAGGGAAAAGTGTATTCTTTGGTATATATTGTCTTTTTATCCAATTATCTAAGTTATGCAACAGCCAGAGGTTGTAGGGCCAATAACAAATGAAATTCAATGAAGAATTCATCCTAAGTAATGACTTGAAAATCTATACTGATCCTTGAGGACCCACCCAGAAAAGCCCAAAAGAGACATCTGTTTCCTATTGACCTCAGCGCCCCCATTCCATGGAGAAAGACAAAGAAAACCCTGAAGAGCATGGACAGACAATAAGATAACTCTTCCATGTCATTTCTTAATGAGTTTCAAGCATACATTTTGAGCCTTCAAAAAACCCAAACCCCGAATCCATTACACTCCATAGAGGCCTCTTGCTGGGATTTGAATTATCCTAGGTTTCCATCTGGAAATTCTAAGACATTAGAACCTGAAAGAACTGTATTATTCTTGTATAGCACTTATTTGTTCTTTCATAGATTTGTTTCTTTGATCATTTATTCAAGTCTGTGTCCTGCCACCGATAGAGAACTATCAACAGGTTGAAGTTTTCCAAAGTAGGAAATATGGTCCCTGTGTCCTAGACCTGAAGATTATAGAAGAGCCAAGATGTGCTTAAGATAAACAGTTGGTGGATGTGAATGTTAATGTTAGCATTAATCACCTAAGGAAATATTAAGCATTAGAATAATCAGTGTAGAATAGCATTAGTCTTAATGTTTTTTTGTAGGAAGAATTAAGACCAAGATTTGAATGCACAAAGAGGTTTGAACCTGTAGAAGAACTTAAAAATACACGTGAAATCTGGGAAAAGAAGTCATCCTATTTATTGAATAATACGAATGTCACGAATGAAGACTATTGGGGGTGATGCATATTTGGTTAAGATAATTATGTTTTGTGGTCAAAGTGTGCTGTGAAAAAAAAAATCAACATTCCAACTTAAATAGCTCTGGAAAACAAATTAGATGATTGCTCAAATGGGTGAGTAATTACTCATAAAAATTGATAAATGATTTGTTAAGAACTGAATCCACATTCCACAAAAGGAACATGCAGATTTTAACTCCTTCTGAAGACAACTGATCAAGCGATTCCTCAAACTCCAGTTCCTCTCTATTAAACTGTAAAGGAACATGGCTGTGGTGGCTCAGTCAACAGCTTTTGTCCAGGTTAGGTATTCTGTCCTGTGTTCTGTGATATTCTCACCACTGACTTTGGGCCCAAGGCAGTTTGCTTCTTGCTTTGGGGCCTCTATTTTAGTCTTTACTCATGTGAATGCTCAAAATACTGTATTCTGCCTCTGAATTTCTCAGCTGTGGTCCCAGACCTCTGCTTGGATGGCTGCACTCTCCTGGTGTGATTAGTGTTTTCCTTCTTATTGTGGAAATAGTAGTGGACTTGAAAACCCCTTTGGGGATAGAATAGTCTCTTTCTGTTTGGTTCCCCAAATGGAAATGGATCCTGTGAGGTTCTTGCTTAGCATCTGGATGGCCATCTTAAGTGACAACCGCTATTGTAAGAAAAATTTTGCTTTCCTGCCCAAGGGTGTTTCTGAGAAAGGCTCACCACTCCTTCATACCAACCCAACCTTTCACCACCTGCATTAGGACTCACCCAGCTCTAATCCCTGAGCTTGCCCCATTAAAGTCCCGAACCCCAAGCCTGTTTTACCTCTCTCCGTCTATGGAGAAATGGCCTTTATTTGTCAGCTCTGACAAATAAACTCTTGTGTGTATCTCTGCCTGGTCGCTGTCTTTTATTTCTCACTTGCCTGTCTCCCGGTTCCTAGCTTTCTTTTCAGATCCCTCACTTACACATGTGTCCACAGTGTTATGTTTCTGGTGCAACACAATTAAACATCCCACTGGCTTAAGTCACTCCAGTGTTAGTTTACTTATCTGACAGAGCTCATTCAGGATCACATACCATATGCTGCACAAGTGAATGGTAAGTGAATGAACCATGAGAGAAAGAACAGAGTGGATGGAATTGGGGAGGCAGAGAAAGCATCCTGAAGGAGATGAATTTGGGGGCAAGATTTATAGTTTGGTGGAGAGATGGTTAATGGAGATTGGAAATAAGAGAAATAGCATGAATAAAGGATAATGATGGGCATGTATAAGTCATCCCAGAAAAATTAAGGCAGTTGCACAAAAGCAGAGTGTTTTTGCAGCAGTATCAAGCTTCTCCAGGCCTCCAAAGTAACCACAGAATAACAGCTAAACTACTGAGCTAAATGCATTACATGAATTAGTGCATCAAATTTTCAGACTCTTTGGAGTAGGAACTATTATTATCTCCACTCTACAGAATACAGTAGAGTTTAAACAATTTGCTCAATTTACACATACATAACTTACAGACCCAAGATACAAACCCAGGTAGTCTCATTCCATGTGCCTCTTTCAGATAGACTGACTCCCTATGGATCCATTGGGAAGTCTACATACATTAGCATGCATTAACATCAAAAACCATTTAGGGTGTTCTTTTCTTTTATGAGTGAGTGCATCAAATGTCAAAACATGAGCCTGGAGAAAGCTAATGCTAATATTCATCATTGTGCATCTTGAAAAAGAAACTAAAAGTTTGATCTTGGATGTCTCTTGTTCCATAACTACTAACTTTATTTAAGGGCAGTGGGTAAGCCACTTACTGGTTGCTAAGTTCAATCTTTTGAGTCTCTCAAGCCCTTTTACCTCTTATACCTGGCTCTTGAGTTGGTCTTTTGGAGTTGTAGCCATGTGGGAAACAGAACAAATCTGGGGCTAAAGTCCCAGCCACTTAGAGGCAGCCAGAAGCCTGAATTGTGGTACTTTGCAGTTTTTGAAAAGGATTCCAAACGCAAAGCTTCTTATATTAGTCCATGAAACTGATGATGTGTCAACTTTGATTTGACTTAAAATCTTTTTATACAAATTTAGAGATAATGCCAGTTCATGATTCTTGACCTTGCCACGGGTCAAAGGATTCCTTCAATGCAATTTTAAAAAATGTTTTCTTGAGCTGTTGAATTTGACTTAGAGTGTCCAATGCTTTCTTGCAAACCAAAAATTAATTTTCATTTTCTCTCCTCATTTATATGTAATTTAAATCTTGTCCTTTGTAAGATTTTCACCTTTAATTGTATGTTTTGTACTGAACCTGTTTTAATTGGATATATTGACCTAAAAAATTAAACCCCATGACCTTAGTAGCCAGAGAAAAGACAGGCTTTGAATTCTTGGAATATGTCATAACAACTTGGTGTTAGATTAGACAGAGAAACCAGCTTATGAGAGAGTATTATTTTTAAATGGTAGTAGAATGGATTCTGTCTTGGGAAAAAAACTCTAACATGTTGCATAAAATATGTGCAGTAAAATAAAAATGTGTCTGGATGAGGTATTTTGCAGACGAACATTTCTTTAAATTTCCATAGGAAGAAATCTTTGATGTGAAGTAAGTTTTGTGAGGACTTTATATGAAACACTAATTAACCAAGACCAAGAACTTTTGTTAATAAAGTAAAATAAGAAAGAATTATAATCTACATGCAAAGTATGAATTTCTAAGAGTCTGTCCATGATTTAGGTCCCTTGTTCTCAGTGGACATTTTATATAGTTTCACTTACTTTTTATATATTCTCATTGGACTTTTATATAGTCTCATTTAAGAATGAACTAATATGTTTCATTTAAAGCATGGCTAATTTTTAAAAATGAGTTGACAAGTAATAGGTACCCTTGTGTTCGCCTGGTCCTGCTTTGGTTGCCACTATTGGGAGCAATGGATTCAGGAACACCCCACGTGCTTGTGGTGCAGAATAATTGTGGTTGTGTTTATTATTTCATTGTTAAGATTTTAAGAAAAGTCGTCAGATACCCTTACAACTTCTAATAAAAAAACTAAATAAAATTTATTTGCTCGAGTTTAAACATTAACATACACACTGACAACTACTAATTTGTAGATATTTCTTCACAAATATAAAAATGCTTAGGTTGAACTAAATAGCTTCTGTAACTATTTTCCACTTATTTCATGAGAAGTAGCATAATTTTTTTGTATGAAACTGAAATCTTCTTGGGTACTTTTGAGTCCCTGATTTATTCCTGTCAGCTCACTGCTAATGGTAAGTAATGAAGTCTGTTGGTTAATGGAAGCATCTACCTTGTTCAGATCTTTATATTTCATGCTTCTCATTGGCCTCTGCAATAGATTCTCTTTCTTTGGCCCCCCCAAATGGCGCTGCACCACTAACAGGATTTCATGTCTCCGAAGAGACAGTCCTTCCTCTGCCCTACCATCACTCTGTCCTACACTCTGCCTTACCAGGTTATGTCTCTGCTCTAAAGCTTCCTGTTAGTCCAAAGTGCCTATTGAATAAATTCCTTGGCTTTCAAAGCTCTTTACCACCTAATCTTTATTTACCATTATCCCCATATAAAAGGCTTTAAGAGACTCAATTTTATGAAACATATATTATGCATCCTAAATGTGTACTTCAGCAATTTTTAACTTTCTGACTTCTCTTTCAAATACACAAAATCTGAGATCCTGTGTCCACCTTAGATCACAGTGACCCTTTTCTTCTGTAAATATCCAGAACAACTTTAAAAAATATTCTGACTAGTACTTCCCTTGGGCATTTAATATGCATTGGTTTTTATAAAATATATATTCAATAAATAAAAATACCTAACCTAAAATTCTAGAAAGCAGGGACTTTGTTTTAAACTTCTGTGTAGTAAATGACACTGAAAACATTACCTAAGGAGCTCAATAAATATTTTTGCTCGACTCAAAATCACATGAAACCTAAAATACTTTATCAGTCAAAATATTCTATTTCTTTTTTAATCTGAGCTTTATGTAAGATTTAAATTACAAACAGATTTTATCTTTATACAACAGCATGTTTGCTTATTTTATTTGAAATCAATATCTAATCAATACAAGCAATATAAAATGCAAGTACATGTTCCTGTTCTCATTTTATTGGACCGATGATTCCTTGAGGAAGAATTCTGCATCTTTGGTGTACACACTGCCTCAAAGGATACTGCGTAGTTCCATGCAACACTTGGACACAGTGGAATTGTAAAGTGATACAGATAAGGTGTAAAAATTCTTCCAAGAATCCTGAAATTGCTATAAGATTTAATACAGAGACATCCAGAAAGCAGAAGAGACCTCAATAGGCAATAAATCCCCCTTAATGACTAAAACTAAAAGAATTTCTGAATTCTTTTTATATCTCATTTAATTCATTAAAGCAGGAACTCTTAAATGATTCCTCCTAAGCAGTTAATTGGGCGAGAATCTCATTTTCAAGAGTTCACGCTGCCATCTCACGTAGGTATGAAACAGAACCCCGCCCACTGCAGAGCTACTCTCCCTGGTCACATTTATGTTCTTCTAGGACAGCCCACCTCAGAGAGGTCAATGCCACAGCAGGCTATTTCACTGCCTCCTTCTCTGTTATTATCAAAGGTCAAAGCTTTACTCACTGAAGACTTGGATTCCTGTTTGCCATCTCCTGCATTCCTGTTCCCATCTTATTCTGAGGATTGGTACAATTCTACCAGTTTCTATCCTTCACTTTATCCTCTGCTTAATCTCAGGGCTTAGGTTCATGGTCAACCCCTCAGAGCATACCCTTGAAATCTCCGTAAGAATCTTCTTTATGATACAGGTTTGTATCCTACCAGCCTCCTGACTGCAAATCCCTTTAACCTATTCAACACCTCCTACCAATGCCTGCCTGCACCCCAGCCCAATCATATTTTGCATGATTTACCCTTGATTCGGGGCTTTCACTTTCTTCAGAACTCCACCTTCCATCCACCATCCACCATTATTATCAGTCCCTGATGCACATTGTCATTAACTTTGCCTCTTTTCTGCTTTTGAATTCATGGTATAAAAACCCAACTATTTGCTGTCTTCCTGCCAACACTTGAGGAGTTTAATGTGCCTAGAAAATGGAGGACAATTACATTATTTGGTGATTGCATTCAATTGATTATTTTATTAACATCAAGAGTTATCATTTACCAACAATTAAATCAGTCTAACTTTAACAATAGTTTCAGTAATGTCTGTGGATGGAAACTACTGTCTTTGGGTGTGTGAAATATTTTTTTTCTGTCATTTGAAAAAATCCTAGAAAATAAATTTTAACTTTTCAAAAAAATCATAGTGAATCTAAGGATAGAATTTTTACTGCCATTTATTTTTCCCCAATCTTCCCATACTAGGATGACATTTGCTTCTGATATTTTGTTATTGCTGATGAAAAGTCTGACGGTCATGTAGTTCTCTGCTTTAAGTCATCTTTCTTTTCTCTTTAGATGTTCTTTAGACTTTAATGTTACCCTTGATATGCTTTTATTTAATTACAACCCTTCTCAGTGTGGGTTCATTTTTATTTATTAAAACTATTTTGTATTCAGAGCATATTTTCAATCTAAGTAAAAATACTTACACTTTGTCCTTTTGAAAAAAATCTCAGAAGTGTACCTCCAAATATGTTTTTCCCATTATTTCCTCCACTTTCTTCTTTTGAAATTTGTTAGATGTATGTTGACTATTCAATCTTTTGCCATCTTTCACGTCTCGTCTCCCAATTTCTCATTAGTATTTTTACAGTGTACCAGATGAATTTCTCAGCACTACCTTTCAGTTTACTCATTTTCTCCTTAACTCTTCAAGTCTTGTATTCTAGCATCTATTGAATTCTTCTCTAAAATGTGTAACTGTCTTTTTAACTCATACATTTCCAAGTAGATCTCCTATTATGTCCATATGTTTTGTAGCAAGTTTTATTTTCACAATTTCATTCTTTGCAGATCGATGTTATTCTATTACTTATCTCTTCCAATGTCCTAAGTACATATATAAAGTGAACTTCTCCTGGAGTGCATTTCTGTTCTGCTTGCTGATTTAGTTGCTAACTTTCTCAGAATAAATTTAGGTTGTTAGGTTCATTTTAAGTTAGGTCTGTTTTTCTGTGTCTCTCACTGCTCTTCCTTACTATATTGTTCACATTCCAAATATGTATCCTCTTTCTGCCTTGTCACAGTTGGTCCTATACTGCCTTCACTGTGTTACTGTTCTGCTTTAAAAGACTTCTGTTGGCCTAGAGCTTGCCTCCCTTCTGCTTCCCGAATGCATAATTTAGAACCAAGTCTGGCAAGGGATTTTTAGTGCCCACCAACTCATCAGTGATCCAGGAGGTGATTTTACTCAGTTTCTATACTGAGGCTTTGCTGTCTTCCTTACCACTCCTGTAGGCCTACAGATCTCTGTTATGCAAGATCCTGTCTCTCAGGTGACCAACATTTCATATTGCAATACCTCATTGTGGCAGGTGCTCGATTGGATTCTCACCTGCCATTTCTTCTTCTTTTTTAATTTAGAGAGATTAGAAAGTCATAAATTCTTTTTCAGATAAGATTTAAATTCTGCCAATGAGATGTGTCCATGCTAGATTTGGAAAATGCAGGTGAGGTATAGGCAACCTTTCTAGTTAGCTTGCTTGGTCTCTGCGGGGTAGTAAGGTCAGGGTTTTCCTAAAGAGGGTTTGGGTGAACATTATTCTGATGTGTAGTGCATGTGCTAGCAGCTACCAGCATAGGCAGTATAGCTCCTGAAACCCCTAAAGTTGTAACTCCCTAGTATCTGGTTTTGTGATGTTCTGGGAGTCATTCTAGAAGGTCTAGTCTAAAATGTGTTTCTTTAATCCTCCCAATGATTTTTGCAAGCCTTTCTTTCTTTCTTTCTTTCTTTCTTTCTTTCTTTCTTTCTTTCTTTCCTCTATTCTTAAAAATTCTAGAGTGTTTTTTTGTTTCTTCTTCTCAACCTGACTGATACACAACACCCTAATCCCAGCTTCAAGAGTAAGTGTAGAATGAAACATATTTTTAGCCCTTATCTTGAGGAAGCAGAACTCTCAGGTATTAATGCCTGATTCTAGACCTGTTACTGGCAGCCCTCTAACTTCAATGGTCTTATCTTTCTGCTGTGTTTAGGTACATGGAGATGATTATCTTTTTTCTAAATTCCACCAAGTATTTTATTATTTTACGTTTCATTCTCACTGCTACTGTTTGGAAGAGAAGATTGGCAAAGCAGAAATTTTTTATAACATCTTAATGAGTAGGCCCACCTTTAAATTAGGTTTACTCCAAATTTACAGAGTAAATTCAAAACTCCAACAGGTACTCAGGTGACAATTTAAATTCTACTATACTTCCCTAAGAAATGAACATTTTTCATTCTCCAAAGCTATTATCGCTGAGAAAATAAAAGCCATCAAAACGGAACTCTTTTCATTACCTATCACTAAATCCACAAATCTACCTGCCTCTGAATGAATCTTCTTTGCCTTTCTTCCTGTCACATCCAAGAAGGGCACCTGATGTCAATAGCTATGCACTGAATCCCAGTCCATCTTACCTCCGCTAAACCAGGAGTTAGCAAATGTTTTTGGTAGAATTCCATATAGTAAATATTTTAGGTTCTTTATCACAACTACTTAGGTTGGCTGTTGTGGTGTTAACACAGCCATAGATGACAATGGACCAGGTGGGTGTGGCTGTGTGCCAAGAAACCTTTATTTACACAAAACAGGTGCTGGGTTCAGCATTAGTTTGCTGATCCTTGACCTGGGATCTTGCTTCTTTAGTTATCCCTGAAGTTATATTGACTCATCCTTTCCTTTATGTCAATTTCCATGAAACAATCTTAAGAAAACATCAATGATCTTTTTTGCACCATGTTCTCCTGCATCTACCACCACGCATCCCTTCTTTACCAGGTTGCTTCTGAATGTTTTGCTCCCATTGTTTCTAACTCCTTATCTTCTACTCATGTTTCAGTCCTTTCTATTTGCAAGGACTCCACTTAAAGTGGCCTCTCCTCCTATAAATATGCCCTTTCCACTCTTTTATTTTTATAATACTGATGCTCTGTATACTTCTTCTCATCCCCAGAATGAGAGTTCCTTACATGAGCATGGGAACCTGGTCTTTATCCATCACTCAGTCATGGCATACCTTTGTTGAGGATTGTGGGAGTGACATAAATATGTCTGTTGAATAAATGAATGAATGTGTCCAAGAAGCTGTTTCAGACACTGTGGTTTGCTACTCAGATCCTCACTGCTGGGCATGCCACTGACAGTGGGTATTCACTTGGAAGTGCCTCTGAAGATACATGTCACCTAGGTTTTGGCTCCATCCTAGGTAACCCTCCAACCAATGAATGATCAGCATGGGAGTCATGACCTCAATTTAGGACCACCCTGAAGGTCATCCCAGCTTCAGCACTTCTGGCAGCCTGATGAATTTTGAGATTGCACTGAAGCACAGCCTCTGTCCCCTCCTGGTCCTACACCTGTCCTTTCCTTTCTATCCCTGAATGGCTATCCCAAGAGCATGCCCAGAGAAACCTCCTGTGTGCCACTCTCTGGAGTCAGCCTTCCTGGGCAAACCAGCCTATGACACCTGCGGAAGTTTAATTAATCCATATGCAAAAATTTAGGATTGAAACCAATTTCTACTGAATTTAAAGTCAATATACTTTTTCTCCTCTGTTAGAAATAATACACAATTCTGTTGTTTTCAAATGAACTTCCTCCCATCCTTTTCTTCTTCAGTTCTCGTTATCATTAAAACTGACTTAGCAATAGAGGGAATGTTTAGTTTACTCACTGAATCTATTTGCATCTATTAGTGATTTTAGAATAAATCTATCTAGAAATTTTGCCCTTTCATATTCCACTAAAACTATCCTTTCCTGCATAATGATCCTCTTCACTTTTATCTTGCAGCAGATGCAACTAATACTTAAATATGAATATTTATGCATATATATATATATATATATATGTAGATATATATATGTGAAAGCCAAAATATCATGCATTTTCTTTGGATACAGCTTGTACAATTTGAGAAAAATCTAATCTAGGCAATTAAATAGGGATAAGTGGAAAGGATCCATTCTAGAAAAGTTACTTAATTCCAAGAAACTAAACCAATGTCCAGGTATATTTTTAAAAAATTACAAAATAGAAGCCTAGAAAATCTAAAGTTCTGTTTGATTCCACACAGAATCCAGCCATAATCCGTTCACGTAATGGACAAAAGATAGGCAACCTGAAAGATTCTAAAATGTGATTGCTTAATATTCTTTTCCTTTAAGTTAAAAAAGTGCCTTTATTTGGTATGGTCATGGGAGGTCCTTACAAGAGTGGAGCATGATCATTGGCAACTGGGACAAATGTTATTTCTGCACATTTGCTTTATAAATGAATGGGATGCCATGAAAATTCTCAAGTACTTTGGACCCAGTTTGATCACATCTATACAGATTAGAGCTCACATTATCCCTGGGGCCTTCTTTATAAATGATGTCTATTAAAGCCTAATATGATTACCCCTAAAGTCTGAATTTCTTTCGGGTAAAGATCATGCATGTTTTTCTTTTGTATCCTCAGGTGCTGAATAAATGCTTGTCATGTAAATCAATATATGGGTGAATATGTGTTGGGACAGAGAACTGTGTGATTTCCAAAGCTCTCTTTTATATAGCTTTCCAAGTGTGGGAAAGAGAAAATGATGCAAAGTTACAATCACATTTAATTTCTGCTAACTAAACCATAAAGTCAAGTACAGTAACCTCAACTGCCTCATTAATTGCCGACCCTTAATTAAAGGTATCATACATCATTAAGGTTGAGCCTAAGTAAATGCAAAATTAGATAAGCATAGCTATTACCTTAATATGAAGCTAATATAGCCCCTTATTTAATGATCATACAAATAGGCTCCCAGGCTGAAGATAACAGATATTTGCATTACTACCATGCTTGTTAAAAGGAAACCTATAAATCCACAATTCGTCCTTACAGAGAAATGAATGCACATACATAGAGTCTTCCAGGGTCTTGCATATTCTTTAGCCAGAAACAGCTAGGAATGACCTAGATAATTTTTTCACGGGGGCCTTTCATACCTCTAGAGCCAGGTCTTGCAGAAGTTGGAAGTGGAAGCTGTGTTTCTCATCCAACACATCTGCTTAGGCTCGACAGAATGAGGGTAATTGGAATATTCCATTCTTTCTCTTTTGGGCAAGCCCCTGCCTTATTCATTTGAAAGCAGTTTGGTTCTGCATGTTTCCCCTCTATCTTCTCTTTGCATTTGTCTCTTCCACTGGGTTTATGAACATCAGCATCACTGGATGGCATCTCAGAGCTCTCACCTAGAAGTTATTTCAGTCTCTTGTTACATAGCTCAGGGAAACAGGTCAACATTGCTATTAATATTTCCTGGAAAAATGAAGAAAAATAAAGCTGCAAGGGAGTTGTTTAGAATTGTCCCAGCCAGTGCACAGGGACTTCAAGTGCTCAGATAATAGACTGGGCCACTTGACTGAACACCTCTCCCCACTCTACCTACTCTCAAACCTGAGCCAGAAAATAAGCCCCTTTATCAATTAATTAAAGAGCATGGACTCTGGAGCTAGGCCAATTTAGGTTAAAAAAATCCCAATTCTGACATATTTGACTGTATGATCATGTACAATTTTTTTCATCTCTCTGAGCATGCATTTCTTAATTTGCACAAAGGTGAAAAATCCTGATCTCACGGGACCATTTTGAAATGACTAAAGCAAAGTTCCTATTTAAGGTGTCTGGCACACTGTAAGCTGCTCCATAAAAGGGACTGACTTGGGTGTTTATTTGCCTTGTTTCTTCTTGTGGAGGTAGTGTAAGCAAACTTCAGTTTGCCTCTCTTTTGAGGAAAATGAGAAGGTATTCAGATTGTGTTGAGTGTGATGCCAGGGCTCCACTTTGGCTCTCTGCTTATTCTCTCAGAAATGACGTCTCTCTCCAAGGGGAAAATAGGGTGTGTGTGTGTGTGTGTGTGTGTGTGTGTGTGTGTGTGTGTGCATGTATGTGTGTGCTCTATTAACAAGAATTATTAGTCTTAGAAGGGGAAAGAGCAAGGCATAATGACTAGAGGGTCAGAAATAGATGAACGGGGTGATGGAAATGATGATAGACCCTTTTGTCTTTGTCCCTAGCCACTTCCTCATAAACGCAATTCCAGTGATTTATAACAAGACATTAAATCTTCATAGGTGTGATGGGTTGAAATAAAGAGGGAGAAAATCAATATTGCACAAAGAAATAAAAACGATGGATTGTTTTATTTTTCATTATTTTTTATTAATTCCCTGTAACTCAGGACCAGTGGCAAAGACCCACCTGCCTAGCTTTGCCTCTTTTTCCTAGAGAATGTGTTGATGTGCAGCCTTTTCTGCAGATGCATTTTTAAGCTGAGCTGCAGGGGATGTCATGTGTTGCAGTAATTGCCATGGAAACCATTGTTGTCGAATGAATAGAGAGGTTTTAAATCCTTGGTAATGAGCCTGAGAAACTAAGTAGGTCTTCAAGTTTAACTTGTTTGGAAGTGGTTCATATTTCACACAGAGGTATAGGAGGTGAAAGACAGGGAGGCAAAGGATGGAAGAGAGGAATTTAAAAAGATGTGAATAAAATAATCTAATATCAGGTTACACTTCTATATGTACTTTTTAATGAAAAAAAGAAAAGAAAACCCAAACCAAAAAATCCAATTACCAAAAATGGGCTGCATCAATCCCCCAGCACGGAGCAAGATCCTCGCCTACTGAACAAAGCATAGCTTTGTTACATTTCTACTTAAATCAACACTTCTAGTTCATCTGTCACAAACCTTAACAACTGATACCGCTATGTATTTTCAAGGCAACTAATTATATAACTAGAATGCAAGATTCTTAAAAGTCAGGGTGCCTCTTGTTATCATTTTGACACTAGGTTCATAGAATACACATTGTATAGAATGTATTTTCTTTTTATTATTTTTTTTGTTTTAATTAGTAATACATGACAGTAGAATGCATTTATGTACTTTGATATATCATACATAGATGGGATATAATTTCTCATTTTTCTGAATGTACACGTTTCAGAGTCATATTGGTCATGTAGTCACATATATACATAAGTAATATTATCTGTTTCATTCTACTCTCTTTCTTCTCCCTACATGCCCTCTTCTCCCCTCCCTTTACTTCCCTCTACCTAATCTAAGGTAACACTATTCTTCTCTAGAGTGTTAATTAGCATCCGTAAATTAGAGAAATATGGTCTTTTGTGTTTTTTTTTTGGAATTGGCTTATTTAGCTTAGCATGATATAGAATGTACTTTCATATAATATGCAGCCTCAGGATGATGTTATATTTGGAGTGTGATATAGGAACCATCAGTGAGCACAGGAAACCCACTCCACCATCAGCAAATTCTTAGGATTTTCCTTCTCCTTTTCCTTACATACACCTATGATCCTCCCTTTCTGCCCCACTCCCACTTATAGACTGGGTGCATTCCAGGTAGGGCTAGGGGTAGCAACAGTGTTGGAAGAAACAAAAGCAAACAAATAAAAAAAAAAAAAAAACCGAGGAGAAAAAGTTGAGAAGGGTAAGCTTTTCTCTCTCAATGGCCAAGAGAATTCCATCAAGCTCTTTCTTTCCTCCAGAGATACTATGGCGTGCTTCCCTGAGTTTCCTGAATAACCTTGTCATTCTCCAGAGATTAAGCCATTAGGAAGACATCTTTATACGTTATCTCTTTATCTTTGTTCCTAGCTGTCTAGAGAAGTAGCTATTTCTCCATGGAGAATCTGAGAAGGAGATCATCCTTAGTTACAAAGAATAACCACACCAGGCAGAAATGTGAGGTTCATTTGTGTTCCAGACACAAAAGGAAAATAAATCAAAGGACAAAAGAGGAATAAAAGACAAAGAAGGAAAAAGAACAATGAAATGGGAATCTTGAGAGATTAAAGCTTATATGGGCAATTTAACAAGCGAGAACATTTCCCTTTAAGGTTCCAAACTTCTTGATCTCAGAGATACACAATATGGTTGCTAAAATCAACCCTCTGGAACCAGATGGCCTGGGTCTGGGTCTTGGATCTACCACCACTTGAAGCAAGTTACTTAGCCTCTTTATACTTATGCTTGTTGTATGGAAAAGCAATTGTAGCACGAAAGTATTATTGGGAAGATTAATAAGACAATATGTGTAGTTTTTCTATCAAACTCCTAAACATAAAAAATTATTAGTACAAGAAATTGCACAGAGCTATCCCTTTTGTTCTTTACTGAGCTGGAAACCCAGGCCTGGTCACAGAAATCACAATTTATAATTTCATATTGAAAATCTTCTTTTTCTCCTCTTTCCACCAGGAGTTTCAGGAAGATGGACATTTCCCCATTCAGTGACATTGTTCTCCATCTTTCTGTCTTGAAACACAATGCCTGCAACTCCCTGTCACATTCCCTGCTATATTTTTCTCCCTAGCAATATCAACATCAGTGTTCTGAGTATGTATCTCATTTATTGAGGATCATTCAAGATTAGAATGTAAATTCCACAGTGAAAAGGATTTGGGATATGTTCGCTCACTGCTTTATCTCAGCAACTAAAATAGTGACTGGTATATAGAAGGCACTCAACATACCTTTGTTGAATGAATAAAATATAAATTATGAAGCATGACTGTGCACTTAACACCTAGTAGACAGACCAAGCACCTAGCAAGCCCCTCCCTCGTTGTACATCTTCCAGTGCAAACCAGTCAGCTCACTAGTCTTCTACTGGCTTTGGGGTAGAGAGTAGCTGGGAATGGATGAGAGCCAGTGGCCATGAGTCTGGTGGAGGACAGCAGGTTGGAAATTCCTTTATAAATGGAGAAAAAAGATAAAAGGAACAAAGAAGGGAATCTGTTACCCAATTCCCTTCGGGCAGAAAGGGGAATATGCTACATTAAGGTGAGATTCTGAACTTATTTTCCCATGAAAACCTCAGGTAGTTTAGCAATCTATGAGTAATATGGTAGTTCACTGTGCTCATACAATATTGTGGTGATATGGAAACATAAATTTAAACAACACTAAGCATGTATGTTTTAGCATGCCGTCTTTGATTTATGATCACCTAACTGTATACAATAGAAAAAAAAAAAAGGAACTCAGAATAAATTTTCCTTTAGGAGCTGGCCAAAAGTTACTACTGCTGCTATTCTTGAGAAGTTGAACTGAAATTGGGGAAGCCTTTCCAGAGTTATAATATAACTATAAATCAGCTTGAAGATTCCATGCCATTGAGCCCTCACCCAAGATCTCCTATTTTACGTGGTCTGATTGGTTGGCAAACCAGCTGACAGCTCTGCAAAATTGGCTTTATAATATACATTATAGAAGTACAGGGGGGTGATGAGAGGCTTCTGAAATAGTATATTTTTATTCAATGACTAGTGTAAACTTTTGTACTTCCAGAGCTGCTTACCAAGGTAATGACTAAGACTATGGAGGCTATTGTCAGATGGGGAGAATGTAGTAGGTATAGTGAATAGTCTGCAGGTAAGCAGAAGGAAACATGTTCTGCTTATTTTCTTTGGCTATTGGTATAAATGCTACCTTGAAATCCTCAGGCCATTTCCATGGGTTGGAGACTCTATTGTTTGTAGTTAACAAAGGGTTAAGAGGGACCTTTCTAAATAATGCTGTTATTTGTGTTTTGGATGCTTCCTTCCTTCTGTCTTAGTGTGTTTCCACTATGCTTTGTGACCAGTGATGCTATTTGAATCCAGTGATGCTACTTGTGGTCTCTAATGGCAAGATAAGTACAGTCTCACCCACATATCCCCACACATAACTGCTCATAACAACAAAAAAAGATTGTTATTATTTTTGAGCACTAGTAGATATCAAATACTATGATATGTGCTTTTCCTGCAATACTTCAATCCTTGTAACATCCTATGGAATGTTTGATGAGAAAATCCAAAATCAGAAACTCAAATAACTTTCCCATGCCACACAGCTAGTGAGTTCTAGTTTTAAAAGCAGATTTTTTTTTCTGGCTAAAAATCACATTTTATTAGTTACGTTTCATGCCTTTCTTAGGAAATATTGAATTCCCCAAATCACCAATGACATGGGTGAGATCTGCTTAATATTGGTGGAAAAAGAGGATTTGAATTTTATGGTTCTTATTAGAGTTTGTTTTAAAACAGGATTGTTTAAACTCTTACCTATTTGCCCTCTATGAAAATCATAAATGCCAGCAATTTTGTATTATATATCTATACATCTATATCTATATACACAAACATACATACTCACATATACATTAAAGAAGTAAAAAGAGATAGCTAAAATTAATTTTGGATATATAATTATTTAACTTAACGTGTTTCAAATATGACTACAATCTGCTGTTGATACCAAAATGATTAGTGAAACTTTATATATCATTTTTTCCTAAGTCTTGGAAATTAAGTGTGCATTTCATTTCTATAGCACGCCTCTGTTTGGGCTAGACACATATTGTATGCTTAATCACCACATATAGTACTCTCCAAATGAGTACTACCTTGGACAGTGCAAAATAAACCTAAAGTGATATAAAGGCAAGGTAGCCCCTAACACAATGACATGCAAGGTTCTCAGTCAAGACTTGGCATATGAGCAATTTCTGTATGAATTAATGAGTAAATAAAAGTAAAAACTGACACAAAATTAGAATATGGAAACTTACATGATGAGTGATGTGTCCTGTGAGAATAATTATCTTTTGAAAGTGATTTATCAAGGTTTTTATTTAGCATTTTAGGTGCTAATGAAAGTATAGTCCAGGCAACCATGATATGTCCATATGTAAAATGCATATATACATAATATCCATATCTATTGACCTAGTAAAGGGATGACACACTATTCCATTAGTCCTGGAGAGTCTGGAAATAGAACTAGAGCCTGTTTAACTCTGGAGAGCCAGATATGGTTTTCACTCTGGTGAACACAGGTTTGTTGTTATGTTTACTGAAAAAGCTTATATTGAGAGTGTTTGCAAAATGGAGATAATACGTATTTTTATTTGTGGTGTGTGTGTGTGTGTGTGTGTGTGTGTGTGTGTGTTGCCTGTGCACATATGGGGAGGTTGGAGGCCTGCCGAATTCGACCTGTTAAATGAAGTTATGGTTCAGAGTATCCTATATATCAAACAATGTTGGCTATTTATAACAGTTACAAGCTGGGCCACTCATAACACTAATTGCTAATATGTAGGTTTTATTTACAACACATCATATCCAATTCTGTTTTACACTAGAATTATCTTCATGAGTATCAAATGGATCTCAGCTTTGAACAAATATAACATAATTTGGGTTCAATGTCTTTGCTCCTTGTTTCAGTATGTTGGGCATATATTTGCCAATGATATGCAGATTATACAGACAATTTTAAATGGCATTCAATGTAGAATGGAGACTGAATAGCAATGGTAGCTTGGCACAGACTTCATGAGGAAATTGTTTAAACTTTACCATGATAAAGTTAAAAAACAGAATAGGCTTTCTGGCCTCCAAGGCTTTGGAATGCATCTTTGCAACAATTCTTCTTGAGATTCTTTCAGTTGTCTAGTTGCTACTAACCCTTGGGTGTGACTCATCCTATAGGTGGCATTCTTTCATATGTCTATAAGATCATGGTGTCACCCTATGGCTTACCGTTTGCAAAAAAAAAAAAATTATATGATATCAGGGATTGAACTCAAGGGCACTTGAGCCACTGAGCCACACAGCCTCAGCCTTATTTTGTATTTTATTTAGAGACAAGGTCTCACTGAGTTGCTTAGTGCCTCATGTTTGCCAAGTCCGGCTTTAAACTCATGATCTCCTGGCTTAGCCTCTGGAGCTGCTGGGATTATAGGTGTTCACCACTGTGCCTGGCCTTTGCAAACTTCTGAAGCAAGTCAATTATTAGCATGTTTCACTTTCTTTTTCTAATTTTCTTTGTTCATTACTTGACCTTCTCCTTGTAATTTTTTCTAGTACTTCTGTGTACTGACTTCACAACATCTAGTTATGTCCTTAAACCAAATACATATATTCTGCTCTCTGGGGAAAAGTATGTCGTAGGTATCACTGAATCTGCAAATTCCCTAGGACTCTGTGTCTTAAGCCTTGTCTTTCATTGTGGAGGGAAACAAATGAGTTTTCGGCGTTGCTAAGTGGTTGGAAGGAATGCATTTCTGGATTTTGTGACTTTGAGAACTGTAGGTGACAAGGTACGTAGAAGAAATTTAATTTAGGGAAACATTTTTGCAAATGATGAAGGATCCAAGGAGCCAAATAGGAGATAATTAGATAGAGAAGTAGTCTATTTGGAATTACCAGCCAGGGTTATCAGAAAAAAAGCCAGAAGGAAAGACCAAATTGTCTGGGAAAAAATAGAGTCCCAGAGAACAGGACCACTGTTGGAGACTTCCTGAGACAAGGAGAGACCTGGCCTCTTATTTCCTCTATTGTCTTCACAGTACCTCCTGATGGCTAGGCACAGCTGGAAGCAGGCTGGGAAAGAAAGACCTCAGGGTCAACTTGAGCAATTAAAGAACAGGACAAGGAGCAGATGGGAAAGCAAACAGACCAAGGATCAGCCAAGGTCATAGGAAACATGAACTTTCTCCTGATATGGGAGGCATATGATGGGTGGTCCACATGAAGATTTAGGAGTATAAGAATTGACATGTGCTGTGCACACACACCTGGGCAAGATTCTCCTGTCACATGTCTGGTATAACAAACTCCACTAATTCCTAGTATCTAATCAATTGCCAAATCCTACTGATTTTACCCTTCAGTGACTTTTGAATCCATCCACACATCTTTATTCCATCATTACCTTTGTGGGCCAAGCTATTGTCACCCCTGCTTGGACTAACAGTGACTCCCAAGTCCTATCTGCATCCATTCTGTACAATTTCCTGTTTATCTCTCATCCCAGAGTCTCCAGTTGTAATTACAACCATGCAGTTGATTTTAGTTCATCACTCCTGTCCTGGCTCAATCATCCCTCCTTCAGGGAAATTCTCCTTGACTCGCCTGCCTAATAGGGTCATTCTCTCATCCTGATGCCAGAAAACAGAGCTCAGATCTCCCCTTTCTGTCTCTGTCTCTCTGGCATACAAGGTGTTATGGCCTGAATTGTGTCCCCTCAAAAGTTATATGTGAATCCTTAGCCCCTATGTGATATTTGGAGATACAGCTTTTAGAAGATAATCAGGTTAAATGAGGGCATGAGGGTAGAGTCCTCATGATGGGACTATTCTCCCTGTAAGAGGAGACACCAGTCAGCTTGCTAACCTTCCTTTCCCCTCCCATGTGAGGACACAGAACAGAAAGAGAGCCTTTATCAGGAACTGACCTGAATGGTACCCTGGTCTCAGCTCCATATCTATGAGAAGTGAAAGTCTATAGTTTTAGCTGCCTGGATTGTGTGTGGCCTTTTGCTATAATAGCCCCAGAGGACTAAGACAGAAGGTGTCTTGTAAATGAACAATTAGGGAACCAACAACATCAGAAGGGACCTGGCAGAGCAATAAGCCAAATGTCCCCCTTAGGATCTGTCTCTGATCTCTGATTCACTTAATGTGGAAATACCTTTTCTCCCTTTTTATCCAGTTTCACGTCACACCCCAAAACACTCAGAAGGCTCATTTGAGGTTAGAATGAACTGTGAATGGTTTAATTTCTTGGTTGAAAGTGTTTTGCTTCTCTTTCCTTCCTGGTATTGTGGGTGTGAGTTTACAGCTTGAATAGGAGCCACCCCCAGGTGGTATTGAAGGACAGGCCACATGAGGTTTTGTCCTTGGGAGAATGAATATAACAGGCAAGTCCCCATTTATTTTCTTCTAGTTTCCAGTGGTGGTGGGGGGGAAACTGCATGCAAGAAGGATGCTATGCATTGCTTTCACCACACATTGCCCTGCTTTACTTCAGATTCTTTATTTCTTCCTACTCATTCATTGCTAGGTTACATTCTCTGTAACAATGGACTGCCATTTATTTTCTCTCCTCTTAGCCTAGCTGTTCCTCAACCCAAGGACTCACTGCCATGAAGTGTTATTTTACAGTTTGGAGAGGCACGTGGCTCTCCCAAATGGACTTGCATTTGCACGGATCAACAACAACAACAAAAGCCTTGTGTCAGAGATACAAGGCGACAGCTTTGTCTGAAACCACCCACTCCTCTTTTGTTTCCTTCCAATGCTCGCTGTGCATTATGTTCCACATGCTCCTCACCATGGCTCTGCAGATGTGAAACTTTAAATGTAGAGTATTTAAAAATACTAAGGAAAAAAAAAATCCCTGAAAATTACAGAGCTTTGTTGTCAAGCAGCATGCAGCTTCCTAAAGAGCTGTTTATCAGGAGTTCAGATGGTTTATGTGTGGCTGATTAGAGTGGTCTGGATGGCAGAAGGAAGAAAGTCAGAGTGGAGGGAAGTTAATATCAACAATGGAGAGTACCTGAAAGCCAGTTTCCCTGGACCCTGTACCTGTTAAGAGGAAATTCATTAAATCAAGTTGTGGAGGAGGCCAGGATCACTTGCTGCTCCAGTGAAGCCTCTTGTGGACATGTGCAGACTGGGACCTTGTAGGTGAATTAAAATTAATAGAGTCAATAGAGCTCCTACTGCATTCCAGGTCCTACTAAGTATCAGTGCATTGTTTGTCTTGATCAATTCTTATCAGAATCCCATTAAATGGTGCAACATTACTCTGCTCTCTACTTAGGATCAAGGCCCTCAATCCCCCAGCTGCTGGGCTGGAAATTCACAGCAGAGTCAAGCTTCAGGATTCTCTTTCAACTGGAGAAAGTCTCCTGATCCAAAGACCTGCCTCTATCTCTTCTCCAGAGGGCTCCCCTGACCTCAATGTGCAAGTCTCATCTTAGCTTCTGATTCTCGGTGGGATCTCTGCTAAGATGCACTGCATTTCAATTTCTCCCATGACTCAGCCCTGCTCCCCTCTGTCCTTTGCTGGTTTTATTTGGGAGCCTTTTCCCTACCCTGACAATAAATCTCTTGAAAGAAAATGGCCATCTCAAACTTTGTTTTCAGAGTAACTTACCTATTATGGGTTGGGTTGTGTAAATCCACCACTCTTCCCAAAAAACGATCTTATATTCAAGTCTTAAGCGTTGGGACCTCAGAATGTGACTCTGTTTGGAGATAATGTGTTTAAGGAGGTCATAAAATTAAAATGAGGTTGTTAGAGTGGGCTCTATTCCAATAGGACTGGTTTTATTTCAAGAAGAGATTAGGGCAGACACAGACAGAGGGAAGAAAGAGCATGGGAGGACACAGGGGGAAGGTGGCCATCTGTAGGCCAGGATGATAGACCTCAAAACAACCTTGCTGAGCTGACACCTTGATCTCAGACTTCCAGCCTCCAGAACCACAAGAAAATAAAATCTTCATTGTTTAAGACATGGAATTTTGTTATAGAAGCCCTAGATAACTATTATTCCACCCAAGACATCTTTAGGTGCCTATATTCATTTTATAAGGAAGACCCTGCAGGTCAGAAAGGTGAAATAATTTGCCTAAGGTGACAGAGCCAGTTAGCAAAATAATGGTGACCCAAAGCACCTTTCTTTCTACTACATGAGATGAAATGTAACCTTGTTAATGCTACCTGAACAGGACTTTGCAGCCACATTTCACCCTCATCACAGATATCAAGAACTGAATTACCACTCAATACCATTTAACTCTGTCTAGAACGAAGGTTCCTTTTAATTGAGGTTGGTCAAGAGAAACTAACCATTGCTCCACTAGTCATTAAAAACAAACCAGTCAATCTTCCACTCCAATCATACTTTTAAAATTCAAAGCAATATAAAAATGCCAAAAATATACTTATTTATTTATAAAAAAAACTATAAAAACTTAAAAGCAAGGTCAAGAGAGACATGAAGAACTCCTTTTCTAAGAAATATGAAATCATGACCTAATCTTAGCCAAGAGGAAATTATTGATCCATCTTGGAACACAAAATTATGTTTAATTTTGTAAAATACTGTTGATTCCTATAACCATAAAATCATATCCGTTCAGGTCTTCAAAATTCAAAAATGTCAAACACACCAAATGATTTCTACCATGAGGATATTTATTAGTCATAACTAGAACAAAAATAAACCCTTCTCAGAATGGGTTAAAGGTCCGTCTCTCACATTCTCATGACTCCGTGTACTAAATGGCTATTGCTGTGGTTAAGGAGTGTGAGGTTGAAATCTGAAGCTGAGACTAGGACAAATCCCCTCCAGGAAGAAACAAAATAACATCAAAACTCATGCTTGCAGTAGTAATTATAAGTGGGGAGGTTGACAATGAATGATTTAGGATTGTGTGGCAGGGCTGGGAGGGACCTTGGCGAGTCTCTAGTCTAGCCCCTGTCTTTACTAGAGGAGGGAGCTGGCGTCCAGAAAGATTAAACGATGTGTCTACAGGCATATGCTCATTAGCGCTAGAGATAGGACTGGAACCAATGGCCCCCGGCTGCTCATTCAGTTTCTTTCCCCTGTGTGTTGCTGCTTTTGCGTCTCATAGCTGCTGATCTTAAAATGCAAAGATAACTAAGCAAATCAAATATACTTATTTTTGGAGAGCCACACCTTGCTGAATGGTATTCATCTCTGCATGGCATAAGAAGATACCAGCCTTTACAGGGTGGGATAATATTTTACCCAGAACAATAAAAGTGAAAGGATAACGAGAAACCTAAATTTTACCTATTTGATGAATCAAGTCTTCAGAAAAATGGACATTAAAAGAATTCATTGCTGAGGTTAAAAAGAATATAAAAACTCTGCCCCTTAAGACTACTTTGGCTCTTTGGTGTTAAAGGAGGCAGACAGTGGTGATATTCCCACACAGACCAAGTGCTCACACAGGCAGGTGGCCCCTGTGTGGAAACTGCTCTATATAGGAACAATAAATTGCATATTTGCAGACACTGAGATATAAGGCTTAGGAATTCTTTGTGCTTTGCTTCTCTATGCCCAGTATTACCCATTTGTGAGGCAATCCAATATTTGATGTTTTTTCATGCTTTCACTGGAATATTCAGTGGAAGTAAAATCTCCTACCACCCCAAACATATTTCTGACAGTTGTAGAACCATTAAGGTAATTACTATATGGCGTGGAACCCCACAGGCAGCTTGGCAGCTTAGAGAGACCGCAGGTGAGCTGTAGCTTGGGTGAAAAAATGAGGAGCTTGTAATGGATATTTTCCATAGCCAAGTATTTGGATAGGGCCAGATTCAAACAGTTGTCTCTCCAAGGCTCCCTCCCGGGACACACTCATTTTCATTCGTAAGGTAGTTCTTTGAAAATCAAGTTTCAAGGAGCCATTAAGGAAAGAAAACATCTTTGAAGTCCTTGTCTCTCCCTTCCCCATATTATTTTTTGGACTATTATGTTGTTTTATGATCAAAGTCAGGAAAATAATTTACCTATAACATATAAATTTATTGTAAAATATTGTTTTCTTGACCAGAGTGTAATTATGACCTGTAATTGTCTAGATTAGCTGGCTCATTACCTGCAGTACAAGTCCATGTGCTGTGGAGGTGGCATGTGCTGAGGGTGACTAAAGCCGTAAGGGCCAGTGTACTAATGATCTGGTCAGGTGATCTTTGCTGACACAGGGCTCATCTACCTGACTGGGCAGACTCAAAGTCACCAATGTCCATGAAAACTCTCTTTCCCAACCCTGTGCCCGCCAGTCCAAATTAACCAAACCAGGGTGAGCTCCTGAAAAGACCAACCTGAACTCCAACCATAGCATCTGTTAAGCTATTCATAGACACCTTGAAAGAATTCTGTGGGTTTAATTAGCAATATAGAGATTATTGGTAATGACCGCCACATTATCCTGCAGTTTGAATTAGCACAACACCCACTGCCTAGCTATCTGTAGAAATGGCTTCCGTGTTTATCATTACAGATAACTGAGGATATAAAGCCCTCATACTTCTAAAGCTATTTTGAATGGATTATTGGTGCCAGGTGCCTTAGATAGGAATAATTTTTTAGAAGTGCTTGTCAAATTCCTCTCCCTGATTGTTATCAGTGTCATTCTATGTCCTGTGGGGTTTCTGTATGAGGCTGTTCTCTGAACCTATCTGGATTGTTACCTTTCTCCAGGAATGTAGCCAAATTACATACACACTGCCTTCCTCTGAGGTATTCCCACGTGTCTTAGTGCTTTTAACCATAGATGTGGCCTTAGTTTGATATGATTTTCATAGAAAGGCTGCTTCTGCCAGAGCTTATGCATCACTGCTGTTATTTTCAGTGTATGTAAAATGTCTCTTCAGAGTGGCTTTGCTAACTTGCTAATCCTAAAAGTGGTGAATTTATTTGTTCTTTAAAAACAGTCACCTTCTGGTTTGAAGGTTAACTCTTTCCTAATATATAAGGTATGTGTGTATAACACACACACACACACACACACATACACACACAGTTGACAGTATATATAAGATATATGTGATATAATTTCATGGAAATATACATATTTTACCTCTATGATGTTTATATTTAGTATATGTATACATATTATACATACATATGTAATACCATATATATCATGGTAATGTACATATTTCAATTTCAAGGTTATCAGCAAACCAATAAGATGCTATAATATAGAAGTAAAGAAATATAACAAAATCATTTTATTTGTGGTTTTGTGTGTTTTCTAGAATAATGTAATGAATGATCAATTGATTGTTAATATGATGTGGCATCTTTGCCATTAATTAAAACATCCCTTTCTTTGCCTAAGAAATGTAGTTGGTGTCATTTCTTTTGAAGTGAGCCTTGTTTGTGTTTCTTCTGGTTGTAGGCAGAAATCCAGTTAATCCCGTTATGGGATTTTTAGCCTTACTAGATTAAGTGGAATATTTATATCTAAGAATAATTGCTGTAACCTGAGTGGAGATAAGTAGTAGAGTATCTTTGCTGTCTCCACACTGCCCCTCCCAACACACACACGTGCCACTATGCTTCTTCCTAGATCATGTCTGGCTTTTAAGATAAATCACCAAAGAATACTTTAAGGTAGAAATGGGCATTTTTACATTAAAATTAGAAAGCATAATCTTATAGGTTTTATTGTGGTTCCTCCTCTTATTTATCGAGTGCTCCAGAATAGCAGAGGCATTGTGCAGGCTGATTGCTGAGTTCTATGCATATATCAAAGAGAGGCAGAAAGCCCACTGAGGTGTATGCATGGCAATGATTAGGAATCCAGGCACTCCAGGCTTAAGAATTTTAAAAATGACTTTGGACAAAATATTTCCTTTTAGATATAGAAACTTAGACATTCATTCCAGGGCCCTGGAAAGATTACCGAGTTTATTTTGTCACTTTTCACCAATAGCATACCAAGTTAAGCAATGTCTGTACGTATGTCATTGGAAGGAATGCTCAGATGGGTTTCAGTTCTTGTTGGTGAGTAATTTATTTGCTTCCTCTCTCTTTTCTGTTAGTTTTCTGGCTTCCTAAAGGAAAATGTTATTCTTGTTCATATCTCCTCCATAGTTTATGGTAATAGTTAGTGGTCATACAAGTAAGAATGTCTCTTAATAAAGACATCTCACATATTTCCGGTTTATTGTTTTTGTCATCATTCACTAATGAGTGAGTGTATTTAGCTATCATCTTAGTATATGATACTAGTAATATTATGCTAATAGCTTTCTTCACAAAATACTCTTTTGCACACAGATCTATACAAACAACACACTGAAAAATAACACCACACACACATAGCCTGTGTGGCTCTGTCAAGTAGTATTTCCACTGAAGCACAGAGAGGAAGGCCATTTGCTCAAAGTCACTTCTCTAAGTGGTAACTGATCAGGTTAGAACCCAGGTTTCATCAAACTGAAGGCTCTCCTTGTGTCAGTACATAACACGCTACTCTTCCTGTCAATCTCTTCTCCTGTGATGCTTTCTCTGATCCCAGTTGCTGCTTGCCAGCAGAAGTGAAGGAGATAATGACTTTGACCCAAAGTTCCTGCTTCTTCAGCCTGGAGAATTTGCTTCTTGGTTTGAGCTCACTTAACTGAAAACACCCATTGCTTCTTTTTGTATTAAATTCCAATTTTAACACTGGCCACCAGCATTTGTTGCATCACAACATTAACAGATAGAATGCAGGGACCCCTGAATCTGGTGTTCTATGTCTTTAATGTCTTTAGAACATCCACCTGTAGTTGTTGTGGGTACATAATTGATTCAGGTCCCCAAAAGCGAGCCCTTTCATATTAACCGCATGTTAGGAAGAAGGAATAAAATCACAGCTAGAGCCATATCTCGTTAGGGGCTCATGTATTTCTCAAGGCAAAACTCACTGTTGAATTTGTTTATCATTCTCTGAAGTCAATGGAAAAATGGTTTCTTACACAAATGATTACAGGACCTTCTGGAGGCAGAGGGAGTTACGGTCTACTGTTTTCATCATTGTGAGCACAAACCTGGTACTCAAGAAAAATATATTGGCTGGCCTTATTGTTTATATTTGAGTTTCTCTGTGATGCTTTTGGTTCTCTTAAAAACAGAAATTTGTGTTAGTGTAATGAAAGGTTGTTGGCCTCTGTGCAGGCCACCAGCTGCTGAAGAGCACTTCTGTCCAGAGGACCAAGCACATGGCCTGTCTATGAACTTCCAGCTCACGTAGAGAGTAATTTTTAGTTTAGATAGAAGAAATGGACAGAAAACATTCCTCCCCTTCTTCTTTCTGGCAGTAACCTTGGTCTACCTTTGAAGTTGGCTCTGGAGCAGGATTAGGAAGAGACCAACAGTTTCTCTACCTCTTTGCTCCCACCACCAGACAGATAATAGGTAGCATGGAAGGGATCAGCACTGGGGAACTCAATAGACATCTGTTTGTCAGAAACCAAGTCTTTGACCTAATTCACAGATCTGCTTCAATGAAAGAATCACGGTCACTGTGAGGTTCCTCTGCAGTGGTTGTCTCTGGACATGCAGGGACAGCTCAGTGATTCCAAAAGACTCTTCTGCTTGAGAGACTAAAAATACAAACCCACAATAGACAAACCATACAAAAACAGAATTCTGGCTCACAGTCTGTAGTAACCAGCTCAGAAGATCACCCATGGTCTATAGAAATTGGTTGTTGTTTAGTTAGACTTGTAAGAAAGACCACTATCTCTCATAATAATCCAAATGACCAGGACTAGACCAATACCTGAGAGCTTTCCTAAGTTTTGTTCCTACTTCTAATCTATGAAGAAACTAGAGAAAGCCAAATATATACCTCAAATTACCCCCCTTCTGGTACACCTGCCTACAATTTTTCCAAACCTCACGCAGACATACTTAAAGACTTCTCTTTTTCAGTCCTCTGACTGCCTTGAGTCTGTGCCAAAACACAGGCTATGGTTGCTCACTCCCTTGCGTGCAGAGAAGTTTGAATAAGTGGTCTGTTTGCATCTGGCTAGTCCCCACTTAGTTCCCCATTCCCCACTGGATTTTTCTCCAACGTGTGCCATAGAGGTGGTTTATGTGGGTTCCAGGACCACACTAACTTGTGTTTGGATACAGAGTCAACACTTGTGTGGCCTCTGGTGAACTGCAAATCATTCTGTACCTCAGTTTCCTCATATGTAAAATGAGAAAACACAAGGTAGATATGAGAGTTACTGACTTGATACCCATCCAAGCACAGAGAATACTGTACTATTTGGCATCTTTATGGTAGCACTTTTATGAGCCCTATTATAATGAAGTTCATTGACCCCTTCCCCTGACCTGCATCATCTACTATAAATATTCTTAAAATATAAGTCCTAACTGGGAGAAGCAGCCCTTGATACTTGACATTTATTCACAAATTAACTTGAACAAGCACATGAGATGTTCTTTGCCTATGAAGAGTCCCACGGAGTTGACATCACAAGCTTGAGAGAGGCTATCTATCTATCCATGGGTTGATAGATATCTTAAATGTGTGATGAAGTGTGTGAGAACTGAATGGGCAACAGGGAACATGCCAGACACAGGTTGGACCCTGAAAGAGCTAGTGTGGCACGAGGACACTGAATCTCTGCCCATCTGTATGTTGTTGTGGGAAGGATTCATAAGCATGGGGGACACTGCACCCTAAAATCCATCTTTCTCTTTCTCTAGGGTTGTCACACTGGATGAAGTCCTGGGAGCCTCCTATGTTTTAATTATTGTGGAGATAGACAGACCCTCTTCCCCTAGAGGACCCGGCTCCCTCAGCTGTCCTATTCCTATTCATCAGGAAGTTATCTGATGAATTGATCACTGTTGCCACTGGCCCATTTGGATGGAGAGAATCACCCTTTCCCTTCCTGCTGCTCTGCCACTTCCTGTTTAGCCAGGAGTCATCATGTGGGTAGTGAGGTCACCTACACTGTAGGAACTCTAATAGCCCCTCTGCTCCTTCAAAAGGCAAGTCCAGCTTAGATGTTTTGCTAGCTGTGACATTGCTCTTGATGACTGTTGTGAACAGCCCCCATGGCGAAAAGTTCCTGAGAGGATCTTCATTTTGGAGCCCTGAGCCCAGGACTGTGCACAAGAGATAAGGATAATGTGAGTGTTAAAAGCCAGGTGCGTGCTGTCCTTTGTCTCTCATTAAATTGAATCTGTTCCTTGGGTTTTTGGTTTGGGGGTAGATGTACGATGCTGTGTGTGTGACATGCATGCTTCCAAACCGTGATGAAGCAACCTGGACTGTGACACAGAATTAGAAGGCTGCCTCCAGCAATCCATGTCGCAAGGTTCTTAACACCAGCTCAAAACGGAGACACTGGGGTAAGAGGAATTACTAGCTTCTAGGGTTCTTTTTTTAGGAGAGTTGGGATATAAATAATAATTTTTTTTTAAATCAAGGGAGCCAGAAAAGTCCATTTCTACCTTTACCTTCACTGAAATAAAATATGCTTCCCCAAATTTGCTAGAACTATGTATGGCGGACTTTTCTGAGGACCCGAGGGAAAAGAAATAAAAATCTAGAAAGGATTCCCTTATTTAGCCTGGCTTATTTTCTTACTTTCTGCTTCAAGTAGCCAAGTCATTTACTTTGAAAGCTTCTGTAACTGAACATGTGTATTTGCTGAGCTATTTCAAATGTGTTCTATTATGCCTCAGCCTTGTTCAATGATGGACTCTGCACATAGTTCTAATGCCTGGCGGTACAATTTCTAACTGGGAGGTGTTTTCAATGCAAGTTGAGTAAAAGCAGTAGCAATACTGCCTTAGGAATAAAAAAAATAATCTCTTAAGAGTTGGAGTTTCACAGTTTACTGCTTAGCTGCAGCAGCCGGGTTTCAGGAGGCCCAGGTACACAGCGTGTCTGGGACCTTGATTTTGCCATCTGTATACAGGGGTTGAAATACCTGTGCTATTTCTTCTGCTGCAACTGTGATGAGTGAAATCATAATGGCTGAATCAATTTTCAGAGTAGTATAGAGAGGGAGGGTCCCAGTTTTTTGGAAGCCATTGAGATTCCCCATAAGGACAATCAAGGAAACTTTTAATCTCCCCCTGACTTAATAAAAACCCAGGGCAAAAATCTAAATACTGGTTCATAATGGGGACAAAGACTTTACTAAGTTCTGTCACCTGTATAGTTCTGTCACCTGTATCTCTCAGTCCTGACTGAGAGTCTAGAGGAGAGGCTCTTTGCTTTTTCTTTGCATAGATGAGAAAATAAAGCTCATAGAGGATAAGGAACTTACTGAAATCTTATAGCTACTCTGTAATCTCTGATATGAACTTTTAACCAGTTCACCATTGTTTCTCAAGTACTATTTTAGGGCTGACTCCCAGAAATCTAAAGTGAGGGCCAGAAGTCAGCATTTTATGAAGTATCTGGATGATTCTGCTGTGAGTGGGCATCCGACCACTGAGAAGCATTGAACTAAATTAGTTTTTACTTCCTGACTGCTATTTACTATCATCCATCCATCCATCCATCTATATCCATATCTATCTATCTATATCCATCTATCTGTATCTATATATAAGCTTCTTTCTTCAGAGGATTTGGGGAAACCTAAACAAAGGCTATCACTCAAATAGAAAGGTTAAGAAAAATTACAAATATAAATCATAACTAGGAAAGATAACATAGAGCCCAAGAAAAACACATGCTTCCTTCCAGTTCATAAGACCAAGTGGGGCACACAGAACAGTGGTTTATGGTCAGTGTGGTGACCTCCTTTCCACCACTTCTTCTTGCCTTAAGTCATATCTATGTGCTTCGCCCACATCACTATTTCCAAGTGATCTGATCTTAATACCAAACTATTACTCATCTCTTTTCTATTTTATAGAAAGTTATGGACTACACATTTGAGACCTGGCTACACCATGAATAGTCTAGGCAAATTTTTTTTGGAAAGGCAGTGTACATGAGGTTGACACTATGGGACTCTGGTGACAGAGGGTAGATGGAAGCAGGAGGGCAGATAGAGAGGGAACTTTAAGGGATTTAACCTTAAACATTTGGGACCAGGCACAGAAAGGAGCATAGAATAGTGAGACAGGTGTACTGTTCAGTCCTCATTTGCTCTTAGTGTTCCACTCTCTATCCCTCCTTTTCTGATCAGAATGTTGATCTCTATGGACAGCATCTGGGGTCTCCTGTCCTTTGACTTCCTGTTGAGTTTGGCCTGTAGGAGACCATGGCAGATCCAAGACAGGGAGGAAGAGGGGTATTTATAGTCTGTTTAACTCCCCTACTTGACAAAATGTTGGTTGGTGCATTTCTCTGCTAGAGGTCACAACCTCTGCCAGGTAACCCCTTTTTCCTTTGCTCTTGGTATATGCTGGCGATCATTTCCTTTCTTTGCCTCTCTATGTCTAAGGGTGAAAATGGGCTGCTACCCTGCTCTTATGGCTTGTGCTTTGGAGGGCTCTGCTTTTCTCTTTCTGTTCACAATCCTCCTGAATCCTGAAGCGTCCTTGGGAGATAAGGCCCCATGCCAAACTTGGGCTAACATGCATGGTTCTCTCCTGAATTAGGTTCCAAATATTAGGGACCCCAAAATCTTCTGCCTAAATATCCTGAAGCCTACTTGCAGGTGCATGGATCAATCATGCACCCATAGTAATTTTAGCCAGAGGCTAAATGGTGGTGTTATGGTTTGGAGCTGGAATGTCCCGCAAAGTCTCAGGTTGAAAGGATGGTCATTCAGCAAGGTTTTGGAGGTGGGTTTTTAGACAACGGATGGAGCATGAGGGCTCTGGCTTCATCAGTGGCTCTGATTTCATTAGCTGTCATCAGCAGACCAAATGGATTACTGGAAGGTGAAGTTGGAGGAAGTAGGTCACTGGGGTATGTCTTGGAAGGGTTTATCATATCCCTGACCCTTCCTCTCCCATTCTCTCTGCTTCCTGCTGCCATGAGCTGAGCATTGTTCTTCTGCTGCACCTTTATGCCATGATGTTCTGCCTTTCCTCAGGCCCAGAACATTGGAGCAGGCTGACCAGAAACTGAGACCTCTGAAACCATGAGCCAGAATAAACTTTTCCTCCTCTAAGGTGTTCTTATTAGGTATTTTTGGGCATAGGGACAAAAAAACTAAAGTGATAAAAACTCAGTTGCTTGTGGGGGGTGTGAACCAAGTGGTGACCTGTGAGTTGGGTTGTACAGACTCAGGTCTGCAAGACCACCTCATGGGGGCAGTGCAGAGCTGGGGCTGGGAGAGGGAAGGGAGGACATGGCTCATGGCTGACGGCATGGAGGGATGACTCTCCCTATGCCATGAGGTACTAGTAGAGCTCTAAGGAGTACCAGAATTAAAAATCAGAGCCAGCTTCCAGGCTACTATGGAATGGTATCTGGTAAGGTTGAAGGATGGACTAGATCTTATTTCACATTTTGCTCCATTGATAGGTTTTAAACATGTCAACATATGGTGGGTGAATCTCCTGGTGCTCTTGCCCTGGGCACTGTGAATTTTAGGGCCAGGACTGAAGGCTATTGGGATTCTTCACAATGTTGTGTTACTTTCCCTTAATGGCGTCCCACCTTTCTGAATGTTCCTGGGCTGGTTATAAAGCTGCTGACTCAGCTTCAGAACTCACCCTCCCGTCTGTTTCTCCATGATACGGGGGCTGGTTTTCATCTCTGCTAGGCCAACCAGCTCTGTGCTGGGTTCTCCATGCTCGAGGAAGACTGCGAGGCTGGAGAAAGGACTCCCCCCTTGTTTGTTTCCTGTTTCTCTCAGCATCTTGGCACCTTCACTTCTTCACTCTGACAAGTAGCATTTTGTTCCAGCAGCAGCACCAGAAGCAGCAGCAGCAGCAGCAGCAGCAACAGCAACTGAATCCTTTTGGTTCAATTTGTTGTTCGTTTTTAAAATTTACAGAATCAGTCTCATTCTGCCCATTTGAGAGCCATCAGCACCAGCCAGTGGAGCCCCTTTCTCAAAGGTCTATTCTTATCATCTTGTATATTTTAATAATGCCAATGGCTGCCCATAGGTCTCCAGCCCAAGCTGCTTTCTGGAGCTCATCTACCCTCTCTGATTACTTGGTGTTCTCCTTCTACCCTTTCAATCACCCAGCACGCACTACCATTGCATTGTCTCTGTTAAAATAACTGGTGTGGTTTCTATCCCTAGATGCACCCATCATCAAACTCTGTTCAATGACCCTGCTTGATTATAACATTTGTTTTCTGCTGGGACCCTGAATAATACTCCGTGCCAAGAATCAAACCAGGGATTGTGTCTCTGGGGTCACAACTAGGCCAACCTATAAGCTCTAGGATTGCCAGCCATAAAACTGACATAATATTTAATTGGCAGATTAGGCTTCCTTCCATTCTGCTCAGTGAGGAACACTTCATTCAGAGAAGGAATATAGGCTTCTAGAGCCAATGCTATTTCAAAACAGACCAGAAGCATTAGTGGGCACAGTGTTTATGTGACCGTATTTTAAGTTTTTTTTTTTTTTTTTAAAAAACCCATTGTCTGTGGAAGTTACATAAGGTACTATTAATATGGATCACTCTGATAAGACTTGAAAAGCTTTCTTGAGGGACCCCTCCACTTCCAATACTGGCAAAATGCATCAATGCTACCACAAATGACAGGATATTCCCATTAGAACATGGCTTCTTATTACACAGATTTGCTTAAGCTGTGGGTGCGGTGTGAGGCCAAAATTGAAGGCTCAATATCATGTGCTGCCTTGACATTTGATAAGTTGAGGGGGCCTCTAATGGCCTAATGATTATGCCATTCTTATCCTTACCCTATTCCTGTGGGTAAGGTGACTTAATAAACCTCTGTATCAAGGGGACAAGGGACTAGTTCCTGCTCATCCCTCAGTAGGACGGGTGATGCATAAGTTTACTCAGTTCAGTCACAACACCCCAGGAAACCATGGGGCCCATTTCCTTTTGATTCTACAAAACCTACCTCCCCTGACCTATAGCTGTTAACTCTCTTTCCAAGTACAATGGCTGCATGGCTCTAGATATTTGGCTGTGTCCATTGCCCCCAAGCTGTGAGTACATGTGATTTATAAACTACCATTAACTTTATTTATCCAATGTTGGTGTCCTGTGCTAGGCCATTGCCATAAATCTAGGGTAGGGGACTCTCCCTCTCCGATGGGGTGAAAAGTGAGTGGTGATTTTTAAAGCAGTAGGTAAAATGGGATCTCTTTGAATACATACTATGGCTGAAGACATGGGATCTAGATTTCAGGAAATACTTTTTCTCCTCCTGAAAACTGTTCAAGGAGTTCTGTGGTATTAAACTCATTCATTATATCTGCATTATAGACTCAGATTTTATTTTAATAATATCCTGTTTATAAAAAATATCCTTAAAGGTCTCTTCAAGTGTTAAGTATTTTGTGTCATGACTAATCCTACTAAGGGAATGAATTAATCCTTTTAATGTTCATGTCCATCATTTCTTTCAGATCGTAATGGTGTATCAAGCTGACCTCTTTGATTTTTTTTCTAAAATATATCACCATGGCCTGAAGTTACCATTCTAAAAATGAATGTTTTTTCCTTCTCCAAAGTAGTATTTTACTTGACATCTCTTGAGTAGGGGTGGGGCATAGGAGGGTGGAGAGAGACAGGCAGAGAACTATGGATAAATAAGGAGAAAGAAATTGAGTTGAACCCTCATAAAATTGATCGGTATCTCTCTCTAGCTTTCTTCCCTCTGATTCAGAGGAAGAAGATTCTGTTTCCCAAAACCAACCTAACTCTGTGTCTTTCACCTTATTTCCCCTCCAAGTTCATAGAAACTCACTTGATGCATTTCTCTTTTGCTCTGTGTCCTGAGCCCCCATCAACAAACAAAAAGTTGGTCTCCCAACTTTAAAAGAAGTTCTCTGAGTTACCTGAGACCATTGTGCTATTTTTACCTGTCTTTTTACCCTAAACTTCTTAAAAGTGTTTCTATCCTTGGTGCCTGTGATTCCTTCTCCTACTTATTTGTAACCTCTACAAACCTGGCTTCTGTCTACCATTTTACCAAGAGTGCTCCCTAAGAGTCAAATACAATCGCCTTTTATTTTTCCAGTCTTGATCTTTTATGATCGCTCTAAAGCATTTGATCTTGTGGTCTACCTTCTTCTATTCAAAATACCATGTGACATGGGACTATCTCGACTTTCTTCCTATTTCTAGATTGACCTTTCTTGGTTTCTTTCATTGTGGATTGATCTTTAAATTTTCTAAGATTGTACAGTTATTCTTTTTTCTTTGTACTCTTTTCTTCCGTGATCTCAATCACTTTCGTGAGTTCAATTATTATCAATATTATCTGGCAATGGCTTCTAAATATCTATCAATATGCCCCTGTTCTCTCCTAGATCCCAGTTTTCCAGTACTTTCCATGCTTTTTTTTTCTTTTCCTTTCCTTGAAAGCTTATTAGCTTCTCAAATTTAATATACCTTGAACCTAATTTATTGTTTCCCCAGAGAGAACTCCCTCTCTTGTTATAGTCAGTCCCATTATCTCTGATTCTCTTTCTCCTTTATTCTGAATCTTCTTTTTTTTCTCTCCTGGTGGTTAAACCATTGACCTGAAGTCAAACAGCTACTCAGCTGGTGAGTCAAGCTCCAAACCAGAGTTTATCTGACTCTGCTCCACTGGGCTGTATCCTTTCCAAATTACTGTAAGGGAATAAGATAAACCAGATGGAGTTTCAACTGATGAAGAACCTATGATAATATTTAGGTATTACCAGTGTAAAAAATTAATGACCCATGGTAGGTACTTAAAAACTGTCAATGAACTTTTCTGTCACCCATGATGATTACTGAAAGTTTATACCAAAAGATTTTATTCTTTTTTTTTCAAAAATTAATAGTCTCCAAATATTGAGCATTATGTTCCTCTTCTTATTCTTAAAAATATTCTTTATTAAAAGACAAAATAAAGTCTGTTTTATCAACATGTATAGGTAAAATAATAAGTGACAACCTAAAATCAAAACACGTCTCTGTATTTAAGCCCTTACTGTAAATCATGCTCTCCATATTTAAATGCACTGTCTCTAATTAATTTCAGGTGTTTAAAGCTATATTATGGTAAGTTGTCATGGTTTCAAACAAGTGAGGATAATTTAGCCATCTGCACTATTTCTTCTCAGTTACGAACCCAGCATTTTGAAATAAGATGGATTTAAATGTGCAGAGACAGCATTCAAAGAAAGAACAAAGCCAGAAATGCTAAGTTCATGAAAATTCCCGTCAAACCCAAATCTCCCACAGATATTTGGAGGGTGTCTTCTTAAGGGTGGTTGCTCTTCCTTTCTTTTTTATTTTGACTGATCTCTTTCTTCAAGAAAATGATAGCTTTATCTTTAATTTTTCTCCCCTCTTCTATTATTGTGGCATCTAATCTCCTAAAGATATAACAGGATGGTTTAGGAAGCTCCCAGATCTCTAATGAGTAAATTAGCTTTCTTTTTGAAACACAAAGATATGATGCTTAAAGCAGACGTGAAATTCACAAATAGGCAAGGACCAACAACATTTAACACAAGCTAAGAGGGACCTCAGCTTTGGCTATATCCTATTCAGATATTAACACTGCAGCAACTAGAGCAAGGCATTGATGTTATTTAACTGATGTTGTGTTGCTTATGACATTAGATGCTATAATTCCAGAAAACTTGATCACAGTAGAGAAGGGCTGTCTTCCTTAACTTGTGACTTCCATTTATACAGTTAGGATTCCAACCATGCAAATAAAAGTGTTGTTTTGGTAACAGCTTGTTGAGAGAACTTCATGTTTCCCCTGAATGTACTTGAAAAAGATTAATGAGTTCTACATATATGCCAAGTCAATCTGTTCCTCCCTGTCAATCACTATCCCATGAACAAGCATTGCTATCTCTGTTGATATGTTTTCAAACAGATGTGTGGCTTAAATTTTAATTAAATCACTGGAACAAATCATTACTTAAGACTTTCAAAATTTGGGGCCAAGGAGTTTTACAGTAGCATCAACTAGATGCTATTGAGAAGACCTTGTCCACTTGAGCACTTCTCAAGCCCAGCAGTAACAGAGACATCAAGACATTGCCTGTCTTTGAAGAACTCAAATATCTTTCATAGCATTGGTTATTGGGCAAGTTCAGAAGACTTTCAGTGTTTGTATTTTCATTTAAGACTTTTAGAACACCCTGTCAAACCTCTGCTTACCTGCTTTCCGATTAGTACAACCTCAGTACCTCAAGATGATATGGAACAATATAATGTGCTGAGGGCCTCCTGTGAACACTATTTCTGACCTGTCTTGGGAGCACTGATAACTATTATCATGGCTGATTCCCAAACATTTTTTTGAGGCTATTGTAAATGGGATAGTTTTACTAATTTCTCTTTCAGTTGATTCATCACTGATGTATAGGGATGCAATTGATTTATGGGAGTTAATTTCATATCCTGCTACTTTGCTGAATTCATTTATGAGTTCTAGAAGTTCTCTGGTGTTCTAGAAGTTCTCTGGTGGAGTCTTTCTAAATATAGAATAATTTCATCAGAAAAAAAGGGATAGCTTGAGTTCTTCTTTTCCTATTTGTATCCCTTTAATTTCTTTCTTCTATCTAATTGCTCTGGCTAGAGTTTCCAGGACTATGTTGAATAGAAGTGGTGAAATCTTGTTCTAAAACTGATACATTTCTAATTAAACAATAGCTAAAAGAATTTTAGTAGAGGTGTTAATTCTGACTCAATTTGTAAAATGGAGAAACTGACCTTGGGGACTTATGCATCAGCCTCTTACCCCTGTGGAATTCACATGTATGGGCATCTGGACCCTAGGAGTGTGCCTTGCCTAGTGCTCCAGGGCAGGGCAGATCTGGCTCTGTGTGGGTGATTTGAACTTGGCTGATGTTGGAGTTGAGAATGGGTAACTGAGAACAGGATGTGGAGTCAGGATCTGCAGCCTGTGGTCAGATATGAGGGACTGGTGACATTATTTTTCTTTTCCCAGGACTGTTTGCCCTATGAATAATTTAGTAACCACTTATTTTACTTTCACAAAGATGCTACAAGACCTTAGTCAAGTTATTCTCATTTGTTTTAGAGAGTGGTTCTTCAACTATGGTTAAAGTCACCTTGGGGACATTGTAAACATGCAGATTCCCAGAATCTAACCCAGTAAGTCCAGAGTAAAATCAAGGAATCTGTACCTTAGAAAATGTCTGCAGCTGAACCTGATGTATATGGTCCTTGGACCTCATTTCAGAGACCGTGATTTTAAAAAGTATCAGTTCAGACATAAGATGCATGACCATTAGTGAATTCCAGTACAAATGCATTTATTTAGAAGATGTCCTTAGCTTATTTTCGATAGCTCTGATGTTGAAATTGGGCTTTTGTTGTTAGCTTGCTGGTACTGTATAGGGTAAAAGCACACAGAGAGACAGCCATGATTTTCTGTGCTAATATCAGCAGAAAACTACCACTTGACCATCATCTTAATTAGCTATTTTGCATTATAAATACTATGAGCAGTCACCAGCTGCAGGTGTAGGTCCACCCTCTGGTGTACTCCTATGTAATTTGAAGACATGACATTAAAAAGACCATTCTGTTCTGCACCTGCAATAAAAGAACAGTACCAATTCAAAACTGAAAATAGTTTTTAACAAGAATTAGTGAATAGCAGGCTGCAGTGGTCACTTCGAAAACCTTTCCTCTTTCAATACACCCAGCCCATCTCAGCATTCACTGTTTCCAAACAACTTTGTAAGTAACCAGGTATCAATATGCTAGAGTTGTGTAGCAATCGAGAATGGACCCCTTCCCCTCTGCCCTCTCCTCTGGGATTCTCAATCTGTAGAGTGGAGAAGACATGCACACATAGAAAGAGTCCTCCTGGATTTTATGTGTGTATTTATTTATGTGTCTGGGGAGGGGGAAGTTATCAGGAAAAGATCATAAAAATCCCTATCATCTCCCATCTAGACATCAGAACACTTCTAGAAATTATTTGGCTTCTATGAGTCTTTGGCATTCTTTTGAAAATGGAGTGTAGTTCTGAATTACTAGATAAGACACAATTTGGAGTCTGTTCAAAGCTAGTGATGGAAAGTATGGCAGTTCAGCCAGCTAAGTACTTTGAAGTAAACAGCATTAGAAGGCCTCAGGAGCAGACTTAGAGCCCAGGTCTCTGTGACATTCCCCTGCCCTCTTGTCTCCGATCCTTCAATCTCCATGGCAGTGAGTCAAAGAAACCAGAATTCCTCTTCGCCAAGGTGCTTCATAGAAACTAGAACCCATTTTCCTCAAAGAGAGACAGAAAGCCTAAAATGTTACTCTTTCAGTGTCAAAGCTGTACATAAAGGCATTCTCTGACCTACTTTGCCTGATAGTGGATCCTAAGACCTTCCTCTCAGAAAGGGTGTGCCCTCTCTCCTTGGTGGAGGAAGGATTGTCAGAAAGGGAGGCCAAAGGCAGGCACATGGCCTTGCTGAGTTCCCCCCTCAGTGTGGTTCCATGAAGTCATCTCCTTCCCTTCCATCCTCTCACATTCCTCAAATCGAAGCATGAAAAGAGACCATTTTCCCTGGGTCTTTGAGTCTTCATTCCAAGGCTTCTTTGTCACATCAAACTTTCACTAAATAAATTTGTTAGGCTTCTTCGTGTTAATTTGCCATTTGTTAAAGAAGTGTCAGCTAAGACTCTTCCGGGAAAAGGTGTCCATGCTTTTCTGCCCCTCTGTCATTCTTGTCCTGGGATTCTTCAGTGTTCATTCAGATTGAGATAGGGATTTTGCTGACCTTAGGTGTCCACCAAGGATCAGATGTGAAAGTGGGTGGAAGACATATTTGTAAAAATAAGTGGTCTCCGAAATATGGCTAGAAAATAGTTTACCAATCTTCAAGACTGCTGTGTGTAAAAGAGCATGGCAGTTGGTTAATATTTTATGAATCAAGCCCTGATGTGGTAAGTCTGACAGAATCTTTATCCATTAAAAGAATACCCAAGGCCCCCTATACAGGAACCTAGGACTGTTATAGAAATACACGAAACGCCTGCTAAATATTGCTCATCAGCAGTATTAGACTCTGCCCAGAAGAGTGACATGGACTAAATTTGCTATAATGCTAATTTACATTGCCATTAATGAGCATACAAATTTAAATCATAGACGAGGAAGTGCTATTGTACATCTAGCTTATTTCTGTCCCACTCAAGCTGATAAGACATTCTCCAGACAATTGTAATTATGGGTAATTTGTAAAAATAATAAGAGCTTCTTTTTGTTAGATGAAATAAAAATCAATTCTTCATTCAATTACCATCCTTGGCTGCACTACGATAGCTACTCCTGGGTAACTAGTAATGTCAAAATAAAACTAATAATAACGATGATAAAGTTTTTGACGACAAAATACTTCTTTTAAGATTAAAAAAATACTCTTTTTTTTTAAGTCCCTCTCATACCAACGAGTCATGAATGAATGCTCTCTATCTTTCTTTTACTTATTGTGGTGCACAATAACACAACTCTTTTCAGTAGTGTGAATGCTATTCTGACTATCACGATCCTGTAAACAGAAAGGGTCCATCCCCAGTGTACACTGCAGACAGATGCCTGAGTGTAGAGTCTGCCTTGGGATTTCTTACCCTTAAAGTCTGCTGCTAATTTGGGGGTGGGGGACAGTGTACATTAGTGTATTAATGTCCTAGGCTCAAAAGTTAGTTCTCTAAACTTGAAGTCTCCTTCTTTTTATGAAGCTATTATTTGTTCCACAGGATGCCCTCTGCAACAATACTGTCAAGTAGCTGTGAGCAGGATAGTGAGGAGGACCAACAGTGTTTCTCTAGGATGGTCCTTCTGAGCCTTCACCCTTGCCCTCTTTACTCTCCAGGCAATTTGGGCCTTTGGTTCTTTATATGTTCCCAATTACCATCATCTGCTCTCATAAAGTTTGGAGAATTCTCTTATTTCTTCCTGTGCATTTGCTTTGTGACAATTAGGAAAAGAGGGATATGTCTAGGGAAATGCAGGCATCTGTGAATCAAAATCAGATCTGGTGAGGCTAGTCTGGTTAAGGATGTTTCACAATGAACTTGACATCTGAAAGCCTGGGCTCCATTGTGATAGCATCCACTTACAAACTGTGATCATGGGTGAGTTGTTTCTCTGAGGACTGAATTAGATAATTCCTGGAAAAGCCCTCTCAGAACTAAATGAAAAAGCTCTGTCTAAATGCCAATGAGTCAGTCTGCCTTCTTCCCCGCAATAATAGCTTTTCTTGAGTAAGGGTTGCAGGAACAAGTAAAAGAAGTGATGGACACTTAGGATTGTTTCTAGGGACTCCTTTCTGTAAACTTAGCACTGTTCCTGGACCTTCTCCTGAGCTTGTCAAAACCCCAGAGGAGAAGAATCAGGTAAGCAACAGGATTCTTCTTCTGTAAAGAACTGCTGTCATTAATTGGAGGTAATGACTAGTTCCTTAATCATTGTTAGAGACTCTTGAATGTTAGCCAGAATATCCTCTGGGGTCCCAGCTGCATAAGAAGTTAAAGACTTCTAACAGAAATACAAGCATCATTTAGAAGTATTGGAGTCATCTGGAAGTGCTAATGTATTCCATGCATTCTATGGTGTACATTATCTTAAAAGGAACACTAGGAATTAACACATTATTTTACCCTGTAGCCTGTTTAATTAAGAACAGGTTAGTTTCACGACTTCAAAATAATATAACATTATTTGAGCATCACCATTTTGGAAAATGGCCAGCCAAATATTAGCCTTTTACCTAAGTGCATATGTAAAGAAATACATCTCTCTCTCTCTCTCTCTCTCTCTCTCTCTCTCTCTCTCTCTCTCTCTCTCCCTCCCTCCCTCCCTCCCTCCCTCCCCCCGCTCCTTATAATGAAACCATAACATTTTGTTTGGATGTTTCAAAATAATATGCCACAGATTATTTATAAACAACCATGGTACAAATTTAATACAGACTCCTTGGGTCCAAGGAAAGGACTAAATTCTTTGCACAGTGACCAGAAGACCAGCTCCTAAGTGCTTGTGTAGCCTGTAACTTTCAAAAACTAAAAAGACCAAATCTATTTAGAAATTTAAATTTCTAAATTGAAGTCTCTTTAAATTTAAACTTATAATTTAAGTTTCTTTCATTTGTTGAGTGGACCTTATTGGTAACTCCTGAGCTTCAGCACGGGAGGCTCATGTCCCTCCTGCATGACACCACTGATGTTACATATAGACCATCAGGTCTGTGAAGACAAAGACTGTGTTGTGGCTATTTTTACTGTTATCCCTAGTGCTAGTAACAAATGTGCAATAAGTGTATGCTCAGTCAATTAGTGCTGACCGGAGGTCAAATGAATATATGACGGACCCAGCATACATTTAAGGATCAACTTCTTATTTAGACTCTGGCAAATGGCACTCTTCGTGGCAGAGAACAAGGGAAACTCCTATGGTGGTTTTGAACTTAGCTCACAAGATTTCACCATCTTCACAGCAATTTGTAGTTAAGTATGTAGCACTCAAAATTTTGACTCAAGACCCTGGACACATGGTAGCTTCTGAACATCAAATTAATAAAAATTGATATACAAGGGATGTGAGTGTCATGCTCAGAATAACCCATTCTTAGAAGTGATATCAATGCATATAATTGACATATATGAAATGTTCCTGGATATTCATTGAAAGAGAGGTACATAGGAAAGTCTGGAGTATTGCTAAAGGACTTTGAAACCTCATAATTACATGAAACTCAGTGACCAGAAGAACCTGCCTAGTCATATAGAAAGGAAACTTGAAAGTAGGAATGTGTTGGGAATTATGTCTAGGGTCATGTTTGATTGCCAGCTCTTTCCTGGTCCATCTCTCTAGAGATAAACTCATTTGACTGTTCACTAGTTTATTTTGCACCAGACCCTAGAATCCACTCTTACTCTCAGAGGGGAGAATCAGAGAGTTCCACTTCTGTATTCTGGACCTGAACATCAGCATCTTTTCTGTTTGCTTGGCTATGTCCTAAACTCAACCCAGAGTTGACCCCTGTGTCACTGCCACCCAGAGAAGAAACACATTAAGTATGATGAATGACAGTCTCTTGATTACTCAAGACAAATGTGATATTGATTGTTCAAAAATATGTACTTTGGAGTACATGTTCTGTGAAAGGGCAGTTCTAAGATCCTGACTTAAGGCAATGCTGAATGTTATATTTTTGCCTAGGAACTTTTCATATGTTCATGGAATATTTGCAGTTCTGACCAGCATATCAATGACTGTGAAGTAATATGACAGAGATCTATTTTGTCAGTCTGAGGCTAAAATTGACTAATGTTGGTTGAATGAAAGAATTTTTTTTAAAAAAATTAAGCCAGAGAATTTACTAGCTTGATACCAGGAAGATTTACTCTATAGTGTACATATATTTTTACAAATAGAATCACGTATTGGGTGTGGAGCAGGACTCTTGAACTCCATCTTGCCCCTGGAGAAAGACTGCTGGGATTATTTACCAATGTTTTACATGGGTGCAGGAAATGTGAATGAGTCATACATTTTGCCCCAGATAAAAACAACCTCACTGAGATGCTGCCTACCCCTTTGAGACAGCCCAACTGGACTGTGGCCATTCTTGTTTATTAACTGCCGCTAAGGGTGAACTTCCTCGTCCATTTAACTTTCTCATTATCTGATAGTTAGAGAAGGATGTGATAAGCATGCAGAACTTCATATTTTTTTTAGCACATCTGTTTGCTTAAGTATCTGGAACCTTCAGGGTACATGTTAATGAAAAATCATATAATACATTAAATGTCCAACAATTAAACAAGTCAAAGTAGTTGTATAGATTTTGCATTTTAGGATCAGCAAATGAACAGATAAATATCGTCTCTTCCTATTCTTTCAGCTTTCTAGCTCTGCCTATTCAGATCAATTCCACGAAGGATCTGCAGCTCAAGGAAGAGTTTAGAAACTATAGATATTAATAGCATTATCTTAACAGCTCCCTGAGAAAAATTAAAAATGCATAGGAAGCACTTAGAATGGCACATGACACAAAGCAGAAAAGAAAGGTAGTTTAGCTGTTATTAACCTGAAAACTCAAGGCCCAGAACCTCGGGTCAGCTTGCCAGGTCTGCCTCAGCAGCTCTGCAGAACCCAGCCTAGGCCCTGACTGCTACCTTCTTCCATCAACTGGCTGAAGGTTTTATTGAGACCTAGGGGCTGTATTTTGGAATGTGGCACTTGTAGTGTCTCATCCAAAGCTCTTCTCCACCTGTTGTACTGGTTGGCCGAATCTCCCCTACTTGTGCTTTTGTTCTGGGGAGATGTCTCTACATCTTCCTCTCACTTCCACTGCACAAGTAGAAGAGACCTGGGTTTCCCCGCTAAAAGAGTCAAAGCTTTTGTTTCTAGCTCCTTCTCATTCTTATTTCCTCCTGCTCAAGGCTGACCTTGCAGTTGCCTCTAATTTGAGGCCACCTGAAATCTTCCCACTCCTTCCTTAGCATTTTTAAGCTTGCGCTTTTCACAAGCTAGTTTTTGTTACCATAGCACTGTGACTCTTGTCAGGTCCTGATTTGAAACCATCCAGCTTGACTAAGTAGTTACTAATCTGTTTGGTTTCCATTTAAACTTCCCCTTTTTTTCCCCATGTGCTCATTACTGTGGTTTATATTCAGCTTCTGATGATAGCTAACCATTTTTGTGAAGCCTAGAGCATAATAGGTATTAAAAGCTCAAGCCTTCTGATGCATCTGCTATTTGTTTTCCCTCCCTACTAATTAGCGGGTCTACATTCTCCTTTGTCTTGTTCCTAATGTATTTGTGAAATATTGTCTGGCTGCCCTTTGTTTCTCCCGCTAGTTGCGTCTCCTATTGTGCTTTGGCTTCCCGGCTGCTGTTCCCATAGTACACATGCCCTGTTCTCTTACCCTTGCCTTCAGCAGTGTGCCCTCATTTTCCCTTTGCATGTCATTTCATCCTGGCAGCTTAGAGCTCAGCGTGGGTTTTGCTCTCCATAGAATCACTAGCTGGGTGAAAGCTTGAGGACATGCTCTAAATCACTGGGAGAATAGGAATATTTGGCTTGTTGGGTAGTTAGTGATTAGCACAAAATTTAAAATATTCCAGTCTTTTCTGCAAAATCTACCCACCTCTGCCCAACAGCCCAGCCAGCCATCTTGCCTGGTAGAAGGTCATGGTCTGGATATTCTTAGGAATTCAGTGGTATCCTTTGTTGGCTTCAGTAAAGGTTGTACAAGGTGTCATGTATGAAGGGATATTTCAGTTAGCTGCTCTTGCCCTTTTGTGCGCCCGCCCTTGAAAATTGGTAGAAACTTCAGATTTCTCCACATATCTTTTAAAAAAATGCTTACAAAGTATTCTGGGGACAGTTGTATGTTGTCATGTCATTCAAAAAAAATGTGAAGTGGGCTCGATCCTTCCATGAAAGTCCATTGCTTGGTTTGGTGCAATGAAAAGCTAAGTAGATCCAATTAGGAAGAGAAAAAGAGAACAAAAAGTCAGTAACTGTGCTGCCGATGTCTTCCACTGGTAATAAAGATGGGGCACAAGGTCAGCCATAGTCCTTCCCTGATGAAACTTGTCACATGTAAAACCAGCCAGAATTTCTGGGGGAAGGACTTATTCCTACTGGACCATGGGAACATGTCAGGAACTTTCTGAATAATTAGGGACATGGCCTGATTTCTCACCTGGGTCTCACAGGTGTCACAGTAAACCCAAGTAAAGGCAACCGCAACCAGATCCAACTTGCCATTCTCATTAGTCTGGAGGTGGGGCAGCCTGTGGCCTGGCCTGTCTCTGCATCAAGGAGGTGGGTTTCATAAGTGAAACACCCTGAAATTGTTCTTCTATGAGGCAGCTTTCTTGAGGAGAATGGGACCTGACAGGAACATTTCAGGCATTCTTTAATTTTCATCACTTTGCTTTCATGGGATACATCTGTCAGGACTATTTTTCTTTTTCTCTTCTACCACTAGGAAGTCAAACTAGCTGTTGACTTGTGAAGTTCCAAAGCTTCTATAATGTTATCCTAAAGGTAATAATACAGACACGTCTATGTACCATAACAGAACTGTCAAAGTCATGTCATGGATCCTAAAATTCTGACTCATTTACTCTCTAAATTCTTCTGTTTTAGTCTACTGTAATCTGATATTAGGCCTCAGTATTTTGCATAGAAATTTTATCCAAAGTATTCAAATATTTGTACGTCCCTATTCTATTAGGATTTCCTGAACCTAACCTCTTAAAAAGCAACAATTTCCAGAGATCAGCTAAGGCACTTTTTTTATGAACACATTATATCATATCCAAGTAGTCCCATAAAACTTGTTCAATTCTGATTCTGAAAGTTTAGCAAATCTTACTTTGTTAAATTCTGTTCCTAGCTTGCTGCTTGGCCAGCCACTCCTTTAGGCCCCCAAATCTGTGCCTGGTTGCCCTTGCAGTGGTATTCATAAGAAGCCTCAGATTATTTTGTTGTTATTTAATTTTTTTAAATCGACTTTTAAAAAATTCTGATTTTTTTTTCTACTCCTAAAACTTGGCTCTTATTTATTCTTTTCCTGCTTCTTTTTGTGCTGAATTCCTGACAAAGTTTTGTCCACTTGGAAAGCTCTGTTGGGATCACTGCTAGTGCCTGGCTCCTGGGCATGTGATTCCATATCTACGTGGATAAACTGAGTTTGAGATGTTTGTCATCTGTCAACTTGTCTTCCTTCCTTTGGAGCCTAGGTCATTTACAGGAGGGTTCTTAAAAGTGGCCCTGTCATTTTTGAATATGAAGTCATTTGGCTCTTACTGCTTTATGGTGTGCTATATCTAGTCTGATGTCCACCAGAAGAAAATATTTACAAGTAGATGTAAATATTATCCTCCTTCAGATTCTGTGCATCAGCACTTAGTACTTAAGAATTTTACTGAGTCTCAAGTAGAGCTTGGCAGCCCAAGATAATGAGAAAACTTATACTCCTACCATGTTTGGGATTCTAGAATCAGAATACAGGAAGACAAGATAACCTCATGCCATCTACTGTGTATTCCCTTTATCACTGTGGCAAATCCAGTTAGCTGCAAAGAATGCAAGCACACAACAGTGTGGAGTTTAGGCTGAAGAAAGCCTGGTATTTGTCGTAGGGTCATTTGAAGTATACTGCTGGTCCCAGGAAAAGAATACTATTCTCACAACCTTTCAACAGTCCCAATTAGATGAGAGAGAAGGATACAGACTAAGAATCTACAATGAAGCAAAGCTTCACTTGAGGGGTGATGGTAGAGACTGGGTTGGGTGTCATTGATTAGAAGCCACCTGGTCTCAGTGACATGAAGGAGCTGTGAATCCTGATGGGGATGTCCAGACAGCTGGGTGAGTTTCAAGGAGATGGTGGGTGGTTATGATATGGTTTGTCACCTTTTCAATGGAAATAAAATCCAACAGTGCCAGTGAGGCCATTGTATTTATTCAAGAAACTGGCAAACCCCAGGTGTGGGAGGCTGGAAAGCCGGAAAAGGAAATGCCATTTTATAAAGGATTTTCTAGCACATTAACTGCATAATTCCTCAGCAGGATCGCTAGCTCTTTGCAAAGTGCAAACCTCTCCCACATAATTGCCATAGTGGGATTGCTTTTGGGAACACTTCAGAGCTATTGTCGAGAGCCATGGCAGCATCCCTGCACCCAGCGAGACCACCCTCTGTTCCCTACTGTCTTCAACTACCTTTTTAATGCTACCCATCAAAATCCCTTCCTAAAATGAGGCTAATTTCATGAGACAACCTGACATTAACTCTGGCCAATGTCTTCAACACACTTGACTAAGGGATCCAGGCTTCCGATGTAAAATATGGGTCTGGGTGTCAGCCTGAATTCTGGGAAGAGTCACATGTTAGAATGTCATATTTCTTATTATATGAGCGAGCCGACCAAGGACAGGATGGTGAGCCGCTGGCTGACAACCTCTCTGTTTTTCTTACTTTGCTTTCTGTTCCTCCCTCTCTAAATTCTCATACCAGGAAAGTAAACATGAGTGAATTGGCTAAAAGTGTGGTCTCTGAGGTCAGGTGCCTAGGTTTGGATGATAACTGTTGCTGTCTTCTACTGTCAGGCCAGTTACCCCTCAGCCCAGATGCCTTGTATCTAAGCTCAATCTTCCAGCCATAGTTGCCAAGTTAAGAATGCTTTTAATAATATTGCTTATCTATGCTGATAGTGACGATGAAGGGTCTCAATGAGCTAAATGGCAGAATCAACTCTTCGTAAATGTTAGATATAATTATGTTACTGGACCTTGTTTTATGAGCAAAAAATTAATGAATTCACAATGGTTGTTTCCATGCATCTCTCCCAGGAGCTCTGACATTCAGCAATGAATGAGGATGACATGGAAGATCATGGGGTTCTCTCCAAGGGTGGAAATGCCAGCAGAGTGGGAAGAGGGTGAAGAGGTAACACAGCCTGCGAAGCCCAGGCTTTCCTCATCATGGTGAGTGAATAAACTAGGCTTGAGAGAGGCTGCTGAGATAAGCAGGGTGAGGCAGGCAAGCAGGGACTTTTTTTTTTTTTTTTTCCTTCCAAACTCCAATGGAGGCAAGGGCTGGGGGCAGAGGATTCAAACCCAGCCAAGGTGACTTTTGCAATTTTTTTTAAATGATGCTGAATATTTATTTTCTGCCATTTTCTTTTGCCAGATATGGACATAATTTACACAGGACCCCCGAGGGTAATTAAGCCAGCAATTCCTTTGCCAGTAAAACGAGAAAAGCCAGCTCTCAGTAAATTCTGAATTCCACTACGGATGTTGCAGAAACAGAACTCAAACAGCTGCAGTTTATCTGTGCTGCCGAATCGACTATAATTTGCTGCTACCCTCACCCTTAGCACACAGCAATCAGTGTGCGAAAGTGTGGAATTTTAAGATGATGAATGTTTTATTTCTTAAAATAAACAGTAGCAATTTAGAAACACAGTTATGTATTTTACATTTATTTTTTATAGAGTAAAAGTATATTGGAAACTTCCTCAGTGTCAAAAATCCTTACATGCACTTGTCAAAAAATATCAAGATGACAAGCTAATATAGAATTCAGATTTAAATAATAGACTTCTGAGATCTATTTCATGAAACTTCTGATTGTTTTGTTTGCCCTGACCAAACAAGGCCTATTCCCTGCTTCTGGCTGGCTATTTTAAAACTGTCTTATTTAACAGGCATGTATTCCAAAAGTGAGGACTAGACCAAAATGTGAGTATTTTTTAGTTATTCTTTATCCCCCACCCCCAGCAGTCACCAAATGAGTTTCCTTGGAGTGACATACCTAGTATAATAATCCACTTGCACATACTTTCTACATCTGTAGCACACTCACATATTCTCATCAGAGCTGGTTATTATTGCTCTCCTTTAAACAAACAAACAAACTAAAACTTGTAGATTTTAAGATTCATCATTTTTACATTGACGACTGAGCAAAAATAAATGCTTCTAATTAAACTAGATCCTCAATGGTTAAGATGCTTTCTCATTTCAGAGATGTTCAATAAAAAAATGCACATCTTGGCATCCTTGAGATCTATCTTCACTTTTCATATGACAAAACTGGATAAGCGACTGGTTCAACTAGATTCCAAGTGCTCAAAACAGGGGGTGCCTGTAGTTCTCTCTCTGACTCTAGATCATTCCAATTTAGCTTATCTTGCATTGTGACCTTGAGAAGTCATGGATTCTTTCTGTGCAACATTTTTTTTTCTTTGTTTCAAGTGAAGTTAACAGTGATAATCATAGAGTATTAGTGAGGCACAGTGGGACATGGGACTACACGGGTTCTTTGAATTCAAATGATCCTTTTGCTTCCTCAAGGTCATTTGATTTCTTTTACCGGATTGAACCATGTTCATTTTCCCCCAATTATTAAACATAAATGTTCAACTACTACATATTAATATTTGAAAATTATATAGCGGAAGAATTTAGGTTCTCAGATGAATGACCTTTAGTGAAAGCAATTAAGATGACAAAAGATATGACCTCAAGAGAGGATTTGGGGAGATACTGCATGAATGTGACGAGTTTTAGTACCTATTGAAATTGTTCCATTTCATGAGAACACACGGGTAGTATATGCCAGCTTTATTATATACACTGATCCTGATGAACTTGGTACCACGTATGTAAAACGTGATCAGGTGTTATTATAGATAGAACAGAGTTCAGCATTCCTGTAGATTTCTCTGAAGGTATTCCACTTGCTCAGTACCCTCTGTCCTTGGTAGTTCTTACTATACTTGGTGCATTTTTTTTTCTTTTGTATTTTCAGACTTCCTTTCAAGTCAAAAATGCCACAGGCAGAGCATTTGAGTTCTTGCTGCTATTATGCATTTACATAACCTGTTATATAATTCCTCATTTGTCATAAATGTTAATTAGCTATGCTTTGCAAGTCATCCAGAGGTTATCCCTGATTTTGTTGATGAGGAAATGGAAGGTAAGATTGATTTGGGAGCAAAAATTTGAATCATGCCACATGGTGATTCAATAGTGGTTTTAGGAGTTGGCTTTTACGGTCTTCATTCCTTGGGTCTCCATTTAGCCCACAGATTACAGCTTTTGATATATATTTTTCCCCCCTTAGGAAGGGAGCCTAGAAAGCATCTTTTGCCGCTGTTCCTCCCTCCAACTGTTCTTAATCATTCCTGAGTCTCCTCCTGAGATGAATCCACGACCTCAGCCTCCTTTCTCCCAAGATTCACCTTAGGCTCTTTCACTCAGGAAGCTGTCCAGAAGGTGAGTTTCCAGGAGCTGATCACATGTTCTGGTTCATGTTTGTTACTTCATGGGATAATTTTATGCTAAATTCCACCTCACCTCAATTGTGTGACACCTACAGATGCTCCTTAAAAACAAGTAATTCTTATCAAAAGGAATATTTGATCCAGTGGCAGCTATTAGTAGGTCAGTTGCATACTGAACCTATTGAAAACAAATTCTAGGAATGGATCAGTGAGGACAGCTAACTACAGTCTAGGGCCATTTTTTTTTTTTTCTGCAAACTTCTCCATCTCTACTATTCCAAGCTGAGATCCATCTCTCATTCTAGAATATTTGAAATGGAAAACTTTTTATCTACATCATTCCCTGAGGATTAGAGATAACATTTTCTAAAGCCCTCAGGAATTCTGTGTGCTTTGCAGAGAATATGAGTGAACCTGTCATCAACCTGTCAGGAATCAGGAACTGATGTCCCTAAGGTATCTGAGTAGGGGATGGCCAGTGGGAGGCTTCTGGCAAGACAGGAAGTCTAGGCTTCATTCTTTGGAACTAATGTACAATGTGGTGGGGCTTGTAGCAAAGTGAATTCTGAGGGTTCATTTATTTAAGAATTAAGTCTTTAAAGAAAGTCAACACTGTGTGCTTTAGAGATTTAGGACACCTCTTTTGAATAAATGATATGATCATCTTGCCTCTTGACTGTCATTTGAACTTTGGATTATTCATAGGCAACTCTGCTAAAAATAAAAACAAATCTTGAAGCTACCAAGCAAAGTGAAGAGGCTATATTATTCTTACTTTTAGTGTTCATACTTTTTTTTTCTTCTTCATGCCTCATACTGGACAAGGAAGGAGAATTTTATCTATTGGACAAAACCAGTTGTTATTTTGGATTGACCAACTTCATTTTCCTCTTTAAAAAACATTGGAATAAAAAATAAAAAGAGAAAAATCTTCTGATCCTAATAAATTATTTGTATCAGGAGAAAGTAAATGCTATGTTTTCATCAAGTCAGTTCTAGCAGGACCAGATGGAAGGATGATCTTGTTGTGACATCTCTTGCCCTTTGATTACTAGAACTGGTCTGGTGACATCATTTCTTTAGCATATCAGCAAATTCACGGAGAAAACAAAACACAAAATCTGCAGTGTTCTGTGCACTGTCAAAGTGAGTAGAATGTGTTCCAGTTTAATGCTTAACTTTAGTCTTTAATGCATTGATTACTCTCATTTTGCATAACTCAGAGCAAGAAAGGAAATAGTGAATATCCCGGATGACCTTATGTATTTGCAGAAAACCATCCCCTTCACACCCTTCTTGTGATGTTAGCTGAATCATCAAACAACAGAACCTTGACTTTAGGCAATAGGCAGCTTCTTGAAAAGGAGCTGGCCAAAATCATCACAGGGGCACTTCTTTTGAGCCTGGGATGGAGGCCAGAGTGTTGATTTGACTACCCACTAAGACTAATAGCTGATCTTTCAATCTTCTAATGCCAAAGGAAATTCAAAGGAGGAACTAAAGAGATGACTGTAGTTTAACAGGAGGGGAAGAACTGCCAAAACAGCAAAACCCAAAATGTCTTTAATTGATCCTGTTAAGAGTTCCCAGAGGCATCTAGGTTGGACTGCTTAGAATAATCAAGGTCTTTTCTTAATGTGTGCATTGATGGTTAGAAGAGAATCATATTTTTCTATTGTCAAAGTATGAACAATTGACACATGGTACCATGCACTCCAATTTTTGTTACATAGATGTTGTCAACAGTCCAAATATTTATTGAGTTTCTACTATAGGATAGCGACCAAAGAAGAGGAGGCCTGCTGATTGAATACAGAAACTTCTTAAATTGCTTGTTTCATTTATATTCCAGAGTAAAGAGCCAGTGCATTTATTAAGAAAAAAAAAGAATAACCACTAAGAAAAATGAAAGTAACTTCCAGATTCCCATGGTTCTTCAGGAGTATGCTGATTTTGACATCTGAATAATAATTCATTTCAACCAATAGCTACTGAAGCTCTTACATGCACAATCTCATGCTGGCCCCTTAGAAGAAAAGGCATGATACTTGCATTCCCAAAAATCTTTTAATCAATTTGAAAAGAAGAACCACGGGTGCAAATTGTTACCTCCATGCAGAAAACAACAGCAGTCCTCTGTATGCTTTATGCTGTATGCTGAACTGTTTGAAGTGGTTTAATTATGTTGACTCCTGTTTCTTAGAACAACTAGTGAAGAAGGTAGCATTATTATATGTGCTTTATAGTTGAGGAAACTAAGGCACAGAGAGTCTGAAATGGCTAATCCAAGGTCTCATGATGGGTCCAGCAGGGAAGCTCAGGAAGGCAGCCCAGTGTCCTGAGTTGATACACACTGACACACTGCCTCCCTGGAAAGAGGCCCCTTGTGCATCAAATACCGGTTCACTATAGTGTCACAGTCTGTTCTTTCTCCTTTTTTTACTCCCTTACATTTTCCAAATAGCAGTTTTATATATATATATATATATATATATATATATATATATAAAACACTTAAAGTAAAAAATGCCATATGACTCTCCAAGTTCCAACCCTTGCATTGCTGCCCATCCTGTGAAGAACCCAATTCGAAGCCCCATACAGGAACTCCATCTTCTCTGCCCCCCACTTGCCTCAGCTCATCTCTCCCTGATTCCTTTCCCATCTGGCCTTTCTACTCTTGGAACTTCCCTGGCTCCTTTTCCTTTCAAGTTTTTGCATTTGCTTTTCCCTCCAACTGGAAGGTTCTTACCCCAGGTCTTTGTATGGCAATCTTCCTTTTTTTTTTTTTTTTTTTTTAATTCAGATCTCTGCTCAGATTCATCTCTTTAGACATCATCTACAGGGCTCTTCTCACTGTCTGGCACTCCCCATTTTCTTCCTGCCTCCTTTTCTTATGACATGGTGCTATCAGATGGCTCATTATCCTTGTATTTCCTGGTTTTCTGTTATTGCTCTTAGACTACAAATCTCCAGAGAGCATGGGTTTTACCCATTTTGTTGACTGCTTATAACCCCAGTGACAAGAACACAGCCTGGCACATTGTCACTGCCAATAAGTATTTGATAAGCATATGAATAAATGAACAAATTGGGTGCAATATCATCTAGGGAAGATAAAGTTTTGGGTAAAACAAAAATATATTACCATTTTTATGCCTGTGCTCCCTTTATTCCATGCTTTTTAGGTATTGCCATACTAAACAAGTCCATATAAAAAGCAGTAAATATTGCTAAAGTTTTAACTAGCTAGAGAGTTGACAAGGGACCAGAAGCCACTGATATGCTGAATCAAGTATTAAAGGATGATTTTTTCAGCTGTGAAAATGTCTAATCTTCATTTAGGATAAGAGTACTTAGAGGTTTGTGAATGAGAAGTGAAATTCACAATAAAATAAACATCTAGAGGGATCACCACAAAAATAAAGTCTCAACTAAGGAGAGCCAATAAATTAATATTAAAGGCAGTCATGGTTTAGATAAGGGTAATAACTTTCCTAGGATAAGGGCAGGGCTAGTAGTGTAAATTCCAGTTAAAAATGAATAGAGGCAGAAGACAGACTTCTTCCTGGTCACTGTGTTAATGTTTCATCACTTGATCGAAATATCTGACCAAAACATAGAGGAAGAAAAGTGTATTCTGGGCTCATGGTTTCAGAAGATTAGTTCATAGTTGACCCATTCCATTCTGAGTCCTGGGAGAGACACAGCATCAAGGCAGAAAGGTATGGTGGAGGATTAATCCATGGATTAGGTCGCAGCTCCCAGAATCTAAGCACTGAGCATTCCTGCATTATCTATCACAGGGACAGCTCATAACCAAACCATATCAGTCACATGGAAATGCCTTTGCAGATGCTAGACCTTGGTTGTATAAATCAAGTTCATTGACATGTTTGATATAGTCTCTGGTGTCCGCCCCTGACTCCAGTTCACTGCTGTGCTCGCTGATAGGGAAACTGGAAACACTGCCTACTTCTCTGAGTCATTTAGGAGTTCACTCTCAAGACATCAGGGATGTTTTCTGCAATGGGATTGCAATGGTCACTGTTCCAGTTTTCTAAGCTGCAGTCATGGTTTTGTAGGATGTATGGCTAATCTCAAAGGACCTCTTTGGCAAAGGGTGGCAATGGAGTCTCAGATTATTCTTTAGAGTGGAGATTTTTGTTCTGGGACAGCTGGGGAATTATTATATAGCATTATATTGTGGTTCATTTGGGTTGACATACAAAAATGTCATAGATTGGGTGATTTGCCCACAACCAAACTCTGTATCTCACATTTCTGGAGTCTGGAAACCCAAGATTCAGGCGCTGGCAGATTTGGTGTCTGGGGTGAGGGGTCACATTCCTGGTTCATAAATGGCCACTTTCTCACTATAATCCCTCCTGGAAGGAGCAGATGAGTTATCTAGGTTCTCAAAAGGTGCTAATTACATTCATGGTGACTCTACCTCAAGACCTAAACACTTTGTACAGACCCAACCTCCTAATGCCAACACAGTGGGGTTAGAATTTCAACATAAATATATTTGGGGGAATACAAACACTTAGTCTGCAGCAAATTCACAAGCAAGAATGACAGAAACAGTCATGCTTCACCCACAGAGGACAGAGAGGTCCTTTCCACCTCTTGATTCTTTCCGATTCTTCCAGGACATTATTTGTGAAAGTGAAATTAAGCATGCAGGCAAAACAGTAGGAAATAAAAGAGCCTCAAATCCTTGAGTGTGTTCAATTTTGAGGAACTAAATATATCTCAGTAAAAGATAGCTCTAGATTTACCCGACCATATAGCCACCTCATGATGGAAGACATTTGCTCACTATTATTTCATTAATTGAAAATATGTCTCTGTTTCTATTAAGAAACTGGGGTGAGGGAAGAATTGAAAATATCAGCAAGAAGACACAAACACAACCAATATCTCTAAATGACATTCCTCCCTGCAGAACATTGGAAGCTTCTCTGAGTAATTCCTAATTGGAGCCCTGGTTCCGGACAAATCTGACAGTACATTTAAGATGGTTTGGGCAGTTCAAGAGCATGCTGAGACTCTCTGATCTAGGTTGTTTGGCTTAAGGATTGGAGGAAGCAAATAGAAGCAGCTGCAGTAAGGATTTTCTGCAATTAGGTTCATGCAGATTCTGGAAGTTGCTTATTAGGTCTGTCACTTTCAATCCATCTGGTATTTTCACGTTCAAGTTGCATTGCAGGTTGCTCAGTGGGGTCAGTGGTTTTACTTTTACCTGCTAGACAGCATGGTACAACTGTGAAAGCTTATCTGCTGGAGGCAGGATGCACAATTTGGCTGCCTGTTACAAGGCACATGAATTTTTATTTGTCTGGGCGAGACACCACAGACACCTCCTAGGAGTTCCAGTTTGGACCAGTTTAAGACTTAGATATTATTCCCAAGTTGCTCTGGGCTTATATCCTTTTGTTTTTTCCTAAGGGTTTATTCTTCTGATGGTTTGGGTAACACAAAAAAACCAAAGGTAAATGCTATGGAAAGCTAGTTTATCCACTTTATTTCATCACCTGACTGGTATTGAAATAGAAACCTATAGACTAAACTAGTTGCTAGCCCTAGAAAGGGACTTGACTCCTTCAAATGTTTTCTAGATTTGAGGGCTCTCAAGATTGAAGATCATATCTGATCTCTTAGAATGTGCTAAATTTTGGCACAAATTTCCCTTTCATCATTCTCCCCTAAGTCCTATTTTATCATGTCAGCCTTCATTTAATGGAAGAAGATTGAATTCAAAGACTTTCAGAAGAATTCCACATCAGTACTGCTCATCCTTCTTCCCAAGACTTCTTGTCTTCCCATTCTAGTTACTCAGCCAGCCATAAATTTCCATTGCAGGTTTGGGGATGCACTTATTTACGATTCTGTATCTCTCCTTCCTCTCTCTGACATGGAATCATGCTAAGGCATACAATGTCCTCTGGACTATGCAATTATAAGAGCTTCCAATAGCCAAGTACCTTTTTTTTTTCCATTTACACCTGACCTCTTGGGATTTTCAAAGCCATCTTATCCAAAGAGGCAGAGATAAGCCTGAGCTAGAATTTATTGGTTTTCTTTAACTTGTTTCATTTATGTCATCTCACTAACACCCAAGAGTTTAAATTTTCCAAAAGATCATGGCCAGGAGGCCCTATTTTTTTTAAATAATATATTCTGGAATAGTGTCATGATAGAAACAGGGATTGATTTAGAAAGATAAAATGGCTGCTTATTCTTCGTCCTCTGGCAACTGTGAAGGGGGGCTGGTCAACACACCTTTTCTGGCCCATGCATTTTACCAAATGGTTCCCATGCATGCCTTTTCATGGCTTGGGGGAGAGAGGGGCAGCAGGACAGGGAAAGTGACTCCCGAGAAGCTGGTAACTCCTGCGAAAAGCTGGTGCATATTTTACTTCTCAAAATTAAGTTTATCCCTGTAGTATATCTGAATATTAATGTTAAGTATGCTTAGATACTGCCTTTTTACATTTTGACTAAGAGTGCTAAAAAAGCAGAAAATAAGAACAACCAAGTTATTAAAATAGGAACACAAATGGCTCATTTGAATGCTATATTAAAGTGTTTGAAATTTGAGAAGGACAGTTGAAGTAAAGAAATGAAGTGTCTCTGGCCAATGATCTCAAGGGAAAACCAAAAGCCCCCAATCTCTATTGCCTAGTTTAAAAAGCACATCCCTTACCTGGAAATACACTCTGGACCCTGGCATTAATTCTGCACAAGACACAAGACTAGTGTGGTGAGTCATCACTGTGCGATCATGCACTCTCCTCATGGTGAAGATTCCAAGGGTTAAATATCTTCAAGTTCTGAAGTCTCTCTCTACCTTAGTGAAAATCAGAGTGGTTTGAGAATGAGTCGGGAGGGATGGGTGGGCATAAAGGCTGTCTCTGGAATTCCAATTCCACTGAAGCATTCCTATATCATTTTCATAATATTTGAGGAACATCAAATATTGGACACTTTAGGGTCTTCATTCATTCCAAAGACAATGGGTAGTAAACATTCAGGATGAGTTAGAATTATTTATCACCAGGTACACACATTCAAACATATGTGTACACCCAAAAGGAGTATGCTGATTGTTTGATGAGAATTGGGTGAGAGCAAAAAATTCCAGGACTCAAAAATAAAGAAGTCATGATTTCTTAACCAAACAGACAACCAGAGGAAATTTTCTTTCTGGTTTCACTCTTCTAGGAGGTAGAATAATTGATTGATAAGTAAATATTTTTTAAAAATAAGTAAAAAACTGACTTCCATTTTTGGGAGGATGGAGTAGATGTACATTTTCCTATTTTCCCACCAAGTACAACAATTCCTGGAAGTTATATAGAAAACAAACAGGAAATGTGGAGGAAAGAAAACAGACCAAGTAGGGAACCTGAGATCTGAGGATAACATGGTGATGAGTTCTTGGAGTTTTCTCTTTGATTCATATATTTTTGATCTGGAACTAAAAAAATTTAGCAATACATAAATGGTAATAGCATATTAAAAAAAAAAAAAGAAAGAAAAGCCCCCAACAAGACTTGCTCTCTCTTCACTACCTGAAGGACCAAGAAAGATACAGCCTACCAAGATGAAATAGTATTGAATAATATCTGTTCTACTCCATACTAGACCACCAAAGTAACTGACTTTAATCCATGGGGTCAAAGGCTGAAGGTAGAAACTAGAATTCTATCCTCACAAAGCTGTCACAAGGTATACCAAGGCCACAGGAAGATGATGTCAGGCAGAGAGCTGGAAACTTAATCCCCACTGACAGATCATGAGGTTCCCTTATCCCTCATGGTGTAGTGGTCTCTGTTTATCAAGCCCCTCTTGTAGCAATGAGGTGTCCCTTCTCCTGTCTGCTGTGGTGATATCTCAGGAAGTCTAGTGGAGAGTCAGAAAATTCTAGTGGAGAGTCCCAGGGGAAAGGAGACCATTCTTGTCATGGTGTCAGTGGAGGCCACCTGGGAGTTCATAATTCCCACCCCAAGTCAGGGAGGGGGACCCCTAATGTCTTAAAGGAGAATGAGTGGGAAACACAGGCCTGTAATTCCACCTGGGTTAATGATGCTGTCAGCACCTACCTGCAACTTCCTGGCCATAGTGATGTTAGACAAAAGCTGGCTGAAACAGACTTAGTTAAGGCTCAGAATCTCATAATGAGAAAAAAAATATGACTTCCAGTTTTAAAAAAAAATCAATAATTATAGAAAGAATTAGGAAGATCTCACATTGAATAGAAAAAAAAAATCAGTAGGTGCCAACAACAGATGCCTTTATCTGACAGAGGTTTTCAAAGTGGCCATGATGAAAATGCTTCCATATCCAACTACAAACACTCTTGAAACAAATGGAGAAACAAAAAACAACAACAACAACAAAACAAAACAAAAAACCAAACAAACAAACAAACAAAAAAAAAAACCAAAAATTGCCTGAGCAAAGAAATAGAAGATAAAGGAACTAAATAGAAATTTAGAAATGAAAATATAATCAAACAAATAGTTCAATGGATGATCACAACAGGAAAATGGAGAGGACAGAGAAAAGAACGATGAACTGCAATATAGAATAAAAAGTATCCATTCTGAACAACTAAGAGGAATGGACTGAAACAAGCAAACAAAAAAGAAGTGAGCCTCAGGGACATGGGGGGGGGCTATAACAAAAGATCTAACTGATATATAATTTGAGTACCAGATGGAGAGGAGAAAGAAGGGGTGCCCCGAATTTGACTGAGGCATAAGCCTACAGGAAAATCCAAATAAATCTATTCCATAATACATGGATTTAGCAACTGAAAACTAAAGAAAAAAAATAAGCCAGAGGAAAAAAATGATGCTTTACTTATGGGGGAAGCAATTAGAATGGCTGGGGATTTCTCATAGAAACCATGGAAGCCAGATGGATTGGCAAAATATATCTGAAAGAAAATAACTGTCACCAAGGATCCTGTATCCAGTGAAAATGTTCTTCATGAATTAAAGAGAAAATAAAACCGTCTCATTTGAGGGAAAACTAAGAAAAATCTTCAGAGATAGGCCTACCCTAAAAGGATGGCCAAAGGAAATAATCTAAAGAGTAAAATTCAGACTCAAGAAGGAAAAAGATCACAATAGGCAAAAATCTAGTTAATGCAATAGGCTCTTCTCATCTTAAGTTTTCTAAATTATGTTTGATATTTGAAGTAAAATAATTCTGTTTTACATGATTAAAATGTATGTGGAGAACATTATTTAAGACAGTTATTTCATAAACAGAGGTTGTGGTAAATATCAAAGGGAAATAAATTTCTATATTTTACTCACATTGTTAAAACAATACCAATAAATTGTGATTAAGTATAAATATGTATGGTAATTACTAGAGGGACCCCTATAAATTTTGTGCAAAGAGATTCACTTGAAAACACTACAGAAAAACTAAAATGGAATTCTAAAAATTGAGAAATCCACAGGAAAGGAAGAAAAATAAAACAGAGATGTGAAACAGAGTTTAAAAAGAAAATGAAAAATAAAATGCCAGGCTTAAAACATACCAAAGCAATAATTACATTAAATGTAAATGGTTCAAATTCCCTGACTAAAAAGACAGATTAGCAGGGTAAATTATAAAGCATGTCCTAATTATATCTTATTTACAAAAAATTCACATCAAATATATAAATCTAGACAAAATTAAAGTAAAACAATATATTGATATCATGAGCTCATTAGTCAAGAGAAAGAAACAGTGGCTATATTAATATCACATAAAGTAGATTCCAAAGCAAAGAAATGTTCCAGAAACAGAGAGACATTTCAAAATGCTGAAAGGATCAATATACAAAAAAGACATAATAATCCTAAGTGAGCTAATTGTATCCTCACAAGCACAGAACTGAAAAATATATAAAGAACTGAGAGAACTATAAGGAAAAATTGACAAATCCACAATTGGAGTCAGATACTTCAACATTCCTCTTTCAACAATTGATAGAAAAAGAAGACTAAAAATCAGCAAGGATAAAAGAGAACTTGATATTTTCAACTAACAATATCCAACACATAATTATGGAATATTTCACTCAACAGTGGCATAATACAATTCTTTTCAAATGTTCATCAAGTTCATATCTTGTGGATAAAACAAGTGTGCATAAACTCAAAAGAACTGAAATCATACATTTAATAATGTTTTATTACTATAGCATATTTAGACTAACATTAATTTCAGAACAAAATCAGGAAAATAGACAAGATTGTTGGAAAATAGTCTATTTACAAATGCATATATTAGAAATAAAGACCTTAAATCTATCATTTCATTTTTATAACCTACAGAGCAAAATAAATCCACATAGAATAACAATATGGATTTAAACACAATCAATAAAATTTACAAGCATCTATCAGGAGTAAAGAAGAGAAAGGAGAGATAACAAACAAATTGCCAATATCAAGAATTAAAAAGGGAATATCACCAAAGATTACAGACATCAAAAAACAATACAGAAATATTATGACTACATTACACACATGTATTTATATCATAGGGTACATGGGCCATTTTCTCAAAAAGCACAAACTATCACAATTTGCCTAATATTAAATAATAGTTTGAATAGCCCTATAGTTATTAATGAAATAAATTTATAGTTTAAAACTCTCAAAAGAGATACACTGAGGCCCAGATGGTTTCTCTGGAGAATTTGGGCTCTGACACCTTACAAAATATACAAGAGAGAATTAATATTAATTCTATACAATCTTTTACAAGAAACCAGAATAGGAGTAAGTACTTCCCAGTTTCACATATAAAATTAGTAATATTATGATATTAAAACCACTCAAAAATATTGACAAACAGGTTTTGTTTTGTTTGTTTTTAGTGGACATTGGCAATATTTTTTAGATATATATGGAAAGATGAGGAAACTAGATATCTAAAGTAATTTAAAAAGTAGTAATACAATGGGAAGAATCAGTCAATGGATTATAAGAGTCAATGATAGGAATGGAGACTTCGATATTGGTGGAGGAATCAACCTGTAGATCAATGAAACAGAAAAGAGAACTCCAATTAGACCCACTGATAGGCCCAGCTGATTTTTGACAAAGATGCACAAGCATTCAGTGGAGGAAAGAAATTGTTTTCAACAAATTGTGAGGGAGCAATTGGACATTCATAGAAAAAATAAACTTTGACTCAAGTATCATGCCTGTGTTAAGTCAAATTTTCCTTGCTGTGACTGGAAGCCCTGGTGGGAAAAAAGAGAGGAGAGGACATTTATTTATCTTGGGTTCATTGTTTCAGAGTTCTCAATCCATGATTAGCCTATTCCATAGCTCTGGATCTGACGAGAGGGAGAAGATCATGGCAGAAGGGCATGGAGAAAAATATGTTGCTTACCTCATGGAAGCCAAAAAGCAAAGAGAGAAAGAGGAGTGGGGAGGAGAGGGAGAGAGGAAGTTTGAGGAGCCAGGAACAAGATATAGTTCCCAAGGGCATGTTCCCAGTGACCTACTTCCTCCAACAATGTCCTACCTGCCTACAGGTACCACCTAGCAATGAATATGAATTATTAATCCATCAGAGGGATTAATCTGCTGATGAGGGTATACCTCTTATAATCCGATCACTTCACCTCTGAACATTCCTACATTAACACATGAGCTTTTTGGGGAACATTAAAGATCTAAACCATACCAACATCTCAAACAAAAAATGACTTAAAACATCTGATCCTTGATAAAGGTGCAAAACAGGTACATTGGAGAAGAGAGAGCCTTTTTTAACAAATAGTGGGTGGAAACTAATTATCTCCATGCCAAAAAAAAAGAAAAAGAAAGAAAGAAAGAAAGAAAGAAACAAGACCCTTATCTCTCACGCTACAAAAATCAACTCCAAATGGATTGAAGCCCTCAGAACTAGATCAGAAGCTATGCAATGCCTAGAAGAAAATGTACTATGTATACAACCAGCGATATGAAAAATTGTGCTCTATATATGTAATAAGAGTTGTAATGCATTCTGCTGTCACATTTAAATAAAAAATTACATAAAACAAAACAAAACAAAACCATTGCAGCATATAGGCACAAGCAATAACTTTCTCAGTTGGAATGCTAAAGCTCAAATAATGCCAAGAGTTAATAAATGGGATGGTATCAAATTAAAAAGCTTCTGCACAGCAAAGAAAACAATTAGGAATGTGAGGAGAAAACCTACATAATGGTTAAAAATCTTTGCTACTCTTCTGACATAGGATTAATACCTAGAATATATGAAGAACACAGAAAACTTAACACCAGGAAAATAACCAGGAACAAGATGTAGTTCCCAAGCGCATGCTCCTAGTGAACTTCTTCCTCCATTAACAAATGGTCAAATGAGTCAAACAGACAAAAGAAATATTAATGGACAACAAATATATGAAAAAAAAACATTCAGCATCATTAGCAACTAGGGCAACACAAAACAAAACTACACTGAGATTTTATCTCACACCAGTCAGAATGGCAGTCATCAAGAATATGAGCAATAATAAATGCTGGAGAGGATGTGGAAAGAAAGGAACACTTTCACACTGTTGTGGGACTGTAAATTAATACAGCTACTATGGACATGAGTATGGAGGTTCCTCAAAAGACTAGGAATGGAACCTCCATATGACCCAGCTGTACTCTTCCTTAGTATTTATCCTAAAGAATTAAAGTCATCATAGTATTAGTGACACGTGTATACTCATGTTTATAAGAGTATAATTCACAATAGCCAAACTGTGAATACAGCCTAGATGTTAATCAACAGATAAATGGGTAAAGAAAATGTGATACATATACATAATGGGATTTTATTCAGCCACAAAGAAAAATGAAATTATGTCATGTGCAGGAAAATGAATGGAACTTGAGACCATATGTTAAGAGAAATAAGTCAAACTCAGAGGGTCAAGGTTTATATGTTTTCTTTCAAATGTAGAAGATAAAGAAGAAAAAGGAAAAGAAAGGTATAGGGGTGGGGATCTAATGAAAATCAAAGGGAGAGCAGAAGAGGAAAGAGATCAAGGGGTGGGCAGTGGGGAAGGAGTGGGGAAGTGTTGGCAATTGATATTGGCCAAATTATACTGCTATATAGTGTGCATGTATGAATATGTAACAATAAATCCCACCACTATGTACAATAACAATGCACCAATGAAAATATGGAGAGAAAAGAAATCAAAATAAAACACAGAATGAAGTGCAATACACACAACTATAAAAATTGTACATAAAAACAGGAGAACACTTTTAGAGTTTAGGGCTCGTCAAAGAATTCCCATACTTTGCACTAAAAACAAGATCCACAGAGTGAAAAAATTAGTAAATTGTACTTCATAGAAAGTAAAATCCTTTATTCTAAAAAAGAACTTATTAAGAGGACAAGAAGAAATGCTATGTGTTGGTAAAAGTTTTTTCAAATCAGATATCCAACAAAGAACTACTAACTAGAATATATAAAGAGCTCTCAAAATTCAACAGTAAAAACAAAAGAACACTTCATGCTCATAAAACAAAAAAAAATCTACCTATAGAGTAAGTAAAAGATAAGAAGAGACATTTCATGGAAGAGGATGTTAGGATGTCAAATAAGTACGTGAAAAGGTATTTTACATCATTATCCCATAAAAATGCAAATAAACTCCACAAAAAGTTTTTTTAAAAAACATTTTTTAATACTTTTATTTTTATTTATTTATTTTTATGTGGTGCTGAGGATCAAACCCAGTGCCTCACATGTGCTAGGAAAATGCTCTACCACTGAGCCACAACTCCAGCCCTCCATCAAAGGTTTTTACTATACAACCATAAGAATGATTTAAGTAAAAAACAAACAAACAAACAAAAACTATAGTGACAAATCCAAATTCTGGCAAGGATACAAAGAAAGTAAATCAATCATAACATTGATGTGGGATATGAAATGGCCTATGGAAAACAATTAAGCTGTTTCTTAAAAAAAATCTAAATACGTAAATACCATATGACTCAGAATGTATTCCTGGGCATTTATTTCAGAGTAATGAAAAAGACTACTCTCATACAAAAACATGTACTAGAATATTAATAGTGTCTTTATTTGAATGGATAAAGAAACTGTGGTACATTTATACCTACCGTGGGTGGAATTCTACTGGGGAGTAAAAAAGGTAACGAACTATTGATAAATGCAACCACCTGGAAGAATCTCCAGAGAATTGTGTCTCTTAAACAGTCATATTCTGTGTGACTCCATTTATATAAAGTTTTTGAAATGATGTAATTAGAGAAATGGAAAATAGTTTGATGGTTGCTGGGGGTTAAGGAGGGGCGAGTATGGATAGAAAAGGCAACATAAGGCATCCTTGAAGTAAAGGTAATTTATATCTTCATGGGAACAATGTCAAATATTATAGTATAGTTTAAAAAGTATTTCCATTGGGAGAAAATGAGTAAAGCACATAGCATCTCTGTACAATGTTTTAAAGTTGTATGCAAATCTGCAATGATCTCAAAATAAAAAGGCTCAATTAAAAATCTTAAAAAGTTAATACTTTATGTTATGATAGTCCAAGGAATAAAGTAAAATGGATCTTACCCTCAACTGCATATAATTATTTTTTAGTGCCCAAATCAACCTTGGGATAGTGAGAAGCTTTGATATACAGGGTTTAGTTGCCATGACTCACACATAAATATGATTGAATTGCTGCTCCCTGACCTAGTTTACATGGTGGGTTTTCATGGAGCTTACACTTGACAAAACTGAAAAGAAGCCCAACTTTGAGTGATCTGCATGAATGTCTCTTTCTTGCCCTTTGTCTTTTTTTTTTTGTACTACCATTAATGAATTTGCACATAATTCCAGCATGCTTCCCTTCCATTACCACTTCCCACCCCCGTACCTCAACTTAAACTGCTGCTTTAACTCCTGAGCAAATTCATCAAAGACATATATAATTATGTGTGAATTAACCCTCCTTCTAGATGTCTTGTATTTATAAAAGATAATTAAAATACCACTGGAGATATTCATCTACTTAAGGTGGGGTTATATTTCAACATACCCACGATAAACTGTAAACACTGTAAGTAGGAAATGCATTCAATACATGTGACCTGCCCAACATCTGAGCTTAGCAACACAGGATCCCTTCTTGGCCCCAAGGTCAAGTGCTTGACTGGGAGTTGCAGCTTATTGTGACAACCCCACAACACAAGAGGGTATTGCTAGGCTGGGAAAAGACCAAAATTCAAAATTTGAAGTGAGTTTTCCATTGACTGTGTGTGATGTTCACACCATTATCAAGTCAGAAAACTAAGAGTCGGACCATTATCAGTCAGGAATCTTCTCTATTCTCCTATTGGAGAAAGGCTCAGGAAGGGGGCAGTTGTTCATATGCAGGGTATTTATGTTGTAAAGGAGGAGAGGGGCTGTGGGTCCTCTTTGGCTTCTCCCATCTGGATCTAAGGGAAGGAGGAGTCTGGGCTTGGAAAGTGCTTGTTCTTCCCTTCCTCCTATCTCCAATTCTCTCCCACCTCCCTGTGGTCCCTCTCTAACTTGTGAGTAAAGATTTTAATGAGCCCATTAATTGCACTACATTATTTTGTGTGTAAATGTTCTTTCTAATGAAGTAGATTAATCACATTTTAGCTGCAATCCCTACCTCCTAATTTTTCATGGATTTAATGCACTCACTGGGCTTGGCATTGATGCTGGGTATTTTTTTCAACAGTGTGCTTCATTTAGCTCCATGCTGAGGAAGAACGTAGAGGAATGGGAAGCTTAACTAACCAAAAATAGCACTTGCTGGTGAATTCACAGGCATGGTGTATTGTATGTATCTAGTCCTTTCATCTAACTATGGTCTTCATATGCTCCCGTTTTCTCCTCAGCTCTTGCTGTCTTCTTGACTGTTGCTGAGTTCTGCCCTCCACCCCAATCTTCTCTCTTAATCAGACCCAAGGGACTTGGCCAAGGTTCACCATTACTAGTCCACCTGCATCTTTTGGCCTGATCATCTATTTCCCTGCTTGGGAAACTCCCCTTGCCCATGTTTTTGGTGCAGCCCTCCCTGGTCCCTCTTTATCTGGTGTTGCACATTGTTGCCTCTCCATCTCTCTCATTTCCTCTCCTCTTTGGGGTCTTCTTTGTGCCTTTGGATAAGTCATTGGCATTTCACACTTAACATGTCCAATTTGAGGAGTGGATAGGCTCCCAAACCTGTTCCTCTGCTTTCCTACTTCAATTAATGGGGACTATAAACTTCAACTTGTTTAGGCCAAATTTGTACCCCTTAGTACATTTTTCTACTCTTCTTTTTTCACATCCAGTTCATAAGTAAACTCTGCTTGCTTTTTGTACAGCATCTTGAGTTTGAATACTTCCTATCACTTCCATCGTCACCATCCTGACCTGAGCCACCTACTCCTCTGGCTGGATTTTTACAAAAGGGTATTTTTTTTTTTTGGGGGGGGGGAGGCGTTCCTCTTTGCTTTTGTTCTTACCCCTCAGCTCTTCTCAGTGGAAAAGCCAGAGTGATGATGTCAAATTGTAAGGTGGTCCTGTCACTTCCCTGCTCAAAATACTGCAGAAGCTTTTGGTCTCCCTTAAGTAAAAGCCAATATTCACAATGGCTCACACCATGGACTACTCTTCCTCTTTACTGTTCACCCTTCACTGAGATCCAGCCCCGTAGTCTCCTTGCTTTTCTGGATCATACCAGGCCAACCCCAGCTTTGGGGCCTTGCATTGGCCATTGGTTCCCTCTGAAATGCTCTTTCACAGCAGCGTGGCCGGCTTCTCCTTACTGCAGAATTTCCTGGCCACCCAGAAAAACAGTGAATAATAGCCCTTGTCCCTGACCCTGCATCTTTCCCTTTCCTGATATCTTACTCATTTACAGCACTTTTCACTACTTCACATAGTATATATTTAACAATCTAATGCTTTTTTTCCTCTGCTAGAGGCTGTGAATTCAATGGGCATATATATATGCCATTAAATACATACATGTATGTATGTTTGCATACACATATATATGTATATTTATATGTGTGTGCATGTGTATACTCCAAAACTTATTCCTTCTCTAGCTTTTCTACTTCAATTAATGGGGACTCCAAATTCCTACTTGACCTGAGCAAGGAGGAGTTTGGAGTTCTCATTAGTAAAAGAAGTAGGAAACCTGATGGAGGAATAGTTGTGGGAGCACCTGTATTTTTTATTGTTGTTCTATTGCTACATTTTCAGCACCTAGACCAGTTCCTGGAACATTAATGGACACAAGTGAATATTTTGGTATGAACTGAATACATGTTTCATTTCTCTTTCTGCCTCTCCATCTCTCTCATTTCCTCTTCTCTTTTGGGTCTTCTTTCTTCTCCTGTTTCATAAATGTAGACATATCCCAAGAGTTTTTAATTAGTGCTGTCATTTTTTCCCCTTATTACACTCCTTTTCTCATTCCTCTGTTCTACCATTCTCTTCCCTTTACCATCAGCCCTGTCTCTGATGAACACTCTTCCCTCCACCCGAAAACATGGTTCTGTTGATAGTTAGGGGAGCTTTGCACTCCAGAGTGTGGACAGCAAGAGGATAAAATTTATGTAGAGGCACTTTCAGTATTGCTTGTCATAAAGACATTTAGTTTTATCTTGTATCATAGCAATCAGGGTATATGTCATTTTCCCTCCTGTTTGGTAACCTTCTTGGGGACAAGAACAATACATTCCTAGTTCATCCACCCTTCCTTTCATCCATCCATCCATGCATGCCTTTACCAACAAGTAAGTGTAGGGTATCCACGGTGTACCAGGTCCCATGTTAGGGCTCTGGGAATGTGAAGGCAAGAGGTAGCATTAAAAGCAACCAGAAGATCATGAAGATTTCCAGTTATAAAGATCAGGGATGCAGCTAAAAAAGACCAAATAGGAGACTACTCTAATAGTAGAGGCAAGAAACTAAGGTAACTTATAAAGACTGGTTTCATGAATGGAAATAAGGGCACAGATAAGGTAGCTACTCAATGAAAGACTTACAGAGAGTAGACTTTACTGAATATATACACACAAATGGCATTACTGAAGGAATGACTGACATCATAGGAGGAAGGAGTGGCTTATATGAATTTGGGATTTGACATTGCACACATCTGAGTTTGAATCCTTCTAAGCTCTTCTGATTACTAGCTGTGCAGTTTTGAGTAACGTAAATAATCTCTCCATACCTTGGCTTCCTTGGGTGAAAATTGGGATGTGTCAAAATTCATCTCATAGTGCTTCTTTTTCAAGGACTAATGAGTTAATGCATACAAAGTGATTAGCAGGTTTGGCACAAACTAAGAGATCAATAAATGTTCTACTTACATTATAATAAATGCCAAATGCTATTATTTAAAGAGTGAAAAATGGATACTTTCCACAAGTTGGAATATTACTTTATAGAGTAGAAATAAATAGAAGTTTTATTTCAATTAAATTACATTTACAAGGCATATGCAGATATATGGAGAAAATGCTTCAGATAGAGATCAAGTATAATAAGTAGTGAACTTCCTCTGCTGGAACATGTCATTGTAGAATACAGATTGAAATGCTCAAATGTCCGCCTGTATGTCTCTTTCTCACAAATGATCCACGTTGTATGAAATATTGGGCATAAAGGTCACTTAGAATCATTTTAACTGTGGTACTATCAAATGAGAGCAGGTAACAATAAGCTCTGCCAAAAATGTTTGTTTTTTTTAAGAAAGGTGAGAAAGTGAGAGGTGCTTGGTGAACCAATTCTGGTTGCCTGTGGACCTTGCTGTCAACTCAAGTATAGAGGACGTGCTCTCATTAAAATGTGGCTCCCAGCAGGTGGGGAGGCTAAGGCAAGAGAATCACAAGTTCAAAGCCAGCCTCAGCAACTTAGCAAGGCCCTAAGCAACTCAGTGAGACCCTGTCTCTAGATAAAATATTTTTGAAATAGGATTGGGGATTTGGCTCAGTGGCTAAGCACCCCTGGGTTCAATTCCTGGTACAAATAAAAAAATTGTGCATGATTTTTAAGGTACCATGCATGTGCTTTATATGGGATATCTTCTTTAGCAATCTTAAATTCCATACTAGTGTTTTGCAAAGAGGCTAATTCAAATCATGAAGTGGAAAGAGCAATTCTCCCTTCAACAAAGAACATATTAAGGCTACAAAGCTCTTCACTAACGCCATGCACAACTATTTACTATTGCACACAAAATGTGAACTTTGACTTTTATTTTCTTATTTACAAAGAGATAATTCTTCTAATGGAGAAAAGATAGGATTTGAACTCAATCCTCCATTGCTTATAGGCTAATATTAAAATACTTCAAGCAGGCGGTATTCTAATCTACTCTAGCTTGATTTTCTCTATTGTTGTTCAGCTAAATTTGTATCTTTTCTTGTATGTGTGTGTTCATGATAATATTTATGACTTGAGAAACTCAGAGTTTTAATCATATTATTCCTTTATGGATGCCTTTGAAAGTGATTGTAACATTTAGATGATAATTCTTTGAGATCAACTATAGTCCTAAACACATAGTAGTTGCTTAATAAACCCTTGTTGATTGGTTCAGTGTTTAGGAGAACAACTTCACTATAGAATATCAACTAAGGATGTTGGATATATGCATAAAACAGTGTAATGAAGTTATGTAAATTTTACCAATCATATAGCTGTAGCTTTCCACTTAGATTAATTAGAACAAGTCCATCAGGGGTTCTATGTGTTGTTTTTTTCTATTGCAAGATGAAATTTACTGGTAAGTGGCTTCAGTATTTAGAAAACTTGAAAAGTGCTGTGGTTTCTCAGACTACCCATTTCTTTGACTGACTAGAAATGGTCACACATAGTGTTACTCACTCTTAATATTCTCCCATTCATTAGTGTTATGGTTTAGATGTGGTTTCCCCAAAAGCTCATGGGTGACAATTCGAGAGGTGAAATGAGAGCCTTGAACTAATCAGTAGATTGATCTGTGATGGGATTAACCGAGTAGTAACTGAGGTAGTAGAGGGTGGATAGAAGAGGGGGAATAAGGGGCATAGCTTTGGGGTATATATTTTTTATCTGGAGGGTAGATTTTTTCTCTTTCTGCTTTCTGATTATCGTGTGAGCTGCTTCCCTCTGCCACACTTTCTTTCATGAGGTTCTACCTCAACTTGAGCCCCAAGGAATGGAGCCAGCCTTCTATGGACTAAGACCTCTGAAACTTTGAGCCCTCCATTAAACTTTTCCTCCTTTACAATTGTTCTGATCAGATATTTTAGTAACAGCAGCAAAAAAAAAAAGCTGACTAGAACAAGTAGCAAAGTTGATTAAAAGAAAACATCCATGTGTTCTTTAAAATTTACCTTTACAGAAAAAAAATTTCTGAACTCCCATGTTTCAAAACCTTACTCCATTCATCTTAAGGAAGCTAAATTTTTAACCCTCCATTTGAAAGGAAAATAGTAAAATGAAGATAGAGTGATTCTTGCCGCATTGTTTATATGGGGCGAGCTGAGATCCAATGTTTGTAAAGCATCAGCTCTGTGTCGGGTGAGGACTGCTCTGCTTTGGAGGTGTTCACCTCCCTTGGGAGGGTCAATTTCTTAGAGATTTCACTGTGGTAATATTGTGGAACTTGTGATAATAAAGGACTATTGGGTTCCCAAGGACACAACAATCCCTTCTGCTTTGGCCTTTCAGGGAAAGTAGGATTGTCAAATGGCACTTTCCACACTGAAGACATCATGAGCAGAACTTAGAGAAGTTTGTAAAAGAACTTTGGCTTTTTGCTAAAGGTGGTGGGGTTTGATTTTTTTTTCTGGTAAAATGTACATAAAATTTATCATTTCTAAGTATATATGGGTCCATGGCATTGAATAATTCCCATTGCTACAATTATCACCATCCTTCTCCAGATTTTTTCCCATTTTATAAAACTGAAACTCTATAGCCATCAAACAACTCTCCGTCCCTCCCTCACCTTCATCACTTCATTTTCCGTCTCTGTTAATTGGATTACTATTGTACCTGAAGAATCATACCCTATTTTTGTTCTTTGTTACTTCACTTTCTTTGAGCTTCATCTTACAACGTAGTTTTTCTTTCAAGATTGACTAATATTCCATTGTGTATAGTTTGTTTAACCATCTAGAAATGGACACTTGGATTACTTCTGTATTTTTTACCATTGCAAATAATGCTGCTATGAACGGGGGTGAACAATCTTTGTTCAAGTCTCTGCTTTCAGTTCCTTTGACTGGGTACATACCCAGAAGTAGAATTGCTGGATCATGGGGGAGCGGTGTGATTTCCTTTTTTTTTTTTTTTTTTTTTTTTGAGGAATGGCTGTACTGTTTTCCGTTACGACTGTACTCTTTTTATATTCTCAGATGAGGTCTGAATTTTAAAGGGCTTTAAATCCTAGACGCTGATCCGTTTCAAGAGCTCACTGCCCAGTCTGTGAAGAGTGGAGAAGGAATACAAGGCTGAAGTTAGGCAGCTGTGTAACCAGGTTAGAGATGAAGAAGATGTGAACCAACATGTCCCTAGTGAATGAGAACAGGGGATGATATACAGAGATTTTGAGAGAAGTGCTATCAAGTGCCTCTTGGAATTATGTGATAATGGCACCAAAGTAACCAATATCTGTCTTGGGTGAAGATCAGAGAAAGCATAAATCCTAGATTATTAAACGAGTTACCTAAGAAGGAATGCAGAGCGGAAGAGAATAAGAAGTGAGAAGAAGGGGGAGGAGATAAGAAAAGGAGGAAAGAGAGGGATGAGGGATCAAGGAAGAAAGATGCGATGGAAATGATTCTATGCATGTTTATGACAAGAAGACCGAATGTGTGTGTGTATAATGCAACAGATTTCAAAAAATTACGGAGAAGTTCCTGAGACATGTTGGAGAAAGCAAGGACAAGAAAGATGCCAGTGTTCCTCAAATAAGAATAAGGTGTTTGCTAGTTTAATGACTTTTATTTTTTATTTTTTTATCTTTTTTTATTATTAGTTGTTCAAAACATTACAAAGCTCTTGACATATCATATTTCATACATTTGATTCAAGCAGATTATGAACTCCCATTTTTACCCCGTATTATACATATTGCAGATTCACATGGGTTATGGAACCGATGTTTAATGACTTTTATCATTGGGGCTTAACTGAATCACCCATTTAACTGAGCAAAAATACCCCACTGGCTTTGTATGTGAAAGTAATATAAACTTTTGTTTTAGAGATTAGAGAGAGAAATTCACATTCCAAAATGACTCTTAAATACTCTATCATGAAAGTAAGGAAATCAATTCAAACAGTTTGAGGTAACCGGCTTCATACAGTTTAGCTAAGAAAAATCCTATGATTGGAAGTCCAGTCCAGTTATCACCACCTATAGTGGGGGGAAACACAGGGACATCCGCTTATGTGGCTAAGAGTCATTAGAATAAAGATTATCTTCCTGAAGATATTGAAGAACAAGAGCAAAAGAGCACCAAATGAATTCAAAACTATTTCTAGAGCAGACGCTGCAGGAAACCTCATTTAGTCATATTTTAGAATGGATATGCTATGCAAACAAGTATAATTTCTGTGCAAGACAATTCTGCATCTATTGAATGCGTCTGGATGAAGTTTTTGAAACTCACTGAATAAAATATATTGAATAGATTTTAATGTCAGTAAAAGGGCTGGATTGAATACCTAAGCTCATTTGTTTGCTCTGCTGGGGAAGCCTTATTGCCTAGAAAGTTCCTCCAAACTTGACCTTGGAGAAAGCTAAGCTGCCTCCGGGAAGGAGGAATCAGTGATTTTCTACCAATGATCAAATGTGAGTTTTCTTCAACCTGTCCCCTACAGACATTTAAATAACATTGCTTTCCTTACAATATTCAATGGGGAACAAACAATGACTAATTTTGTGAAAGCTCTATACCATCTGTCCAACTAATGCTGCATTTTTATGTGACCTTCTCATTTTCAGTTTGGGAGGGCATCTCTCGAAGGTGAAATCCTTCTTGTTCAAAAACTCTTCCTTTTTGTATCAAAAATTTTCTCCAATTTATTAATTCCCTGGCAAGGTGGGTCAACTTTCTGCACCTTGATTTTCCTATGATACAAAGCCTAATTGACATCAGGGAAATAAATGGTCCTTCTCAGTCCAGAGACTCACACTAATTTGTAATGTACTGACACATTCCTATGTCATTCCTTTCCTTTTCCTCTTCTTCACTGTGGGCAAAATAGGTGAATAGTTTCCAAGTTAGTGTGCATATGCTTCCTTCCCACCAGACAGATCATAAACCACAATCTTTGGGATGAGAGGGTAGACTCTTCCATTTCTTTAAAAACAGTCTTCTCCAAGATCATTACAGCCAGATTTCACCCACGGTGAACACCAGTTAGTGCATTCAGCTGAATGAAGTCCAACAAAGGTAACTATAGTAAAACTTTCTGGAGCAGACAAGTTGTATTTTCCAATAACAACATCAACAACAAATAATGTGGAAGATAACAATTGGCAGATGTGCGAAAGACCAAAGGGGTTTCTGCTCAGGGCAAATTTGTAAGCCTAAAAATAAAGCAATTCAGTATTTTATTAATCCCCCATATTTTTTAATAGGATTATTTCTAATTTAGGCAAAATTTGACTGACTCTACCATCCTGTAATTTGCCAAATCTAAAAACTTTTGTTACCCATGTTTAAACACCAATAGATATCAGTCCAAAAATGGCAAAGCATCTTAATAGTTTTTGTTGTTCTATGATATGGCTTCCTGACTTTGAGAATTTTATTGAAAAAATAATCAAATGTGATTTTTCAGGTAAGTAATGAAGATTTATAAGACATTGATTGTGCCATAAACACTCTAGACTGTTCCCCTTGACATCTGAATCTCTGTACAAAATGGTCACAAAAGAAAAGTTTTGCTTGTAAACAATGGCAAGTATTCAATATATATATAAATTTGACATACTCTCTCATCAAATCTGGGATGTACTCATGTAGACAAGATTTTTAAGAAAAATGTGAGTTTTAAAAAATTCTAGAGTTTTCATGAAGTTAGTTAATTGAAATTGTCAACTTTGCCTGAAATTTGACCATTTTGCTGATTCTCTTAAGGACAAGTCACAGAGGCAATATGAGCCACAAGTAACTCTCAAATAATTTATGGAACACCTTATGATAAAATTTCTTCAGAATACTGAAAATTCCAAGCATTGTCAAAAACATGGTGAAAGATTTTGTTTTTTCATATATATATGAAAAAATATATATATATATTTATTTAGTACCAGGGATTGAACTTGGGAGCACTCAACCACTGAGCCACATCCAATTTTGTATTTTATTAGAGATAGGGTCTCACTGAGTTGTTTAGTGCCTCACTATTGTTGAGGCTGGCTTTGAACTCATGATCCTCCTGTCTCTGCCTTCCAAACTACTGGGATTCCAGGCATGTACCATCTGGAAGCATAAACAATACTCTTTAGCTGTGTTTACCTTTCTTTGACATCAAGGGAAGTTGTAGAGTTCCTAGAAGGTGCTTACCAGGTTGAATGTTTGGGGAGCATATCAGAACTGTGTTCTCTGATGCTTAACTTGGGATTTGATGGGAGATTTTCCATAACCTTGTTGAAGAAAGGAAGGATGGTTACCATCACCATTCCTATCTCAGTTTTGCCACCTTCAGCAAAGGTGGTGGGGCATTAGATATGTGGTGTCTCTATTTTCCAGCAGAGTTAGGATTTTGATACCAAGCTCTTTTTCTCTCTACTATGTGTTTTTTCCAACCCTTAAAAGAGCATGGAAAGATTTTATACTGAATATAATTCTTAGTTTAACATTGATTTCAATCTGCCATTTCCAATTTAATTACCTATTTTAAAGAATATACCTATTGGGTATTTTTTATGTTGAGAGACAGTGGGAAAGATAGATAGTAAAATATTATTTTAGAAGTATAATAATAATAATAATAATATCAGCCATTTATTGACCAATTCATCTTTTTTTGTTTCAGTTTCTCATCTATAAATGGGGAGATATTAATGACTACATTATGATTAAATGAGAAAATATAAAGTATGCATGTAGATAATTATTTATGGCCAATAGCCATTAAAGATTCAGTATGTCTAGGTGCCAGCTATCATCCTCCACATGCTAAGCATATTCCACAGATCCTCTCATCTGCTTCAAACAAAGACCTAGAAGGCAAGAATTTACAGTTCCTTTTCTTATTTTGGCATGGGGATTAAACCCAGGGGCACTTCACCACTAAGTTACATCCCCAGCCTTTTTTATGTATTTATTTTTTAAATTTTGACACAAGGTCTCATTAAGGTGCTTAGTGCCTTTCTTAGTTGCTGAGGCTGGCTTTGAACTTGCGAACCTCCTGCCTCAGCTTCCTGAGCTGCTGGGATTATAGGTGTATGTCATCACGTCTAGCTGCTCTTTTCTTGTAAACAAGGAAACTGATGTATTGGGAATTTAAATAATCTGACTAGGTTATACAGACCATAGTAATGTTCCTAGAATTTGAAGCATGGTTTGTCTGATTCAAAGCACATGCTTTCAACTATTTCACTTATTTGAATGAGTTAGTAATTTTTTTTCTTATTTATTCCAGGAATTGAACCCAGGGGCACTTAACCACTGAGCCACATCCCCAACCCTTTTAAAAAATATTTTATTTAGAGTCAGGGTCTCACTGAATTGCTCAGGGCCTCGCTAAATTGCCGAAGCTGATTTTGAACTCGCAATCCTCTCACCTCAGCCTCCTTATAAGCATGCATCATCATCATTTGTTTTTGCTACTTTACAATTCCTTCAGTGATCCCTACTAACTCCATTAGATTGCATTGACCGGATACAGAATAAGGATATAGTCTTAGCAAATAATTTTAAAAAATAAATCATAAATCATTTTGATTAAATTTATCAAAATTAATGTTTCATAGCCTTAATACATAACAAATTTATTTTGTGCTTCAGAGATTGTTTTCCCATAAACTATTTACTGAAATTTACTATTTACTAATATACCAGCCATCATTATTACCTATAAACCATCCAATGAAAATTATGAAACAAAATTATAGCCCTAAAATGATCACAAATCTTGCAATATTTCTATTACAAATATAATTTATTTAGCTTTGATTTCTCATTATTCTTACATTGAACCACGTGATACAACTACACTTATGTATAATTTAAAGGGTTATGCATAAGGCCATCCTAGTAACGATAAATGAACTAGTAAGTTCATTTGGTATAATAATGATGTATTAATTTGGTACAAATGTGGATATAATATACTGTTTTTTAATGATTTCATTATAATTGTCAAGTTAAACAGTCTATTATTATTTCAATATCTTCTTCAATACGCATCAGAATATAATGTTTACTTCTTGATGAAACACCCAAAGTTAGGGCAAGAGCCAAAGCATTTTCCTTGTTTCAGAGGGTTCACAGTATTGAATTCATAGCAGCACAATATCCAATGAAAGCGTGGGGTCTAGAAACCATGAAAAAAAAATCTAAAACCACTGACAGTTAAGGACACAAAGGTTCTGTAGTGTGTCTGCTTTGAATGGAGGTTAACGTAAAACCTAGAGAACCCATCTAATCAGTCCAAGAACAAACCAGCCAGGCTGCAGATTAGATTTTTAAATAATGGGTGTGGAACTTAAGAAGGGAGAAAGTTTTGACTGTAAAAATGCCACACAGCCTTCAGGATGCAGGGATTTGTGACATGGTCACTTGGCCATTCTGCATCAGCATGGTAAGTGAAACATCTGCAACTCTTGTCTACCAATGAAAAGCGAAATGCATAAACCTAGAGGAGCTCTCTTGTAGCCTCCCATGTGTTGCTGAATCATTCCAGAAATCACAGGAGCCCAGAAAAGCAATGTCCACTTCTGAAATGTCTACTTGCCCTGATGGCTTTCCTTATAAATTGCTTTTGCATCCTCTAGTCGAATAAAACTTACCCCTTAGATATATACACTGTGTAAAAGGAAAAGTCATCTTATACAGGGGGAATGAGGAGAAGATGGGGCATGAAACCAGAGTTATGTTTACCAACTTGTTGCTTTTGGATTCTTATAATTCCTGTCTGCTTCCTTTTTCCATTTACCGACCTTTAGCTGACTGATTCTTCCCCATCATTGTTGGATCCCTGTGCTTTTAACCTCCTGTCAACAGCTTCCTAAATGAAGATGCTAACTCCAGGACAACAAACCCGGTGATATTTACCTAGATCACTTTTGAGTATACAATTGCATAAGATAATGAACCACACGTTAAACAGCACATAAAGGTATGAAGTGTGTGTTGCTCCTGAACAGAAGACAAAAAATGCAATTTATAAGGGAAGTCTCATTTGAGCTCTGATATTTAGCAGTTGCCGTCTCTAGATCACATATAATTAAATCAAGGAATTAAAAAATCATCAGAGGGAGCAGTGTCTAAGCTTTCCTGTGTGCATGTGTGTGTGTTTCTGTGTGTTTTCTTGTGTTTAATTAATCTACGAGGGAAGCAAGCAGGCTGAGTTCCTTCTTTGTTCATACCACCTGCTTATTGTTCTCCTTTAGTGCTTTGTCTAGTTCAAATTTAGTACCAAGGAAATGAGGACCCTTGCTTCCCACTCTCTCCTCTACCAGATAAGTGGAGTCTCTGGTCTCTCCAGGAGAATAAAGAGGATATTAACTGGAAAAACTGTAAGATTTCTTCAATTTTGAGATGCAGTTATTTTATGTTTCTATGGTTCGAATTCTACTCTGGGCTCTAATGGATGCAATTAACTCATCTTAAAATGGTGTCTGTTTTTACATGTCTGCAAAGTGTGGAATCAAAATGTTTCTTCTGATCAATGTAAGGAAAATGGGAGATTTCACTTGCTCTCTCTTACATTTTGTCACACTGGAATCATCAGACTTTATATTTTTTTCTGAGCTTCCTATTCATCTTGATTATGAAGAGGTTCTGGGACCTGGCTTTGCACTTTTATGCCTATTTTGGAAATGGATAGAACAGAGACAGTTAACTCCAGTGACAATCACCGCAACACCCTTGGGAGTATTCTGGGAAGAGGTGCTACATAAACACAAAGCATTCTGCAAAAACGGTCGTATTCATCCTCATAACATCTCATGAGGTGGATGTGCTGTGAACATTGTTAATATAAAGCTGCTTGTGCCACAAATAGAACAGAGATGATTTTCTCTCACTGCATGAGGAATGACAACTTTTTCCTCACATTTCTTAAGAGGAATTATCCATCAGATTGCTTTGTGAATGCCAGCCTGCATGTATTTGTCTGATCACTCACACATGTGACCTAAAGACTTGTTTGGAAGGAAAGCAATATCTTGAGCTTAAAAGTGTATATGTGTGCAGGTGCTTCCCACTGCAAACCAAATTGGAAAAGGTTAATATGAAAGACCAAAATAAACACGTGTGGAACTGTTTATTAGATAAGAGCATCTGTTAAACAAAGAAATGAATGCATGCTAGTTCTGGACATTCACATATTTTAAATGCAGGTCTTTCACACTGCACATCATTGCTTTTAAACATTTTAATGAAGATTATACTGTCACAACATGAATTTTATCTTAGCAATAAGGCCCAGAAATGGCAATCTATGTAATTAGATCTATTGTCAATGATTGAATAAGGAGTTGACTTTTATGTAAGGCAAAACCCCTTAGCAGACCAGGTAAATATCTTCCTCAAATGCCCCAGGGAAATGCCAGCATATACCTAGAGGGTAATTCCTGATAGCATCAAAAAGAGTACTTAGAGACATAAAGTACAGGATGCTTATAAAGAATGACTAAGAAGTTTCCTGCAAAGAAACTTTCAACAAAAGGGGTGTATCCATTGGAAAATATCTTCCTCCTCATGTTTATTTGGAATGAAGGAATCCAAAGGAAGCCCATGCCCAGGAAAGCAAATTTACTACCTTCCTGATTATTAGTATACTAATCAAGAATGACAGTATGTGACTTATAATATTTTAATTTGTATATTTAAATTTTAGATTCTATATCTGCTGAAAATTAAATTTTGGTCATTAAAATGTGTAAATATGGTGAGCTGCATCTATGCTGGGGCTGGGGATATGCTTATATGTCTAAGTGACCAAAGTTCACAGGTTTGTTGAAGAGTTGTCTTTAAGAGGAATGGGATTTTATAAACTGTAGGGTTGAGGAGTGAATTTATTTTCTTTGTAGTATAATTTGAACTGTTTAACCTCCTGCATTTTTGGAGTCCATTTCACCTCTCATGGAACCCACATGTGTCTGGGGACCAACCTGGCCAATAGGAAGTACACAGCGTGAGATTCATCTTAGTGAGACCACACTTCCATCTTCACTTTATTGTCAAACTGAGTTTCAGAAAAACCTAAGACACGGAGGGTCATCTTAAAATTGTCTTTATTAAACTGGTTGGTCTTTTTCATGGGCAGTGAAACATGACTTCTTAAGGATAATAATTGATTGATCAACTTTCCCCATTCTTTGGTCGACATCTTCCTCTGCTAATATACTGAATATATGTATCTGGAGATACACTGAACTCCCATCAGTTACTGGGAGCAGTGTTGTATGTTTCCCATCTTATTACATTTCCAATGTGCTTAGGGAAGTTATGACAAAATTTTAGGTAGCAAGTAGCAGCTTGATTTAAATCTGAGTTTGACCTGAATTTATGTTCTTTTTCACTCTTGTCACCTGAACTATCCAACTGTTTGTTTTCATTATATTGATGCATTATCCTTTGAGAGTTGACCAACATGCAATGTGAGAGGTGAAAGTCATTGAGGCAATTAAAAAAAATTTTTTATTACTTCAAGTTTCTAAGAGAAGTGTGTGTGTGGGGGGGACACCATGCCATACAGGGACACACTAGGAAGCACCAGGTTTGGTCAGGAGGCAGAAAGAATAAAGGCAAGCGTAACTGGGAACATTTGTGCATTTTATGAAAGGAAGTGGTGAGGCAGATGAAGCAGCTGTGCATGTTTTAGACTGACTAGTTGGAATAATTTCAGGGATCCCAGGGTAACAAGGGTGGTTTCCAGTTTCTGATAACTTACTCTGGGATGATTTAAGACAGGCAAATATTGCCATGCTGTGTGAATTAAGTAAAGAAGGTGATTGGGGGATGGACTTTGTGTATAAAAGTTTGTGTATAAAAGATGTGTTCATAGACAACCATTTACTATCTTAGGAATGAGCTTTGTGAGGGATTTATATGATTAGACAGACCCTCTGCAATGTCAAAGCATTATAAAATGCAGAAAATAGCATGTTTAATGCACTGTTTGAAAAAGGAGATGGTCTTGGTCTAAGTCTGGTAAATGCTGCGAACTTTGTAAGTGGGCTTGAATATGCACAATGTATTTTAGCATATTTAAAGTGGTTTGGAGTTCCATATTAAAGTCACATTTTTAACATGGTTTAAATCAGGGTTCTTATATTGATTTACTGTTTGCAGATAACATCTATTAACATTTAGCAGAACATTAATGTTATGAAGCCAATTTGGTAAATGCCTTATTAACAAACTTGTTTTTTATATTTTGAGTAATGTTTAGAAATCTGCTGTTGAACATTAAGCATAATGTATATTTCACATATTTGTGTATTGAGAATAACTCATAATCTTGCAAAAGAAAAAAAAAAGAAAAGGTACCATATGTGATGGGCTATTTTGAAACAACACTCCTTCCAACAGAATTTTTTCCCATGCAATGAAAAGCATGAATATATAACCCACAATTTCCAAATGGAATCCTTTCCTCTAAGATGTTTGCTATGCAAACCATTTGCAATTCTTCCTCATAGACACCAAGTATATGTGCAAACTGATATCATTCACCTACTTATATCCATTTCCATGGTACTAGCTCCTATATCTGCTTAAAAAGATAGAAAAATGATTTTTAACTTAATAAGTTTAAGAATATCCAAAATGTGCCATTGAGGATTCAGAATCATGCATTGCTAGAAATAACTTTTGCCTAAATTGGGCCTTCTACATATGCAATGAGACCTGATTCTGTATTATTTCACGTACAGCTAAGCCTGTGTTTCTGCCAGTGAATAATTATTTTGAGTTATTAGAGGGAAAATGAAGCATAACATTTGCATGATTTCCTTCATACTACGGAATTGAGTTGACAATTTACAATTAAAAGGGAAAAAATCATCACACAAATTTTCAAGATCTCAAAACAAAGAAATGATATTGTTTCCCTCCTTCTTCCCACATATTGCTGACCCAGTTGTAAATTTTCCAGGAGTGTCATAAGTCACTCACATGGGAAGGTACAACTTTTAGTACTTTCACAATACCTGTGACTGGACATGATTCTCACGTCTGCCACAATCTTGCTCACAAGGTGGAAATGGAGAGTGGGAAAGTTGATAACCTCAACTTGGAATTCAAGTGAAGTGGAGAGAATTTTCCCCTTGTTATGTTCCTTACCTCCCCCCAATTCCCTTATGGTGAGTACAAATGAGGGATCCTTTATTGAGTAGATCATTTATTCATTCAATAAGTATTTATTATGGGCCCAAAAGTAGCAAGTACCTGATGGAAGATTATGGAAGTCCCTGAGCTCATGAAACTGGAGACAATAAGCAGATAGACAACTTAATACGTAAAATCACATGGACTTATACTCACAGGTTGCTTATCTACTGGCCCACATTCTGTGATATATGTTACCAGGTTATTTCATTATTATGAGAACATCAGACTAATGAACTAGGATGGCTGTGATTCATTAAGTGGTAAAATTTTATAGGAGTACTCTCATATGTGTTCCATGGTTTACTGACACACCATTAAGTCATATGACTGTGTAAAGGAAATACTGGATGAGATGGCAAATGCTTTTTAAAAGCTCTAGATTTAGTGCTCAGGGAGTATAAGGAGAGAGACTCATTTAAACTGAATAAGAAGGGGTTGAGAAAAACATGCCAAGGGAGTTTTTCCCCCCTCAATTTGGGGGCTTAGATATCTGTGACCATTTTGTCCTTTATAGCAGTGATTCTCAAAGTAGGAAGCTGATTTGAGGAATCTGTATAAATATGTACACATATGAATATTCATCTGTATCCCTAGAGATTCTAATAAGCATTACAACCCAGAGCTTAGGCATCTGGGCTCTTATTTAGGGATGGCTTGCTATATTGCTTTCATTTCTCCTCATATCAAGGAAGTTACCTGTTGGGCCAGCAGAGCTTACATGGTGGGTAGCTGCATTTAGGGGAAGGAGTCCAGTTAGACAGGAGAGATCTGGTTCTCCAATAAATCTGAACATGGCATTAAGTTTGAGGAAACTTATTATATCTGCAGTTTTCTAAAGGGATCAACGGAGGACTTGGTTCCTTCAGATGCTCCTCAGGAGTTTGCTGGGCAAGGCTTTGGACTTTTACTTCTTCATAGTAATTCTTCTTTTGATTGTTACATATTGGGGGTTACATGTGTGATTTCATTAGCGAAACGGCTCTGCTTCTAAGTAGTTAAACACTATGAAATGGTGGATCAGAAACCTAGAACAAATTTCCAAAGGCCAGGCAAGGTCCAGACACTCAAAGAAAATTCTAGGTATGAGAAATGATAGGTAAAATCCTGGTAGCCACACTAAAGCTATAAGTTAAGTTGGATAATGCTTGCTTGGTTAAATATATTCAATGCACATGTCTTCTTTCCATAGAATAAGACAAACAGTAAAATCGTGATTAACAATAATTTCCATTGCCAAAGAACCATTAAGTTTTAGTACATACTTCATACCATTTATTCTGCATAATGTATCATTAAGGAAGTATTAATATTTTGTTTTACAAGTGAATAAACTGAAATCTAGAAATATTAAATAATGGCTCAGTGTCCCTTTGTAGACTGAGAACTTGAACCCTGTTTGGTTCCATAGCTTGTGTTGTGAATCACACCTTTCAACAGATCCTACATTTGAACATGTAGGACTCTTTCTTCAGTAGTGAGAACTAAAGAAAAGTAGAAGAAGAACTAGTGATAGTCACCTCGTTCCCATCATAGCTTTTATGCAGTTTGAAGATCAGTTTGGATGTATCATCTTGTAATAAAGACTGAGGGAAAGAATAAAGAGATCACCATCTTAAGTCTCCATCTAGCTCAGTTTGTAAGTCCTCGTGTGGGGAAAAAGCAAGCAGTATAAGAAATCATGGTGGTACAACTGCCTGGTTAATGATGTAACAAGGGGTAGGATTGTGAGGACAGGGAGCATGCAAGATTAAGAAATCCTTCCAATTTTGCCAAGTCTTACATAACAAAAACAAATATAACACGTATTTTGTGCTTTTACCATCTTACTGCTCCATAACCAGATAAAATATCTACTGGTTAACAGTGTGTGGCCAATGTTTTTAGAACTGAAATTTCTCCAGCTAGAAATGATGACTTGTTTACAGAAATGTCTGGAGCCAAAGAAAAGTCTGTTCCATTGTACTCAGGGGTACTGACTTCTTACAGCCTCGTTCCCTGAATGGGCACTACTTCTGTTATCCTGATTTAATTTTTTGGTTAGCATTCTCTCTCATGCACTAGATTCATGATGAGTCCAAATAAACAACAACAACAACAAAATTCCTCTCATGGCTATTTAAGTGTATATTTAGATTTGGGCAAATTTAGAGAGGGCTTCATCTTCCATAACTGATTTTTTTTTTTTGGTTCAGTATAAAATTAGATACAGTAACAATGCCTAACAATGCCCCAATGGTTTAGATGCTAAAAAGAGAAAGGTTTACAGTAGGTCTTTCCTTCTAAAATGGGAATTTTCTGGCAAATGTCGGAGTCTCAGTAGGCATAAGTCACATGTACAAAATAGATAACATAGTTTAGATGAAAATGTGTAACTGGGTTGTGAGCGTGAATGAATAAAAGCAGCTTACCATTGCCCAGATTTCAGTTTTCAGTGGGTAGAAACTTATAATGTAATTGAGAACTAAACAGCATTGGGGTCTACAGTTTTCTCATCCAAGGTCTGGCTCACCTGCTGACAAAAGCAGGTTTTGTGTCACACAACATGATTTTTTTTTTCACTAGGTAAAAGATAGAAAAACTGATGACCATTATTTTCCTTGAACGGTATGTAAAAAAAAATTACTTATATAGAATCTGGTACCTGGTTATGTTTTTAATTAATGCTTGACAATGACTCACTAATAAGAAGGGAGAAACAAAACAACCTCAAAAATATCATGCCTATAGCATTAAATTATACATATACTCTTAGGACATAATTATTCTGCCATATTATATGATTAATCTCTTGTTCTTGGGTAATAATAATATTCTTAGTAAGACAATATTAGGAACATAAAGATTCCTGTGCTATTCAGTTTTAAAATATTCAACTTATCATCCAGGGATTGGCAAACTTTATAAAGGGCCTGATCTTAACTGTTTTAGGAATTGCAGGCAACACAGACTTCGTCTCATTTTTCTTTCTCTTTTCTTCCTTCCTTTCTCTGTTGCCACCACCCCCTCCCTTCTCTCTTCATTCCTTCTTTTCTTTCTCCATAGAAATGTGAAAACATTCTCCATCAAGAGCCATACATAAACAGGCTGTGGGCCTATTAATCCCATTCACTTTTCCTGAGTATTATGTAATCATAGTGCTCTACCTAGAAAAACTGTAGAGTCCAGAAGCTAGGACATGGTGAGAATGCAAATGGAATTGATTAGTTTTATAATTAAGAAAGGATTAGCTCCAAAATTGTGGATGTCTGAGTGCCCACCAGGAGATCCATTTTCTCTATCTACTTAGCTGTGGCTTACAACTTGGGCAAATCAGAGAGATGAAACCTTTTTGGACCTAGCCATTTTATTTCTGCAGGCATTAAAAAAACACAAAAAACACTCTGAGTCAAAGGGGGAGAAGTTGTATTTCAGTTCTCTATTATCTCCACCAACCTTATTTTTATAATACAGTACGTCTGTAAATTTTTTGAAGCTCATGGGGTATGATATGGAGATAAAGCTTGAACTTCCAATCAGTGGCCTGCCTACAAATATGGACTACTCACTGTTCTCAGCCCCATGGTTTGATGCATGGTATATTTGTCCATTTTAAAGTCTAACATAAAAAGGGGTACCTAGGTTAACTATTTTGAATGATCTGACTCCTTTATTCCACATTTGTATAGATACTTGAAATGGCCATTATGGAAATTAAAGGCAATGTATTTTATGTTACCTAAACTTATGGAGTCATTTGTTGTTGTTGTTGTTGTTGATAAACATAAATAAATAAAGATATCACGTCTATGTGGTGCTGAGGATCAAACCGGGTGCCTCACACATGCTAGGCAAGCGCTTCACCACTGAGCTATACTCCCAGCCCTCTTGTTTTGTTTTTAAGGTAAAAATAATATTGATTATTTTGTTTGCTCTCACAACATCCCTGATTTTGTTTGCTCTCACAATATCCCTGATTTACTAAAGAAATACTTTTTTTTTCCTTAGTACTAGTTACCAATTGAAAAGGAAAAACAGGTAGGAACATATGTTGGTGTTAAGAGAATCTCTATAGTAAAAGTCAAAATAGGGACAACAGAGACACTTTATAAAGCCTATTAGAAAGGACACGAAACATACAGGAAACCCCAAAACAATGTCATTGCAGAAAATCCAAAGATTCCCAATTTTATTTTATTTTTAATATTTATTTTTTAGTTTTAGGTGGACACAATATCTCTATTTTACACTTATGTGGTGCTGAGGATTGAACCCAGTGCCTCGTGCATGGTAGGTGAGCACTCTACCACTGAGCCACAATCCCAGCCCAAACATTCCCAATTTTAAAAAGTACTTTTTACAATCTGTTAGTGCCCTGATGAGGAAAAAATTTTATTTCACTACCATGAAGTTGATTATTCATTAAGGCATTTGATGTTTTTTCTCCCCCATATTTGCACATTAGCAAAGGAATTTAATATAGATTTTTATTTACCATAATATTATTTGGGTTAAAGACATTTAAGAGTAGGACGGGGGCATAGATACTCACCCAAATATGATGATGGAGCCTCAGCCAGATGGGATCGCTTTAACACCCCATTCCTAGATCTTTCAGCTAATCTCTTTTTCCCAGCTGATGTTAGTAGACACCATTATACTGGTTCTTAACTTGATAATAAGAGGCAGGCTTTATATTCAATTAGCCCTCTGTCTCTGTATCAAACTTACTTCTCAAACACCTTCTTGAAAACAAATAAAATTGAATAAATTATACCATGTGACTGGATCCATTTGTGGGGAGGTAGAGGGCAATGGCTATTTGATAAAAGTCAAGTCAGAAAGCAAAGCTGTAGAATAACAAATAATCTTCCCCTGTCAACATGAGTGGCAAGACATTAACACAAGTTGAAATTCTGTGATTTTGCCCAGGATGTTTTAGCATTTGAGAAAATCCCCCAGGTTGTCAATTGCTCCTTAGTAATCTGCAGTACCCAGCTCTCTGCCCTGGAATGAGTATTGAAAGAGAACAAAAACCCAGCAGTCTCAGTCACGGAAAGCAGCCATCTATGGTTAACTTCAGCAGAACCAGGTGCCGATGTGACTCAGAAGTGATGGTACACAAAATAAAAAGGAATTGTCAGCAGCCACCACAAAAGAGAAAGCTAACAACTTAGGAGTAAAAATACAACAGAATGAAAGGAAGAGAATGTCTGACTACTCACAGAAAAATGCGCTCCATGATCTTAATTGCTCGAAATTGGGAGTTTAAGGGTTCATTATTGAAAAGTTAAGCCTTTTATGCATTAAAAAAACACAGAGGGTCTGAACAAAGTGTTAACAAGTAACCAGGGGCACTTCTGTTAGCCTCAAATTACCTATGAGGACAATACATATTGAGCAAATGAGTTAGGGAGCAAATGCGTTAATTACTACCCAATGTGTTCTTTGTCCTTCTTCCACCAGTGGATGATTTGTTCAACATTTGTTCCCCAGGAAGAGGCCCTCAAATTATATAATTGCATTTTTCTTTCTCCCACATATGGATGCTATGCTAAAAAGTTTATCTGGTAGCAGGAGGAACAACTACGTTTCTACTGCTTTTGCTGATTAGCCAAGCACAAGAGCTTGAACAGTTCTGCTAATAACTGAATTGTAACTTTGACAACCCAACACCATTACTTGATTTACATGTCCACACACACATATGGGAGAGGCAGAGGCAGATCGGTGTGGTCCATGGGGTCCTGAAAAAAGTTCCAGAGAACAGGAATTATAGAACAAAATCAGTAGAATCCATTGCATGCTCCTGAGCAAGTTCTGCCATCTTTGTGTGCGTAGGTGCTGCATTATCAGAGTGGACACACAATAACTGCCCAACCAAGATCAGTGCAGAATAGAGAAATGTACAGGGAAGTCATTGCATGTCTGGACAAAGCATTTCACTAGATATATAAGTGTAGAGACTTGTTCAAAAGATGGCTTATAAGGATGTTTTCAGATAAGAAAACTCAGCTTTTTCTTGGAATACTACTTTGGACATTCTGACCTTGGAATCCTCTCCATCCTCCTTTTGTCCATCTTTCCTAAACAAATTATCCTCCTACTGACTTCTATGTTGGCAATCCCATTCCCATTTTACCAAGGAACCCTCTCCGGTCTTCTTTTAAAGTTTGTGGCAAGGCTGCCTCTTCACAGTACTTACAAAGCTCACACCTAAGTCCTGGCCTCTTCATTGCTCACTGGACTAATCTAACTCATTCCTCACCATGTCCTACAGAGCCCTGTAGTGACAGGTGACAAATTGCTTTTTCTGTGTAGACTGAGTCAAGGATTTTTTTTTCCATTTTTTAAGATGATTTTCACATCAAAATTATATATGATTCAAATTTTAGTGTTCATAAATAAGGTGTGAGTGGACATAGCCACAATTACTTAGTTACATATTGCTGCAGTTTGGCTCTAGAATGTTTCCCCAAAGATCTCTGTGCTAAAGTTTAGGTTCCCAGTGGAATCTTTTAGTGGGAGGGCTTAGTGGGCAGTCTTCAGGTCATAAGGGCATCCCTTTGAGGGACAGAGTGGGCACAAGCCTCCTTATTTCTCTTTTCCTCCCGGGCATGAGATGAATGGGTTTGCTTAAGGACATGTTCCCGCACCCCACTAGAGGCCCCAAAGCAGTGTGTCTGCCTGGTATTGACTAGAACCTACCAAATTCTCAGCTCAAACAAATCTTTTTTTTTAATAAGTGGATTGCCCAGGTATTTGCTATAGTGGAGGAAAGCAAACACATGCTGTTTATGGGTGTTTTCCCTCACTATAGCTCAAGATTGAGTTATTCTTCCATAAACTTATGGAGGGACCCCTCTTCTTCCCACCATTCTTCTGATATTTTGCTCCAACTTTCTATTCTGTAAGCTTGTTCCTGCCACAAGGCTTTTCATGCTAATTCTCCTTGCCCTTTGATCTGTTTCTCTGACTCTGCCATAACTTCCTCTCTCACATGTCTCAAATCTGCTACCTTTCACAGAGGTCTTCCTTGGTCATCAGAGAGAAAACAGCAGTATTAACTAATGAGAATAGCAAACAAAAGATTTCTAAAGTTCAATTCATGGTTTGTCTGAGTTCAAATCCTTTTTATTTCAGATGTTGAGTGTTTTAATAGGTAAAAGTCTGACATTAAATCTGATATTAAAAATCCAATAGCTTAGATGTCGTTTAGAAGATCATCTAGGAATTAAGAGTGTCATGCTTTTCTTTATGCAGCTCATCAAAGGGCTGAGTATGTGACCCTGGACAAATAATTTACTCTAATGGAGCATCAGTTTTCTCTTCAATGATTTAACAGTTATTGCCCTTGTCTGGAATAATAATTATGATGGTTAACAATAGGCATAAACCTTACATTAAACAACACAGCAAAAACAACCTAGCATTCATGCAACACATTATGGCTTGGACTATGCTCATCAAGATTTCAGGTTTAATTTCTCAGCACTAAATCATACTTTCTCAGAACTAAATCATACTTTCATGAAAACTTGCCAAACGCGTGTCTACCAATGGTGCCATTATGGCTATCATTAAAAAAAAAAGGTATCAAAAACTGGTTGGCTTAAACAACAAAAGTGTTGGCAAGGCCAACTCCTTCTGAAACCTATATGGGTATTCCTTTCATGTCTTTTCTAGATTCTGAAGGTTTGATGGAAAAAAAAATTATGCCTTCCATGGTTGATTAACTCTGGTCTCTGTCTTCATTGTCACAAAGCATCTGCCTGAGCATGTCTGTCTTCATGTGGCTATCTTGAGAAAAATCTCTCAGATGGGATTAGGTATCAACCTTACTCCACTGTGATCTTATGTTGAATAATTATATCGGCAATGACCCATTTTCAAATAAGTTCATCTTGTGAGATAATATATATCAGGGCTCTGTTATGATTTGGACGTAAAGTGTCCCCCAAAAGCTCATGTGAGACAATACAAGAAGGTTCAGAGGAGAAATGATAGGGTTGTAGGAGTCTTAATAAAATCAGTAAATTAATCCCCTGACAGGGATTAATTGAGTGGTAACTGAAGTAGTAGGGTGTGGCTGGAGGAGGTGTGATTAGGGCATGACTATGGGTTATATATTTTGTGCATTTGAGAGTGGTAACTGGCTCTCTCTGCTTCTTGGTCATCATGTGAGCCACTTCCCTCTGCCATTCACTTCTGCCATGATGTTCAGCCTCATCTTGAGCCCTAAGGAATGGAGCCATCTGAAACCTAAGCCCTCAAATAAACCTTTTATCCTCTACAATTGTTCTGGTAAGGTTTTTTTTTTTTTTTTTTTGTCACAGCAATGAAAAAGATGACTACAACAGACTCCAAATATTTTTTTCTGGGTGTTGGGGACACAATTCAACCCACAACAGTACCTAACACTGTAGGGAAAGGATCTCCACTCTAACAGGGGGGGATAGATATCAACAAATGGGCACCATTGTTGCCTAATTTCCTTCAGTGTTGTTTACTTTATCCTCCTATCCCTTGTTCAAAGTTGGCATTGAAGAATGAACCACTGATGGCCTACCTACCTACCCTCTGCATGAAGCTACCAAACTAGGATCATCATTGGAAGCCCCAGTAAGCTAAGCTAACAGGGGAAGACTGGAATTGGTAGATTGTTAGGCTAGAATCTTGTCCATGTATTCCAGAGTAGAAACCTCATGAAGTGCTATTGCTTCAGAGCTTCCAATTTTAAAAGTGAATGTATTGATCATTTATTAAAAGAATATGATAACATAAGAGCAAGTTGTAAATAGACATATATAGTAAAGTCCAAAGAACTTGACTTGGGATAATTATTCCTTAACTTTTAAACATTTTCTGGGACATGAGAGACATGGATGTACGTCAACATACCTATAAAAAAAATTTACAGTAATGGTACTGGAGTTAAGTATTGTATAAATCCTTTCACAAATAGCAATTGTTTAAAGACAGTGTGATATGTTCAAAAGTAAACAAAACTAAGTTTATTCTTTTTTTTTTTCGGGGGGCGGGGCGGGTACTGGGGATTGAACTCAGGGGCACTTGGCCACTAAGTCACATCCCCAGCCCTATTTTGTATTTTATTAGAGACAGGATCTCACTGAGTTGCTTAGCACCTCACCATTTCTGAGGCTTGTTTTGAACTCACAATCCTCCTGCCTCAGCCCCCTGAGTCACTGGGATTACAGGTATGCACCACTGCACCCAGCCTAAGAGTTTATTCTTAAGCACACATGCATGTGCACATGCACACACACACATACACACACAATTAGAAAGGGCAAAAATTATGTATTTACTGTCCAGGATATTTCTCAATTCCCAGGGTTATGGTAATGGAAAATGGTTGATAAACATAGTCTTGGTCAGAGAATGTTGGCAGAAATCAGTTCAGAGCTGGAAAACCAGCTGAGAATGGAAAGATGAAATCTTGAGAGCAAGACAATACCTGAAGAATAAACCCAAAAACCCAGAATGTCTGGCTGACAGATAAAAGTACATATGGGGAAGGGAGATTCTATGGAGTCCAGCAATAAAGCAGGAAGAGGTCAGAGACAAATCTATTCTTAAAAGATAAAAGAGACATGGAGCAAGATATGTAATTTTACTGCTTTCTAAGCTGAATCAACTTTCTAGTTGTACAAAACATAGGCAGCAGGAAGCTGCAACAACCTCAGGGGTTTGAAGTGTTAGAAGTGAGATCCCAAGGATATGTCTGCAGTATCTGGATTTAGAAGACAAGTTCTAGAAGCAAAGTACCACATAAAAATGGCATGCCCCAGAATATGAGTAACATCTTTGTCCAAATCCATGCTGGTCAAATTACACGGTCAAAGGGGTGGCCTTCAGAAGCCCAGACTAATAAATGTAGCATGTGGAAACCATAACAACAGAGGTGAGACAACAGTGGCTGCATACCACAGAAAAGGGAAATATTTCAGTCATGTCCGGGCAAATTAATTGAATACTGCAGTAAAGGCACATCAAGCCTCAGAACACTACAGAATCCATGGATATAAAAGTATACCTAATTTATAACCAAAAGTTACTAGATACCTAGGGAAACAGGATAATCTGACCCATAAATAGGAGCAGAGATGATAATCAGAAGCTGATTTCCAATGGTCCTGGGTGCCAGATTTAGCTGATAAAGACCTTTATATCAGCGATTATAAAATATTCAAGGAATTCAAAACAGTATGATTGTCAAACAAATGAAAACACAAGGGAATATGAAGTGAGAAATCTACAGAAAAAAATACAAAACTTTTTAATCAATCAACATTTTATTGATAAAATTGTTTAGTTATTGCATTTCTCAATTATATGTTGGTGCTCAGAGACAAGGAATTTTGCATAAGGAAGGTATATCAGTTGATTCTTTGAACTTTTAGTGAGTTGCCAAACATCATATGCTTCTCCATAATTAAAAAATATTTTAAATGATCTAATTTAAATATTAATCAACAACTTGATTAAACATTCCTTTAATTTTTATGAAGTCATAAAATAGGAAACTTGAAACTTGCAAAAGGATTTATTCCCTTGTAGTTAGGATATTAATCACAAATGACAAGTGATTTTCTTAATTTCTGGGAAGTTTACAAGAACAGGTTTATGAGAATTTACCTAATGATTAATAATGTCATCAATTATACCTGTTATTTTTTTATTTCAGCACCTTACTTAATCTGACATGCTTTGTAAGTGTTGGAGAGTATGAGTGGTATTAACTTTACAAACCTTGGATAGCATAGTTTTGTAAATTATTTTTGTTGCAGGCATATATATACATATATACATTATATATATATACATATATATATATACATATATACATTATATATATATATATATATATCACTAACAGAATTATATCCCATGAAATGTAAAGGAAGGTATATATATATATATATATATATATATATATATATATCACTAACAGAATTATATCCCATGAAATGTAAAGGAAGGTGTTTAGGCTAAAAGGTTCTTTATTTCTCTTAAATCTTTAAAAAGATAAATGATTGTTTCAAGAAAATATAATAAAATGACTTATGGATGAGCTCAAATGTTTGTGTATATATATGTATATGTGTGTGTATATATATATACACACACTGAGTATATAAAAGACATACATATAAATGTATATAATTTTTTAAAATGCTGATGCTGTAGATTCAATTGGACAAATCATTCTTCATTCTCCTAAGAATAGAATTGTGAGAACTAAAAACATCAATAAGCTTTAAAAATTTACTAGCTGTACTCAACAACAGAAAGAAAATGACAAAATAATGTATCAATAAACTTAAAGATAGATGAATATAAATCACCTGGTTTGAAATATAGAGAAAAGAGGTGGAAAGAAATAAATAGAACCTCAGATATCTGTGGGTGTATATCAGATTTTAAAATATGTAATTGAAGTTTCCAAAGGAAAGAAGAGAGAAATGATCACAACATTTAAAAAATAATAATAAATAATGGCGAAATTTCCTCTAAACTTGATAGAGAACATGAAATTTGGACCAGAAAATTTAATCAATTTTAAGCAAGATTTAAAAAGGGAAAATCATTCCTACACACATTGTAGTTAGACTTCTGGAATACAAAGATAACAAAAATAAATTGAACTCAGCTAGAGAAAACAAATACATGGATTACAGGGAGGAATGCTATGATTGACTTCTGACTTCTCCACAAAATTATGGAAGACAGATGATGTTGGAATGAGAAAGTAAAAGGGCTGGGGACGGGGAAAGAAGCACTCAGTGATGAATTCTCTGTTTAGTAAAGATCTTGGGGAGTGGGGAGCAGAATTAAAAAAAAACTAAAGATGAGATTAAAACAGTTTTACATAATCAGAAAGTGAAAAAATTCATTACTAATAGAATTATATCCCATGAAATGTAAAGGAAGGTGTTTAGGCTAAAAGGTTCTTTATTTCTCTTAAATCTTTAAGAAGATAAATGATTGTTTCAAGAAAATATAATAAAATGACTTATGGATGAGCTTAAATGTATACAAAGGTTTATATAAAAGCAAAGCTTAAAAGACAGATGATAAGTAGAAAAGCACGGATCAAATTTTAATGTTAACTTGGAGTAGATTGTTAAGTTTAAAGCACATATTGCAGTTCTTCAAGCAATCAGGGGAAAATAATGCAGAGAGATGTAATTAGAAAACCAATTTTCAAAAACTTTTAATACAAAAGATGAAAGGAAAAACTAACCAAAACAGATTATTACTAGAAAAGTGATGAACCATAATGGGTAAAATTTAACATAGTAAAAATAGATGACAAAATAAACATCTACTAACAACAACAACATCAACAACAAAATCCACAGAAAACATTCCAAGAGAAGCTACTGAGAGAAGCATACAAATCCACAATCATGGATGGAGGCTTTATACCACTCTCAGAAATTTCTATATCAGATAGACAAAAAAAATTACTAAGAAAATAGAAGATTATGAGGACACTAGTAACCTAAGTAGCAATTATAGAACACTGTACTAAATAATGTGGAATGCACAATCTCTTTACGTACATCTGGAGTGTTCATCAAGATAAGAAATGCATTGTGAAATAAATCAAAAGATCTTATTGAGTATGATCTCTGAACAAAATGAAATTAAATTAGAAAGCAGGTACTCCAAACATCGAGAAAAGCCTCAAGTGTCTGGAAATTAAGTAATATACTTCTCCAAAATCAATGTGAAAATGAAGCAATTGCAAAACAAATGAGAAATTATTTTGATTCAAGTAATAATGAAATTAAAATGAATTAAAATTTGTGGGATGTAGCTAATGTGATGATTGGTGGGGAGGGAATTTGTAGCTTTAAATGTATATGTTAGAAAATGAAGAAAGGGCTAATTATGCAAATTTCTACCACAACAGCAGGAACATGGATTTCTACACTCTAAATCCCGAAACCTTCAAATATGTGACCTTAGAAGGTAAAAGAACTTTTTCAGGTGTGGCTGATTCCTTGAGATAGGGAGATTATCCTGAAATATTCAGTTAGACCTACTATAATTTCATGGGTCTGTAAAAATACTCAAAAGTTCAGCTGAGTCCAAAACATAAGATAGGAGAAGAGGGGGGATATTTAAAGTGTGCAATAGAGCTGGCCCAATGTAACTGGCTTTGGAGACCAGAGATTAGTCCACAAGCCAGAAATGGTTGTGACATCTAGACACAGTGGACAATAACCAGCAGAGAAACCAGGATCTCAGTTCTACAAACTGCAAGGAAATTAATCCTTCCTTAGAGTCTCCAAAATGGAATGCATCCCTGCCAGCACTTTGACCTTACTCTGGGATGATCTATGTCAGACTTCTGATCTACAGAGCTGTAAAATAACCAATTTGTATTAGGAAAGCTACTAAATTTATGGTAATTTGTTATGGCAGAAACACATCTAATAGATGGATTTTAAAAGAGATAGAACACACAAACTACTAGTGTTAACAACAAGAGTAGATTTGACTCCAGACTGCTAGTATACAAAGATAAAGAGGTAATGAACATTTTGTTTCAATAGTTGTGATGACAGATGAAATATACAAATCTTCTGAATATTATAAATGACCAAAGATAGCATGAGAGGAAATGAAAGATTTAAATCATCCCTAACTGTTAGTCTAACTACTAACAGAACTGAATTTGTAATTTACATTCTTCCCACAAAGAAAATTCCAGGGCCAGAAAGCATATTAGTAAATTCCATTGAACATTCAGGGAAATAAAAGAATACTAGTCCTACATGAAATATTTCATAAAACTCAGGAGGAAGGAATGCTTTCTAATCTATGTAATGAGACTAGCCTTAGTCTGATACCATGCCAAAAGCATTAGAGGAAAGGTAGGTGCCCACCAGTATTCCTCATGAGTTAGACACACATATCCTTAACATTAGCAAATCAAATCCTTAGTACATACACACACACACACAAAAAAAAAAAAAAAAAAAAACAGAAGATAGCACCTGTTCATGTGAACCTCTCTGCAAACCAGATATACAATGGGACTTCCTGGGTGTGATAAAGTGTGTGTTTGAAAGCCTTTTGTACCTGATGGAGGGAAACTGGCAACAGATTCAAGAAGGATACTTTCATATTTTCTTTTGAAGTGTTTACTGGAAGTTCTAGATATTTCAAAGACTTAAGAAAAAGATTAGAAAGGATGTGGTGTTTTGATCAGGGATGATGTTGTATTTAGCAAGTTCTAAGAAATATGTATAAAAACATGCCCACTAGAACTGACAGGTGAATTTGTCAAGGACAGAGTGTAAGAGGTTATTATACAAAAATCAATAGTCTTTCTATAATAGACACAAACTCTTGGAAAATGAAATAAGAAATGCTATTCCACTTGAATAACATCCAAAAACATTTTATACATAGTGATAAATTTAACCAATGGTGAAACATTTGTGTGCTAAAAACTACAATCCATTACTTATAAATTATAAAACTACTAAATAAATGGAGAACACCTAAATAACAGTTTATAGTTGGAAGACTTAATATAGTTAAAATGTCAGTTCTCTAAATTAAACTATATATCCAACATGCAATTCTAATAAGAATTTTATTAGGAGCTGGGGATAGGGTTGCATGCCTATAAGCCTGGCTAATCAGGAGGCTGAGGCAGGAGGATTACAAGCTTGAGGGCAGCCTCAGGAATTTAGTCAGACCCTGCCTAAAAACAAAACAAAACAAAAACAAAAACAAATTAAAAGGGCTGTGGATGTAGCTCAGTGGTAGAGAGTCGCTCAGTTTGATCCCCTGTACTGGGAAAAAGAAATTTCAGCAAGGCTTTTAGTGAAGGAAAACATTTCACAAGCTAATTCTAACCTTTACATAGAAATGAGAACAACTTTCATTAGCCAAAGCAATTTTTAAAAGGAAAACAAAGTTGGGGAATTTATAGTACTTGTTCTCAAGGTGTAACATAAAGCTAGGGTAGTCAATACATTATGGAATTAGTGAAATAGACATATAAATGAATGGAACAGAATAGAGATTCCCCTAAATACCCAACACGTAATCTGTCAATTGATTTTTGAAAAGTAACATATGTGATTACATGGAGGAAAGAATAATCTTTTCAGTAATGGGGCTGGAGCATTAGCTGTTCATAGAAAAAAAAATGAACCCTGATGATCATCTCATATAAAACATGAAAATTAAATAAATAGGAAAGACAGCAGAATGTATCAGACATAACTTTTCTATGTTCATATATGAATATTCAACCAGTGAAATTCCACATCATGTACAAACACAAGAATGGGATTCTATTTAGCATAAGTTATACTCCATGTATGTATAATATGTCAAAATACACTCTAATGTCACATAGATCTAAAAAGAACAAATAAAAACTTTTTAAAAAATCAGAGCTGTATACGTAGACTGAAATTACAAAACTAAGAGAAAATCTTTGTTGTGATCAAGCAAAGTTTTCTTAGAACAAAATAATATGAACCATAATAAAATATTAGTTATGTGTTGTGTTGGTAATTTGGATTAGTCCCAATAAAGTTCTCCTTGAAAGTTGACATTAAGAAAGCATAGAGAGAAAGTCACATGTGGGGGATATGATATTTTCAATGCAGATATCTGAAAAGTGGCTTTTATCCATAATTTAAAATAATGCCTACAACTCAATATCAAAATAACAGACAGAATACAATAAATTAACTGAACAAAAGACTTAAGACAAAAGACACTTCACACAAAACCAATGTGCACATGAAAGGAAACTCAATGCTATTTGTTCTCAAGAGAATGCCAATTAAAACCACTGTGAGGTTCTACCATCAATTCATTAGAATGGGTACAATCGAAACGACTGGCAATACCAACTGTTGGTAAAGATGCCCAGCAACCAAAACACTTAACACATTGCTGGTGGAGTCAATTTTACAATCACTTTGGACAACTGATTTGCTTTTCTTATATAGTTAAACATACATTCACCATATGACCTAGGATTTTCACTTTCAGCTATTTCAAACCTTAGAGAAATGCGTAACTCTGCTCACACAGACTGGCATGTGAATGCTCATACAGCTTTGTTCAAAATAATTCCCCAATGGAAATTACAGAATAGGTGAATGGATGAAAAAATTGTGGAGCATACATAAAATGAGGCACTCCTCTGCAATTAAAAAATAAATCTACTGAGGAACTCAACCACCTTTGTGAATCTTAAAGTCATTATGCTAAGTGAAAGAAGCCAGGCACAAAGAATACATGCTGTGTGATTTCATTTATATGACATTGTACAAAATGTAAATTACTCTATAGTGACAAACTAAACCCGTGATTGCCAAGGGCTGGATTTGGGGGAAAGAGTTGATGGCTCAGAGGCACCAGGAAACTTCAGATTGAATGGAAATTTTCTGCATCTTGATTGGGTGCTGGTTTCACAGCTGTACATGTAAATGAAAACTCATCATATCATTCAAGCAATGGTTTGAAAAGCACCCAGAAAATGTCAGATTATATGGTATGGTTTAAGGAGAGCATTGTTCTTTTTTCCTTGGGTAATCAGTTAAAAGTATCCCAACAGATATTGCATTCTTAGTATACACTTACTGTTTTCTTGTGATTTTTCTTTATGGACACGTGGGTACTACTACCATGTCAAAGAACAGAGAAAAGTGTATGAGATCAAGGGACGTGCATAACCACACATCAACTTGGCACAAATGTGGAGGTTAGATATGTATCCTATTAATTAAAAACTCTCTTATGTTTAAATCTCTGGCTCACACTGCTTGCCATGGCTGAGCAAGTTGCCCATCTTCTACTAGGATGGGACTACAGATTAAACTGTTGGATGAGGTCATTTTCTTTCTATTAAAATGAGGTGACAGAGCTCAAGATTGAGCAACAAAATCCACGGGTGATGAGGCATGAGGCTCCACAATTCTGAAATCCCATTCAGTACTTCTCATTTCGTTTACAGTTAAAAACAATTTTGCTGTTACGACTACTTGTATCAATATATTTTTTTAAAGCACAGCAAATAGAAAAAATGCATGTGAATACAGAAAAAGAACTGAAGTAAGTATAGGAAATGAAGAATATGCTAGCTGCAGGAGGTCAGAAACAATACGTTGTAATTTTTCTTGATCACAGTAGCCTAACACAATGCTAAGTTCATCATAGGCTAATTAATCAAATTACTTTTGCCAGCCTACCAGCTGAACTTTTACTACACTGCAATTCCCTGGATGACCAAGGTGTGGCTTTTTCATGTTTCTTTTTCCCATAGATTCTGACTTATTGCCTGTGGTATAGTTGATGCTCAGCATTTAGAAAGAATTAAGCAAAAGTCGAGTGTTGTAGTCTGAGAAAACAATACTTATACTTTCATGTTGCCTTTTTATTTTCATTCTGGAATCACAGATCGTTTTGTCTATGTGAGAAAAATAACAACATGTACTCTCTTCATAAGGTATTTTCTATTTCAACACCTGTGCAATTCTAAGGTGAAAACTGTTCCCAAACAGCACAAGAGCTAATGGTAAGTGCAGAATTATTATTAAAGAAGCTTTCCCCCCCCCCGGAAATTGTAATGTCACAGCATATCAGCAAAAGAAGAAGAAGAAAAGGCTTCTGATATGATGTATGCTTAGGTATTAGGACTTGGGGCTATTACTGGTTCTTTTATCTATTGAAAAAATGGATAGGGTAAACGTAATTTCAGTGTTATTCAATATTTTATTAATGGGAGAAAGCATCATTTTAACTACAGCAATCTATAGAATTACGGACTGATTACTGGTTCAAATGACAGAGTTCTACAATGAAACCCATAATTTTACATTACGTTCTGCAAGAGTTGATGGCAGCTCTTCACATATAATGGTGTTGCTAGCTTAGAATCTTGTTAACACTAGTAGTCAGATAGGTTGTGCTTATCCTCTCATATTCTTATTTTGTGCCAGATACAAATTTTTTTTTTCAAAGATTTATTGGCCTTTATTCTTTCGGTGTGGATTTTGGTCAATCAGAAATTGCAGAATGAGGCAATTTTTGAATCTCAATTCAAAATTTTAAGAATTAAGGAATGGCAACACAGTAAAGAACTGAATCTTTTTTTTTTCAAAATTAAAAAATATAAGTGCTCTGGTTGGACTTGCATTTAGCTCTTTGTAGCTATTTCTAGTCCCTGATTCCATGGAAAGTCGCTGCGGAGTTAGCTGCTTGTTACTGGGCAACAATTTATTCCAATTATAACTGAAATGCTGCTAATAGACAGTTACTGGTGGAGAAGAACAGATTTTAAAAAATGAACTATTAAATCCACAGCATTTTCTTTTGTTGTAAAGAGGCAGAGATTATTCTATCAATTGACATTTTCTAATGTTCTGAGATTTTTTTGGACATTTCAAGTGATCTGGGGGGCATGGATGAGGACCCATGGGTGGCAAAGTTCAGAGCTGCTATGTGTAGAAATGACACCATTAGATAAAACAGCTACAGAGACCAGGGACCACATGTCACCAGTGTATGGAATGCCATATTCTCTATAAGAGAAATGCAAATTGCATGCAACCTTCAAACACCATAGCAGAGATTTTCCTTTGGAAAGAGGTTTCAGTGTGTATTTGGTAACTAAATTCTCTTTTTGAAAACCTCTCCATTGCGTTTCTACATATCTACTGAACAAAAGATAAGCTATACACAAACTACCATAGTTTACGAAGAACAACAGAGAATAACAAAATATTATCCTTGATGTTTCCTATGTGCTTTTAAAAGCAAATTAAAGGGTGGGGGTAGGAAAATCATACTTCTTAAGTTTCTTGACTCAAATCCAAGCAGACTCATTGACAAGTCTAAATCTTTCCATGTGTCTTTCAGTTTCTGAAGCCAGAACCTGGATAAGCTCAAAGTTTACCACAGGGATATATTCTCAGACATGTTTGGTATAAAACAAAACAAAACAAATATATTGAGGCTATTTTTCTTCTTTATATGTTAAAATCCAATCTAAAATATACTGACCACAGTTGAAAAATTTACATGCACTGAAGAAATAGGAATCCATTGGTAGCAGGAGATTTAACATTGAGAACTTTACCTGACAAGTAACAGTCATACATTTTTAAATGTCTTAACTGAGCTGGTCAGTGGTAAAGGTAGTTAAAAAAAAAAAAAAAGCTGATTGTTGAAAATGTACACTCTCAAGTTTGTTTCTCCCTCACAACAGAATAGCAGTTGAGGACAGTCTCTGTAGTAGCTCCAGGCAGAGTATATGGAAATACTTGTTGAATTTAATTGGGTTGAATTAAAATCTATCCTTTTAAAGAATAAAGTTGGCCTCTCAAGTACCAGGTCCCCAAATGATGTAGGTTCTCCACAGTTGACTGTCTAATGAACTCCTGACGAGTTACAGATGAAAGGGATTAAAATAACTTTCCCAAGCACTTACTTTAGTCTATTTCATTATCTGGACTAAGGAAGTCTACGATAATTACAGTCTTCCTTAAAGAAAGTTTCATCCTTGCACTTCCTGTTTGAGGTATAAACAGCAAAACAGTTCTGATCTGCAAGGGTCCTATTAAAGCCAATAATAACCCCTGCAAAGCAGTTACTTGGAGAAAGTCAAGAATTCTTTCTGACAGGACACTGAAACTCCAACCCCAAACAATCAACAACTCATTGTCATAGTGCGACAATCTTAGCTCTGTTGCAAGTGGGCAAATAGTCAATTTGCAGAGAGAAGCATCATCAGGGTAGACAGGAATGCTGTTGTTACCCATTATAAGTATGACTGGAAGGTCATATATCAGGCAATTACACCTTTTCATTACATGCTAACCTCTCACGGCAGGGAAGCCACGCTTATGACTGCATTAGACAGACAAAGCCTTCAGCTCTTTAAAAAAAAAAAAGGAAAAGCCAAAAAAAAAAAAAAGATAAAAAAATTAAATTCATTTCTTACCAGCACGTTGCAGTACCAACTCGCTCACAGGAATGTTGCCTTTACAGGTTTCTCTTTTAATTATCCTAGAAGCAGGGAGACAGGGGAAAAAAAAAAAAAAGGCAAAGAAGAAGCAGGGTGGTTAAATTAGCGTGCTGGAATCTTTTCAGTTTGTCGCAGAGTAGAAAAATAAAAAAGGAAAAAAAAAAAGGGCTCAGTAATTTAAATTTGCTCTCAGTTCAGCCTGCATCGCTGGGTCCCGCCCCTTCTTCCCGCTGGGTTCTACTACCTGCAAAGCTGGAACTGACAGCTACTGTGCAAACAAAAAAAAAAGGCAACAAGCATGCTGGGACCATTCTGTCTGCTGTTTGGGGCTCACTTGTCCTGACAACTAAAAATTATCCGTGGAAAGGTATTCTTCATTTTCTATTTGAAGTGCTTACAGGTAATTGCCTTCTATTTGAACTGATCCACCATAGTTCGTGATAGTGGGGTTTGCTTACTGTTTTTTTTTTTTCCTTTTATTTCACTTTTTCTAAATATCTATACAAATGATTATTATTAAAAATACACTTTTGATATTATTTTTTAGTGCCATGCTTTGTATTCCTTATGGCCCTTTCCCCTGCTCCCCAATATATTCTCTCCTGTCTTTTCCTTTATCTCACAAACATTGAAATTTCTAGGAATATGATGATAGGAATACCAAAATTATTCGAGCTTCCACTTCTCCTTAGACTTTTTTTTTTTTTTGAGCATGTAACGCTGAGAATAATCGATGTGAAAGAGTGCCTAGGAAGAAGTTTTCATAAGCCACAGAAACTTCTTAGAAGGATGCAATAAGAAACATAAAATGTCTGCACAACAACAAAAAGTTTATCCTAACATTCACGAACTGGGAAAATAACTAAAGATCACAGAGATAAACTTGTTCTGCTTTGCAAATTTAACTTAAGATGTCTCCTATATGAAAATCCCTCTAATTTTAGCAACAGCAACAAAAAAGATGTCTCCTATAGAAAATCCCTCTAATTTTAGCAACGGCAACAAAACCCGAACTTTTATGGGAAGTACATTGCTAGTTTGTAGCAAAGGAATTATAAAAGATAACAAAACTCATCAGTGTCTGTCAGAATGTAAATTGCTTACACAGACTTTCCAATTGGCTTCTCCCTTCTTGCTCTTTTCAGATGAGGGAGCTGTGGGCTCCCTTGGTACTGAAGCTATCACAAGTCTGCAGATCCCATGGACCATCTACAACTTGGCCTCCTGACCTCAAGTACTGTTTCATAATGGGATGCAGCACCGGTTCTTCTAATAAAGATGGACTTTCCTTGGCTCTTTCTGCTACTCTGAGAGTGTCATGATAGTTGGCCTTGTCCCAGAGTTGGGATGTGGTAGATGTAGGAGTAAAAGGTACCACTCTACAGGGTTCTTTGCCACTGGATGAAAACATGGAAGAAGGATACTCCTGATGGTATGATAGTGTTTAATCTGCCAATTGCTTGATAGTCTTTGCATTTTTAAAAATATTTCCCCTTATCACCATTCCTGCCTTACATGTAGAATCCCTTAATGTCACGCATGGGCTGTGTTAATGCACTCCACTATCCACAATCTGACTTTCAAAAGCTAAATTATTAATGTAAATTAAATAAATATTTAATCATATAAATTGGCAAATATGTAACTGAATATTGGATACATGTACTCTCATTGGAGGTTATCATAGAAACAAATTAAAAATGGAAAGGTCTGAGGAGGTGAAATTCCAAAGGACATAATTTCCTTGAATTATAACCTTCACTGGGATTATTTCTTGTATTACTGCTATCAATGAATGCCTTTGCTCAGTTCCCACTAACAGCTAAAGCATGGAAAATAAGGCAGGTCAAGCACTGAAGAAGCCATGTTGACTTCCCAGGTAGTTAGGCAATCAGCTGTAATCAAACAGTGGTAAATTACACCAACGTGCTAATTATGGTACTTTGTCACAGCATAAGATGCAATAAAACCAACCCATGCCTCAGTTTGGAAAGTGTTATGCCTAGATTTTTCAAAAGATTTAATTGGGCCGAAGCATTCTATAATTTCAAGTGCCTTTCCTTCAATCCTTTTCAAAGAAAAAGTTTCAGGAAAAAAAGAACTATGGACAACTGAAGAAAAATTAATGATAATGGCTTTGTAAAATCAAAATCTTTATGATTAAAAATATTTGTGACTAATATGGCAATATTCATTACTTAGAACATGTTAAGAAATATACAAACATACACAGAGTAGCACATATTTATATTCTAAAAGTCTGTTTCAGATGAAGAAGAAAGAATATTGGTATGGTCATCAATGCTTAATGAGCTTAATTAGCAGACTATTAAGCAGATTAAAATATCCTGACATTGAACTTTAGAGAAGGAATATTTTCGTTTAAATAAGGTCAATTAGGTTTTAGAAAATGTGTAAAGTACATGGTTCCAGTAACCATTTAACCTGTTACTTGCTAATGGGAAATATATTACATAACTTATACCCACGTAACATATGGAAGACAAACCATTTCAAAAATTAGTTCCTACTGAATCATTGGGAAATTATGTATAGTGATACACAGTTAAGTGGCTTTCAAGTCATGGGGATATGTTCAAAGAAATACACTCAACAAGTTTATTGGACATATTACTAAACTAAGTGTAATATAGCACATTTAAAAAATTTTTATATTCAGAGTAACTCAACATCAAGGTGGGGAATGTACTTATTTTTTTAAAAAACTATGAAATAAACACATTTTAATTTCAGTTATATTAACAATTAAATATAATTTAAAAACTTATTGTATATACTAAATTATTTTATTTTTTGATAAATGTATTCCTAATTCCAAATCAACTCTCTTAAGTGTGACTTAATGTTTTGCCTTTTGAAGAATGGAATACTGCCTATGCTTGATATATGGTGACCCTGAAGTTTTACTGCGGTAGTCAACATATAATGATAAAATTCATTTTTTTTTTACTTTTAGTGTACTATTTAGCTATCATAATTAACTGTAAAACTGGGTGACTAGGAAATATTCATCTGACTCCTGTCATAAAAATAATCTATGTGCCCGGCACAGTGGCCCATGCCTGTAATCCCAGTGGCTCAGGAGGCTGAGAAAGGAGGATTGGGAGTTCAAAGCCAGCCTCAGCAACAGCGTTTGAGGTGCAAAGCAACTCAGTGAGATCCTGTCTCTAAATAAAATACAAAATAGGGTTGGGGGTGTGGTTCAGTGGCTGAGTGCTTCAGAGTTCAATCCCCATTATCCCCCCCCCAATACTATGACTTCGATTCATGGATTGTGTTTTTGACCCATATCTTTATTTTTATACCAATTAAAATTATGAAAGAAAGATTAATTAGATATTTAACAACATACATTTACATAGGCAAAGACTTATTGATTTTAAGGAGATTTTAACACTCATTTCTTTAAGAGCAAGTAGAAATAGAATTGTGAATAATTTAACTTGGTGTTTGTATTATAAAGAAATCAAAACAGAAACTGAGATTTGGCCTAAAATATAACAAAGGCCACGAGAATCCCTGAAACTTTGGCTTGAAGCCATTTCCACTTCGCTGCGACATTCTTACATAGACAGAAGACATACTACAGATGAACTAGGCTTTTAGATTGAATTTGGTCGGAAGCATAAGGCAGCCTGTGCTCACATGGGGCCAGATGGGTAAACTTCACATCCTTGTACTATTGGTACTGGTGTATGTGATTCATAAGGTGGCATGGCATTTTATTACCATCTAAACATACAGGAAATGATGAGCATAAACTATGAGCTATGGAAAATATAAACCAAGAAGCCTGAGTTAGACACAAAGAGCTAGAGCATTTTACAGAAATGCCTATTACCTGGTGAAACTGGCTGCTAGACTTTTGCATATTGACAAGAAGTGAAGTTTCATATGGAAGAGAAGATGACAAATGTACATGCACATATGTGGATTCTCTTGCCTATCTATGGCATTCAATTTGGCAGGGACTATGCATACATATAATTTCAAAGGAAAAGATTTTATGGCATACCTAATAAGCTGAGAAAATGCATTCTGGATAACTAAGTAAATAATATGAACTATGCCTTAAACACTCCAGAAATCAGACACATTTAGCTGTATACTATTGCTTCAAATGGGGCACTAAGCAATGGTCGATACTGGCTTGAACTGGCAGTGTTCTGTCCTTGTTTCTGGACCTTACTTTTAGTTTTGCTTATGAGTTTTCTTGAATTAGAACCTTTATCAATTGACTGAAAAGGAAGTTTCGCCCTCACATCCCACAGATGCTCTGCAAAATGCTCATCGACATAGCTTCTGTTTTCCGATATTGTTAGTAAGGCAGAATTAAATGAATTGCTATTTTGGTACGTTAGCAAAGGAATATAGCATTTCATTCCAAAACTTAGACTTTCTTTTCAAGCCATTGGTAAGAAAGTAGTTTTTAGGGCAGTTATTTTTCCCTAGCCATGATTTTCTCTCAGAACTGATATTCAGTATACTTCCTTATTTGTGGCTTTGATTTTTGGGGTTTCAGTAACCCACAGTCAACAGTGCTGTGACAATATTGAGTGGAAAATTCTGAAATCAACAATTCATAAGTTTGCAATAACTTTTATTATAGTAGACTGTTATAATTATTCTACTGTGTTATCATTGTTGATCATTTACTGTGCCTAATTTATAAGTTACATAGAAAAAAACAGTATACAGGGTTCAGTATGCTCTACTTTCATGAGGGGTCTTGGAACACACCCATGAATAAGGGGAGAATGTTGTAATGTCCTGCTTTCAGTTCTAAGAAAAAAATCAGAGATGCTAATGGGAAAGATCAGATTTGAAACTTAGAAATGTTCTTGATTCTTTTTTTCTGAAATAATTTACCAACTTTATTTATGTTCAAGTCATTTCAAAACTTGAGACAGTAGGTATGATTTTCCTAGACTAAAGTTAATTTTGTCATACAGTTAGTGGTTTATCTGGTAGTTCACTAGATATTACATAGAATAATAGACTTGATTATTTATTTAGACAAAAGTTGGGTAATGGATAGTTATGTCTTTATGCCCTTTCTCGTTCTCTCTCTACTGTTTACAGTATGACATAAACTCTTTAGCATTTCTGTTCCTTGTCAGTGTGTACCACTGTGGGAAAAACAAAAATATCCACTGCCACCCAAATGAAAAAGCAAGCAAATGATTTCTAAGTGCACTATTGTGAAAATAAGATACTTCATAATTTTGGATGAAAGGTAAGCCAATATGTTGTCACAGAAAATTGTTCATTTTAATTTTCCAAATTATTCTGTTAAAATGCAGACATGATGTATCAAAATATATTCTACTGTCATGTATAACTAATTAGAATAAATAGAAAATGCAGAAGTGATATGGTTAAGTGAACATATCAGCACTGTGCTGAAAAAAGGCATCATGAGGATCCACATGCAACTTTCTAAGAAGTTTGCTTTTACCTTTGAAGCAATGAAAAGCCACTGAAGTATCTGAAGCAGAAACATGGCATAATTATTTATGTATTATTGGAAGGCAAATCTGCTAGAGCATTTAAAATAGATTGAAGCGAGGAGGGTTCTTAAATGACATATTAACCTGAAAATATCTTACCTTGCTGGGTTGAAAAGAATTTAAGTTAGGTTTTTGGAGAAACATATTTGACAATATAAAATATCATTTAATATTTTGGGGAAAAGGTAATGAAAAAAATGAATGAAGACAAAAATACAAAAGAAATACAGGGATCAAAGTAATGTCTAACATGATTGCACAATATTGTATACCCTTGGTAGAAGTAAACTATAATTTGGGTCTGAGCTTCTTGGATAATGAGATATTAGGGAAGAATTTTATACGTTCCCACAGGATGGTCCCAGAATGGTGTATTAAACAAATTTCTCAACACATTTTTATTTTATATATGGTCCAACTGGGAACTGGACTCAGTGCTTACTCTCAGGCTAGTTGAGCAAAGACAAGTTGATGGAATTATCATAACGAGCAGTGAGGGTCCAGTTGTGGAGCATGAGAGTGGACACTCAGGACATTCCCTGTTGGGACCTGAGGAACCTAGGTGGCTTCTAGGGAGGAAGGAACATCTGTGTAGCATCCTGAAGACTAGGAAGAAACACACAGTAAAGAAGGGACCAGGCCAACTGAAATAGATGAAATAGTCACACACAAAGGGAATAGAAGCGGACATCTCTCTCTTTATATGAATCAACAGTTGTGTCTCAAGTCCAAAGAACAGAACAGTTGAAATAAATTTTAAACCAACTCATAATAAAATATCCCCTAACAAATGTTGATAGAATTAAACTTTCTAAAGACAGTAGATGTCATTTACCTAAAATTTATGATAAGCATGGTTAATGTTGAAACCTAGTAACATTCTCACTAGAGTCAGAATCAAGAATGATTTTGATTTTCCTTGTTATTCAACATTTTCTTGGCCATATGGGATAAAGGTAAATAATAGATGTCTTGTAAAGAAGAAGAACTCTATAATTTGTCTTTTTTTATTTTCAGGTAATACATTTATTGACATAAAACGCCTAAGAGACTCTACATATAAGGAGTTATAACTAATAGGAAATCATCAGGGTTACTGATGCAAAAGAAATACATGATAATCTAAAATACTCCTGCACCTTAGCAAAAAAACATGAAATTTAGTGTAAAACAAAAGTTTCTAAATACTTGGAACAAAGCTATTAAGCCTAGAGGAGTACATTTAACAAAAGGAATACAAGATCTTGAAAAAATTATAAAGTGCTATTGAAATGTATAACATCGGATATGTTTTAGAGTGTTATAGGGAACCAATTTCAACTAATTTATGAATGCAAAGTGATTTTAATCAAAATACGATACTTCTGAATCCACAATATCTTGCTTGAACTGCACATGAGGCCTCTTCTCTAAAATAGAGAATATATTTGGGGTATATATGAAAATTTACCAGATATTTCCTAATAAGAAAAATGAGACTATAGCTTAGGAAACATAGTTTGACCCAAAGAAAATAAATGAAAGGAATAAATTTTACAATGAAACACAATGAAGACAAAAAGAAGAATCATTTTTAAAGGAGACTTTAACTTCCAACATGATACAGTAAGGAGGTATGGAACTTAACTTTCTGACAGACTATAAAACTAGGTAGGATACATGAAACAACTGGGTATTAGCACTGAACTATACAGTGCTCTGGACTAACATCCTTTAAAGAAGTGAGACACATCAGGTGAGCACCACATTTGCATCATCTCTCTCTCTCTCTCTCTCTCTGGAGAGATCCCCAAATATACACAGGAGAGGAAAGCTAAACCAGAGTGTATGATATCTTTGACAAGAACAGGAGGAAGGGGTTTCAAGACTATTGGAAAAGTCACAATTTGTAGGACAGGTTACTGGAAAGACACGTCCATGTAGAAAGGAAATTCTGAGTATGTGAATGGGGTTCCTGGAAGGTGCTTGCTTAAAGCCAGGGTGGGATTCTTCATCTCTTAGCTGAGAAGATTGAGAGTGGGACCAAGATTACAGTTCTATGAAAGGCTTCTGGTCCAATCAGAAGTGGAGAAACATATTAATACCCTTGGCAAGGTGATAGCTTAGGTATAAAAAACATGTTCAAGAGTTATGTAGCTTTCCTTAAAAATCTAAAACCAAACCTCCACAAAACAGAGTTGAGATGCTAGCAAACGCACATCCTGTTGAAGCAAAATTAAACCCCTTCTTTAACAGAAGTTGTAGACCCAGACTTGTTACATCTGAATATCCACAAATAACCACCATTCTTGCCTATTCTCTAGACATGACAACAAGAAAATATTTAATTAAAAAGGAGGCAGTAAAAGTGAAACAACAGGATGAAAATAGATAGCACACATAGAAGACAGAGAGAAATACCCAAATATCTTAATGATTACATTAAATATAAATGAACCAAGAACACTAATTAAAAATGCAGAGATTATTAAACCATTCAAAAGAGTAAGACTCAACAAGTGCAGTCTATAAGTGATTCAAGGTAGAATATACAGAAACATCAACCATAAACTAAAGGGAGGGTCAAAGTCTATTAATGTAAACATTTAAGTATGTGAAAATCAGGAAGCACATGAAAGCAATGAAATAATAAGTTTAGATCAAACTAAGTAGATTCCAAGATAAGAAGCATTGGCAATAAGAAACTTTATCCTACTCAAAGAATAAACAGCAAACATAAGAATCTCAAATATGTATTTGCCTAATAATATTGCCTTGAAAATACAAGGCAAAAATGACAGAGCTAAAGAGAAAAATAGACAAATTCAAAGTTGTTAGAGGTTTTGACTCTTCTCTCAGAAATGAACCAAACAAATAGATAAAAAAAAGTCAATAAAAATATAGGAGATCTGACCTCAGAACATAGTAACTTCAGAATACTCTTTATTTTTAGTGCATTTTAAACAATCATAGATACACCATCTCTTAGACCATAAAACAAGTTCTAATAAATTTCAAGACTGATAACATAAAAACTATAATGTTCGGGAAAAATGGGCTATATTACTGCGTATCTTTTTTTAAAAATATTTATTTATTTTTTTTAGTTTTCGGCGGACACAGCATCTTTGTATGTGGTGCTGAGGATCGAACCTGGGCTGCACACATGCCAGGCGAGCGCGCTACCACTTGAGCCGCATCCCCAGCCCCGTTACTACATATCTATCACCTGTCATAAGAATAAAGGAATTTTAACAATAACTTGATGGCAGCAAGAGATTAGATAAAAATCAAAAAAATTTTTGAATGACTCCAAAAATGACAGTAGAAATACAGAACTTGAAAATTCCTTATTAAAGTAATTAGATTTGTAATAATGTATCTTTCTGCAAGAAAAGGTCCATACCTGAATACACTGGTAAATCCTAATGAATAAAAGTCTGTTTTAATACAAATTGTTTCCAAATAGAAGACATAACATTTCCCTAATTCACTTTATGAGGCTATGTGTAATAACAAAATGCTACCTGTAATAACAAAACCTGGTGTGGATGTTACAAGAAAAAAAAAAGGCACAGTCCAAAATTTTTTGCAAGGAAAGGTATTAAGATGCGTCTTATTTCTGTGTAACTTAACTCCCAGGAATGTACCAAAAAATAGTGAAAATGCAGATTGCCAAAAGCGTTATACTCAATATGCATAATTTATTTATCCACAATAGGCAGAAATTAGAGTTAAGAGTATGATCAACAGGTATGTTGATACATTTTGGTGATTCATACAGTGACATGAAACAGTAAAAACAAGTGAACTGGTGATATATTCAAGAACATAGATGTTCCTTACAGACACCATGTTTACTGAAAATGGCCAGGCATGTAAGAGTACATAGAGTGTTTACTTCTGCTGCTGGGATGTTCTAGAACATGCAAAATTAATCTATGTTGATAAAAATTAGATCACCGGTAGCTAGAGTAGCATGAGGTGACTGGATGCCAAGGTGTAAAGGAAGACTTCTTGAGAGAAGAAAATACTAAGGTATCATTAGTGGATATGTATATTTTTCAGTACTCACTGAATTGTATATTTAAATCTTTGCACATTATTTTATGTTTTTAGTGAAGTTTATTTGTAAAAGAGTTGGGAAAAACAGTCAAATATGTAGAATGGTTACAAAATAATGATAATTGGATTAAATGCAAATATTTTAAACATAACACTAAGAAGATAATGGAACGTTAATTTTAAAGCATAAAAATATTCTAATCAAGTATTTAAAATTCTGTATGTAAATATTATTAATGTCTAATTTGTGATACTTTCATAAAAAGACAGAACTACAATTTTAAACAAAAACAATATATGTCAGAACAACACTGATTTGTGTTCGTTTTCTGAGTGTCCTTTTCTAGAAATAAGTCTTATTTTCTAGAAAGTCTTTATCTTGATTTTTATCTGTTGATGTAAATATTCATGGAAAAATTTCAAGAAAAGCCACTAAAAGAAAGAAAATAGGAGCCTCAATTTTAAATCAATAGGAGTAAAAATATTGAAAATAAAATAAACAAATGAGTGAAATAAAAAAGTAATAAAAGGAAAAGAATTGTAATTATAAAGGACACTCACATTGCTATCCCTACAACCCAGGCACATGCTAAATGCTGCATACATGTTAACTAGCTGGATCCTCACAACAACGCCATGGCCTTACCATCAGTGTTCAGGAAAGCAAAATGTGACATATGATTTTATAAAGCATCTTAGAGGCAGATTCAAAACTAAGCAGTCTGATTATTTAAAAAAATCTCTTTTTGAAGCCAATATCTTATTCTTCTTCTAAAAGTAGAGCAAAAATAAATTAAGAAGAGTTGTAATGAAAGAAATATCAAAATAACAACAATTATCATAAATTTGAAAGAACTGAAGCTACTTGTAAAAAGATTTTTAAGAAAATTTCAAATGATAGTCTGTGTCATCACAAGTGGTGTTTGTAAAATATGGGAAAGTTGAAAGTCAAAGGATGGAAAAAGATACATTAACAAAAGACAAACCAAAAGAAAGAATGCAAAGCATATCTATATTTGTATATTACATAATTTATGTTATATAAAATATATTTTATATTTATATAAAAATATGCTTTAAGACAAAAATATTGAGGATAGAGAAGGTGACTAGATAGAGAACAAGATTTTATTCTCTTGGAATGTGCAGCTTTGTAAACTTGTATGCATGTTAAAAAATAGGTCTAAGAATTTGAAGCAACAATGAAAAATATTATTGAGGTTTTACCCTATTGGTGATGAATAAATATTGAAGAAGTCATTCAAACAGACTTTGGTATCCAGTTTAAGATAACATATATTGTCTGATATTTCAAAGTGTTTGTAATAAAAAATTATTATATATATATATATATATATATATATATATATAGAGAGAGAGAGAGAGAGAGAGAGAGAGAGTGTGTATGTATACTATTACTAGTATTGTTTTAAAATATAGTAATGATACTTTTACAAAGAAAATATTTCCTGTTTCCAATTATTGTTTGCTCCAAATTTGTAGAATTACTGATTTGGAAATCATGCCCAATTTTGAAGGTTTTGACATATGATACATGCATTACTAAATTTACTTCCAGGAAAATTAAAGTAATTTACATTTCAAATACAGTTATCCCTGAATTGGTTCCAAGACCTCTGAAGATAACAAAATCCATGAATGCACAAATCTTGTATTTAAATTGTACATTATTTGCATATAACCTATAGATATTCTTTTGTATACTTCAAAATTATCTCTAAATTACTTATAATACTTAATACAGTGTAAATTCTCTTAAAATTGCCATTATACCATATTGTTTAGAAAACAATCATTAGACATATTTAGCAGTGATTCAATTTTTTCATTATTTTCAATCCATGGTTGGTTGAATATGACAAAGCAGAACCAGTGGATATTAAGGGCCAACAGTAGTGATATGAGAATTTTTTAGGTATTTTCATTCTAAAATACTTTACCAATTTGAGTAGGAAAACTATAGTAAATGTATATTCTCATTTTATTTCTATGCTACTGAAATATATAAATACTAGTATAAAAGAAAGAAATATATCTTTTTGGAATTTGTTTTCACATTCTATCTGATTTTGTGTTGGCATAATCATGTTCTTTTGATTAATAAGAGCCTTCATATTTTAAAATATTGAATTTTATATTTTATAAGTATTACTCCAAGTTTTTTCAGTGACTCAAGTAGTACTTATGGGCACATTTTCTTTTGTTATAATAACATTTAAAAGATTGATAAACTCAAATCTGTTGTGTCCTCTGGTCTTTTGTTTATTATGTTGATAAAATCTTTACCACTCTAAGATTATGTAATAATAGCTATATATTTTCTCATTTTGGTGAAAAATCATAATAAAACAAGAATAAGAATTAAGAAAATTAGACTAGAGGAAATAAAATTATAAATCAAAACATGTTGGATTGTTGACAGTAAATTGATTTTATATTAGTCATGAATGTGTATGCTAGAAGATTAGTAAACCAAAAGAAAGTAGAAAAAGGTAATAAGTAGATGATTAGAAACCAATGAAACAGAAAATAAAGATACCACAGATATTATAGTCAATAGATTTATCCAAAAGAAGAATAAAATAGGCAATCTTCTCATAGTTGAACAATAGTAGCAACAAGAGGAGACATAATTAAAGACTTAAAATATAATTGGAAAATATCATGAACAACTTGATGTTAATAAATTAGAAAACTTGCATAAAAATATACAAATTCTTAGAAAAACAAATTATTTCCACCTGCTAAAGTTGAACTAACAATCATAGTCTTATAATAACCAAGAAAATAAAATTAGTATTAATAATCATTACACATAGCCCCACCCCAAATGATTTTCTCAGTGAATTCTACAAAAGTTTAAATAAAAAGATAATGATATTTTTCCTCTTTCAGAAATGTAAAAGCTGAAAATACTCTAACTCATTCTGTGAGACCAGCAAAATCTTGAAATCCGCTTCAATTGTTACCACATATACAAACCTCCTTGACACTCTCAAGAACAATATTGTACTTAAGACCAAATTACATTTATATAAGGAATATAATCAACCTATCAATTGATTAAAAGAAAAATCTATGACAAAGATTAATGTAAAATTGAATCAATTTCTATACTCATTTATGTTTAAAACACTTACAAAATCACTTTTGTCTAATAAAACATAGCTTATTAAATATTTTGATGGAGCTTTAAAGAATTCTTAAAATGTTTAATGTAACTGTATCTTTTGAGTTTTTCATTGTATACCTTAGACTCTAAAATTGAAAAGGAAGTAGACAAAAAATTCATGATTAAGAAGTTGGAAATAATCATATACAGAGAAGATGTGATTGTTTCTAAAGGAAATGAAATGAATCATTATTATTATAAAAAAATAAACATGTTGGAAGTGAAGATGTTTTGGATTAATATAGAAATATTTTTGTATATTCATGTATACAAAATAGAAAACAAAAATATCTGCCATTTATGATGAAAATAGCATTACAAGTAATAAGTCTAACAGAATTTGTGTAAGGAAATGATGAAGAAACCCAGATAATTTTACTTGGAGATAATTAAGAAAAATCTAAATAAATATGTCATGCTCATTAATTGGAAGACCATTATAAATATTCAATCCTCTCCTCACGTTGATCTATAGATTCAATAATATGTTAATCAAAATTCCAAAACAATATTATACAGGGATTAATGATACTCAAATTTTCATAAAATACTCAAAGACTATATATGCCCCCAAGTTTGTAACAAAGGATACTCTGTGTACATGTGTGTGGGTGGCTCTATCAGCTATCCAGACCTATTATTAAGCAATAAACAGTGTGGTATTGGCCTGGGGATAGAGAAAATGATCAGTGAAACAAAGCAGCAAGCTTAAAAATACATCTATCCATACATGAAAACTGGTGTCCCTTGTCACACTAAGTTTGCAGTAAAATGCATCCTTTAATTTAAAGCTATGTTCTGTGGAATTCTAGGGCAGTAAATTTTCTATAACCCATTTAGGAAGTGCTTACAGAGGCACTGAGAGCAAGCACAGCAGATCTGTGTCCTAAGCCTTAGCTCTGTTGTGGCTGAATTAAGACCGAACTAGGGTAGAAGTAGTCTGATATAATAGATTTCCCACCAAGTGGCAGAATGACCTCTTTGCACTGTACTACTATATTGAGGGCTCGGGTTTGGGGTCTACTGCTGATAGGATTGAACATTCAGGAGCAGCAATAGGTAGTGGAGCCTTGGGGTGAAGGACCTAGGTTACTGGGCTCATATGTAGCCTCCAGTTTTGTCATCATAACTACTCCATTTATAGTCACATTATGCAAGACAGCACATGGCCAAACCCTTGCCTGCCCACCTAGTTGTTGAGTGCTTTTTTTTTTATGGCAGGTATTGAGTATTCCCACACTTATGGATGCATCCCCTGTCTATTTCCCCTCATTTCAAAGTTTTTAAGTGTAGTTATTTCCAGTGAATTGTCACTGCCTGGGAATTCCTGCACCCTCTCACCCCAGGTTACCTCTCTCCACTCAACGGCAACACCTACTATTGATGGCTTTACAAATAGAAGATTTATTTCCATGGCAGTTCTTTGAGGTTATCCCTGGTAGGACTAGAGTTCCTCATCAGATCATTCTGTTTTTATCAACATATTAAGCTAAGCTACTTTTGGAATAAGTCTTGGTCTTTTTCTCCTTCCTTTTTAATTTCCCTCTTTGTCCCATGAGTGTTGGGGTCAGACATCAAAGCCACAGACATTGGGGCTATAGGGATCTGAGATATCTAGTCTTAAAATTTTAGTAGTTTTCTGTTCTGCAAATTCTGACTGTGTAAATTCCATTGAATGATGGATGATGATCACATCAGCTTAACCTTATTATTTGCTTCATGTGATTATATGCAACTTCTTATACACATCCATGGGTAGGCATTGACTAAGTAGCATGCCAGCACCTGCTTTCAAACATTAGCCAGTACCTTGCTTCAGAAACCTACTGTTCTATGTAACAACTCATTTACTGGAGATTACCAGAGACTTTACACGTATATTACCTATCAGATACTTCCAGATTAATTGGATTTGCTAGGTCATGTGTTCTGAATCTATGACAAAGGTCTCTCTAGCTCTGTGCACAGTAAACCAACCACCTTTGACTCAAAAAGAAGATCAAAACACTATACACAAAAATGTTATATGCCAGCTCAAAAATACAGAGAAAACCACTGAACCTGTGGAATTATTTCTCTCTTACTGATAGAGTGTACATAAACAGTATTAGGTTTACCTTTTCCTTAGATGGTATATTTCAGTGTGTCAGATTTATGGAATCCTATAAACATTGAGAGTGAATTTTATAGGTACATAGGTGTTCTCTGGCATGTCATGTAGCATACATGCCTCTCTCTCTCTCTGCTTAACAGAGCATATTAATATGATCTGATGGAGATGATGGACAAATATGAGATTTTTCAAAATGACAAGGTGATCAAAGTCTTTATAGAAAATGTTGTAAAAGGGACCAAGAGAGCTGACACAGCTTAGGGAAACATCCATGAATGTGTACTGCTATGTTCTCCATGTAAAAGCAAATAACTTTACCTCCCTTTGCCCAAGAATATTGAAAATCATTCACCATATCAACTGACATGCACCACATCAATAGCCATGTACCCTGAATACCTTTTGATGATCTGTGACATCAGCCAATACACAGGGTGAACCCCTCAGGGTATTAGTCCACCTTATGGTTCAGCTATGCAATAGTTGTCACAAGCAAGTTCACAAATATTCTAGGTCTGTTCTCCACGTAGACATAGGAGAGAATCATATTTTCCTGCACTGTTTGATGTGAGGCAAAGCCTATTTGACTTGCTTTGGCCAGTAAAACGTGAGTGAAAAGTTACGTGCATCATAACTTTGAACCAATGTGCTGCTGGCCCTGTTTGTGGCCCATCTCCATGGCAATGGTGAAGTGCTGATGTGGTCTGGCTATTTCTTCTCGTCTGACCTGTGGCGATGGTGTCCATGTGAGCAAAAAATGGAACTTTTGTTGTGTAAAGCCACTGCTATTTTGGGGTTATGTGAAACTTTAGTGTATCCAGAGGTTGGCAAACTATGGCCTAGGGGGCAATTCTGGTCCACTTTTTAAAAACACAGCCGCTCTCACTCCTGGATGAATGAGTTGCTTTAATGGTACCAAGACTGAGGCTTGCCAATATGACTCACAAAGCCTAAAATTATTACAATACTGGTCCTTTAGGGAAGAACTTTTTGACCCTGTCTCTAAACCATGCTATCATGATGCAAATGAACAAGAAATACTAAACCCAAATATAGCTGCAGCTGATGAATAAGTGACAATCACTGTTTTTCTAAGCTGCTGAATTTTGGGATGATTAGGCAACATTCTTATGGCCATCACTAGTGGATTTGCTATGTGATTTATTTCTAGAAAGTTCAACACAGGTAAGACTCACATGTGGAATTGAAGGTCAAGGTGGCAGCAACCTTTAGTGGGTGGTGATGGGAGGAGGCCACCAAGAGGGTTGCTGTGGGGCTGAGCTCTGGCTCTTCACCTATGAACTTGTGACACAGAAGAGTTCATTTTCTGAAAGCTCGTCAAGTTATTTACATGTGAATTTTTAGTTTACCTTCTGCATTTTCTAAAAAAGTTAGGGGAAAGTGTGGTATCTACGTGTCTTTATATTGAATGTTTTACAAGGTATATTGTGAGAGCAATTCGAGGTCTGTAGGATCATCAGTATATGTAGCAGGCTGCTATTAGTGTCAGAATCAAAGGGTAGATGCATGCATGTATATCTTGGCACATAAATAACACATCTATGCAATAACAAATGTAATTATATCTAGAAAGGGTATTTGGGAAGTTGGATTAGAAATAAAACTAACTTTTCACACTGTAAACTCCTCTTTCTCATTTTGTAACTGATTTTTTGTTTATCATGTACATGTAAACTATAAAAATTAAAAAAATAGAATTATAATGTATATATTGTTAACTACTCCCTTTTTAACGTGTTTAGTGTTTCCAATTTTTATTATTACTAATATACTTAAATGGCAATGTGATTATCATCTTTGTATCCACTATTATCTTTGTATCCTTATGCACTTTACTAATGATTTCTTAAACACGAATACCCAAGAATGTCATAGAGTCCAGCAGTGGATGATGTGATTTAATCATCCATGTCTACAATTTTCATCTCATAATGTCTTTTCTATTATATAGTCTAAAATAATATTTAGTATTTTAAATCAAACATACAATTATGGATAAAAATTTAGAAAGATTTGGATCAGGATTAATAAAGTTATCAGAATAATTTGAATGGTTTTTTTTTTTGCTAATTTTGGTATAATTATCTAATGTGATTTAATTTTTTTTCATTGGCCTTTCATCTTGCAGTTGGATAAGAGCATTATTTTCTATTTATTTTTATTGTATATATTTAAGGTACAGGACATAATATTTTGATACACATATTTGTAGTGAATTAACAATCACTTCCCATAGTTACTTGTTGTGACAAGAGCACCTAAAGTACACCCTCTTAGCAAATTTTGAATATACAATGTAATATCACTAATGATTATATCTCTAGAGTTAACCATTCAGTAAAACTGCAATATTTATATACTCCAGCCAATGCTTCCCCAATTCCTCTCTCTTTCCATTCCTCTGTTTCTGTTTTTCACTTAGCATCATATCCTCCAGTTTCATTCATGATGTTGCAAATGACATTTTTCTTTTTTAAGGCTGAAGAGTATTCCACTGCATTTCTGTGTATATAATCCCAAAGGGAGATTTTCCTGATGAGAACATATCTAACCAGTTTTAAGGCTTTTTTGAGAATCATGGTATATAATCATACAATATATACACATAGATCTGTGTCAGTTGGTCAAATAATGTGATTTTATTCACTTTGAGCTTTGTCTTAGGAGCTTATTTTCTCTTCACTAACTGATTTTCTCTTTTATGAGTTATTTCTTTTACCTAAATATGATCTTCACTTCCCTGATGGTAAAGAGGGGAATATTTGATAGTACCTTTAGTGATTACCTTTACCAAGAATTTCTTTCTCTTCTATCAACATAAAAATCTGATATAAGTAGACCATTAATTTCCAGGATATATAAAGAACTAAAAAAACTTACCCAATCAATAGATGGGCTAAGGAACTGAACAGACACTTCACAGAAGAAGAACTGTAATCCATCAACAAATATAGAAAATGTGTTCAACAACTACAGCAATTAGAAAAATGCAAATTAAAACTACACTGAGATTTTATCTTATTCCAGTCAGAATGGCAATCATCAAGAATACAAGCAACAATAAATGTTGGTGAGGATGTGGAAAAAAGGTACACTCATACATTGCTGGTGAGACTGGTGGATTGAATGGAATCACCATTTGACCCAGAAATCCCACTCCTCAGTTTATACCCACAAGGACTTAAAATCAGCATACTACAAGGACACAGCCACATCAATATTTACAGCAGCTCAATTCACAATAGCTAAACTAAGGAACCAACCTAGTTGTCCTTCAACAGTAGAATGGATAAAGAAACTGTGGTATATATATAGCCAGAAAAATTAATGAAATTATGACACTTTATGGTAAATAAATGGAACTGGAGAATATCATGTTAAGTTAAATAAGCCAATCCTCCAAAATCAAAGGCAGAATATTTTCTCTGATATGTGGATGCTAACTTCACAATGGGGCGGGGGTGGGAAGAAGATAAGTATTTTGGATTAGAAAAAGGGGAAAGAAGGGAAGGGAAAGGGAATGAGGATAGGATAGATAGAATAAATTGGACATTACTATCTTATGTGCATATATGATTATTTGACCAATGTAATTCTACACCATATACAAGCAGAATAAGAAGTTATGCTCCATATAGGTATAATATGTCAAAATACCTTCTGCTATCAAGACTGTCATGTATAACTAATTACAACAAAAAAAGTAACATAGCACAAAATATTCATCTAAGTATATGAGATATTCATATATGGCAGTGTAGCAGTGTATACTTGTTAGTCTTTAAAAGTATTAATTTATAGAAAAGTAATAGTTTTGTAGAATACTTTTCTCCTGTTTGTACAACTTTTCTTGGCACAGGACTCTAGTCATTTTAACTAATTAATAACAGATTTTAAATCTTAATTCTTGCCAAGTGCGGTGGTACCCACGCCTGTAATCCCATGTCTCAGAAGGCTGAGACAAGAGGATAAAGAGTTCAAAGCCAACCTCAGCAAAAGCAACTCATTGAGACACTGTCTCTAAATAAAATATAAAATAGGGGTGGGGATGTGGCTCAGTGGTTGAGTGCGCCTGAATTTAATTCTGGTACCCTCTTCCCAAAAATATCTCCCAGAATCTTAATTCTTTCCCAGTACTCTACTGAGGAGGAATTTATTTCCTCCATGTATGCATTCCTGCCCTGAAGGGTGTCATGTAACATTCTACACAATCAAAATATCTTCCATAAGATTCATTGCAGATTTTTGTCTTTGAAAAATAAAAATGTTCTAGGCTTTAACACAGTAGCATGAAATAAGTAAATTAAATATTAAACAGAAATTATTACACTATCTATTTATTTTGTTTTTGTTTTTGCAGTGGTGGGGCTCTAACTCAGGGCTTTTTGTACTGTAGGCAAACTCTTTCCCATTGAACTAACTCCCAGTTCCTAATTAATCTGTGGAAGAAAAAAAAAAAAGATTGGAAAAGCCACTGAAATGAAGACAACACAGTCTAACTTTTACATAGGAACATGTTTACATTTTCTTTTTTTTTAAATTTTTTTTTACTTGTCAATAAATCTTTATTTTATTTATTTATATGTGGTGCTGGGAATCGAGCCCAGTGCCTTATGCATGCCAGGCAAATGTTCTACCACTGTGTTTTGACCCCAGCCCTACATTTTCATTTAAACTTATTTCATAACTACTGATTTTTTGTCTATGATTATAAGCCTTAATGGAAAAGGTGATATTAATTCTCCAACATCAATGATCCTATTTGAGAAAAATATTACTGAAATATGACTAGAATGCAAATATCTAGAAACTATTCTAAGAAATTATTACTTCCCTATAAATTGTTTTGAAGACTCTGACAATCACATGTTACTATACATACCTCATATCTTCTGATGAGTTCTCTGTGTTGAGTGTGCCAAAGTCCCCTGTCCACATAAACCAGTAGACTGTGCAGTTGGTGACACAAAGGAGAGATCACAAAAAGAAAGTGGGGATTTGTGATGAACTCAAATTGTATAGAGTTTCGTTATGAAGGGCACTCAAGTTTAAAAGTCAGGAGTCTTGAACTAGGTAAGTCATTTATAGCTGAGCTACAATAAGAGGGGAATTCAAACATTACCAAAAAGAAGAAAACATTTTTTTGTCATAAAATGGAGGAGTTGGGCATGATGAGTATATTATTAAGGCCTTCTTCTGATCTGATATTCTCTGCCCCTTTTATTATATTAATATCCCTTGAGACTGTGTTCCATATTTTACGGAAAGTTCAGTGGCTTGATCATGTTTTTTTTATATATATTTTTTGTTGCCATCAACAAATGAAGCATCTCTGGCCCTAAAGGAGATGACTTAGAAAAGCCTGTTAGAAATAGCAGCTTATGTAATTCCCAGTAGTTCTTAGAAATCTCACTCTAATAATATAATTCGATCCCCTGGCTTGAATCAAAGAATAAGTCATTATTTTAGCATAAAACTTTGTCTTCTGATATGCAAAGAGACATATATCTCTGAAGCTCTAAAGAAATGCTGGTGTAACTAGAAGGACGCTCAGGCCTATAATTTCAGTTCATTATGCATTTTTCTGAGACCTACTTCATTCAAATATGTACCTTTAGGAACACAGCCTGTGCACACATTTCAGATATATCTAACATGACATTTACATAAGGAAATGGTCTATAACATTAAATTGGATAATTTTGGCTGCTTTAATAAATAACCCTCAAAGTTTCAGGAGTTCCATCTTACTAAGGTTTATTTCTTGCTGGAGTAGCAGGGTAATGTGGATGTGCCTGAACTATGGAAAACTCTCCTCCCCTCTCTGATGTCAGAACTATGTGTTTTCCCAGCTTAGCTTAATCAGCCTTCAGAGTCTGGGGTTTTCTTCTAGTTGGTGGGGTGGGTGGATGGGTGGGAGAAAGCACAGAGAAAGCTGTCAATCACCCTGAGTGGTAAGCCGCACAGTCAGTACTTCTTTGTTCCTCTGGTCACTAGGCAGGCCAGCTGAGAAAGGTAGTTCCTATCTGATGGGCAGTTCCCTTCCAGGGTGACTGTTTATCATGGGAAGAGGAAGCACAGACTTCAGCAGCTGCCTCTCCCCCTTCCCATCTATATGGCTTCTATCTATCTATCTATCTATCTATCTATCTATCTATCTATCTATCAATCTATCTATCATCTATCAATCATTTGTGGCATCAAGCCTTAGGAGATAACTGTTAGACCTGTCTTTTAATTTTAATGTCCTAACATCACTGCTTTTTACTGACTGCCCGCAAAAGTTTTCACCAACTTCATTAAATCATAAATTCAATTTGTGGCTGAGTCCTAGGATTGACAGTGGCACTTCCTGTTGGTGACTTTTGATGACTCTCTTTACATTCATTACTGAAATAGAAAGGAATGCTAAGGGATAGGTGGTGGTAGACCAAGTAATCTTCCTGGATGAATTTATTTGAAGTTCATCTTTCCTAGCAGATTGTTTTCCTTTTGGATTGTTAACTCAAAACTCCTGTTTGAGGATGGAAAGAGTAATACTGTTCTTAGCATTAGAAGACCTGATAGTAAGTGGATTTTTGGATCACAGCTTCATCACCTGAAAAATGAGAAGTTCAGATTGAATGGCCTGTAAGTGTACTTCATGCTTTAAAACCTCTACTGAGTTGGAGAGATCTGTGATAATTGCTTGCATACTTTAGGCCTTTTACCGTTCTGCTTTCTCATTTTGTGGTCATGTACGCTGATGTTTCTATTCACCCTCAATCTACTGAAGTTTGATTCTCTTTGCCAATGTGATCTGTCAACTTGTTATCACTTCCTTGCTCCCTGCAGCTCTGTTGCAGAGTTTCTGATCATGCTCTGGTGTCTTGTTGAGCATTCTTTCCTGCCACTATCTCAATTTCTGGAATGTGGCCTATATGCTCAAATCATAATCAGTTTTTTGAAGCTTTATGTCCTAGCTTATGATAACTAAGCTATTTAACCCTTTAAAACATATCCCCCAGGTAGATTTCACTCTTCTCTTCAAATCTAATTTAATGCCCATGAATGTGATCCAGTTGATGGGACCATCTGTTTTTTTTCTTCTGCCAAAGACACTCTGCACATTTTGGCAGCATCCCTAAGTGTACTCAATCACTTGTGCCAAGTACAGTTGGAAAGCTTCATAAATCCAAACTCTGAAAACAACTGAACCAAGCAAGCAGTGTGCATCCCAACTGACTGCTGATTTGTGGTGAGCCAAGTAGCCTTGGCCTATGCATCTTAAGATGCAGATGGACAAGGGGTATCAAAGGTGAAAAACATCCCCAAGAATCTAGTAGAAGTTATTTAAATTCACAGAACAATGACATTTATAGGATTTTCTTCCTGGAGGCTATTTTGGGATTTATATATAACCTTGATCTACATAAATACCACCGCTCTCTCTTTTGTACACATGACACTGTGCACTTCTAGACATAGAGAACCAGTTCATAAGTAAATATCTGACTCATACCAGTTCAAACTCAGACCTTCTGGTTAGATCTGAATTTAGGACTCAGATTTCCAATGTGCTATTTCTCAAGTCACTGGAGCTGTAGGAAAACCTATGTGGGTGAGTGTTACAAGCCACCATGAGTGTCATATAGACTAGGAAAAACATGTCTTCAGGGTAAGAGAAAGGAAAAGAGGGAGGGGAGAGAGCAGGAAATACAGAGAAGAATGTTGAAATGAAGACAGAATTCTTATTCTATTCGTATAACCACTTCTGTGTTTCCCTGAGTTTAACCTTAGAGCTTTCCTTAAATTCCAAGAGATTTAAGACTATTTTTAAAAATAAATTTTTCCTCTTGCATAAACAAATTATGTCATTTGCAAACAAAATATTAATTTATACATACTGGGAAGAAAATAATTTTCAATCAATATGGCGCTTGACTCACTATTTGCAAAGAAACCAGATAAAATTTTGAATTATTTGGAAGTTTCTTCTCAATTTAGGATCAGTTATTCAAATGATGGCAACTTTCATAGTTTACCTGTTGTATAAACATTCCATACTGCCACCAATTTGTATGGTTAATCACAAAAATATTTACATATCTAAATTAAACTTGGAGCATTCATTGGATAAACTATTAAATCAGAAAAAACAATTGCATCTCAAAGTTAAACTTTCTTAAAAGCCTCTTTACAGGCTCATTATAGTTCTCCTTTGCATAACAGAAAAACCCACTGCAAAATATAGTACAAAGGATGCTTTGTGAAATAAGCTTAAAATAAAACAGTGATTTTCAATGTCTTTATGCAGATTGTGGCATAGCATGACAGTCAGAGGTGGGTACCATTCCTGATTTCTCTCATCAAAAAACATTGTATCAGTGACAAGTCTTTTAAAATTATATTAACTATATATACAATATATCTTAAAAGCCAGTTAAAGAGAATATCCCTAGTGTCTTGCTGTTAGCATCTAGGAAAAGTGAACTTCCAAGTAGATGCAAGTAAATCTTCATTGTTATTTGATTAACTCTCAACAAACAATGATTTTTAAAACACTGAACACACAAACACGTGCGCGTGCACACACATATCTATATATATCTTAGTTTTAAGAAAATTTTACATTTTTCTTATAGTTCTTATTCCTTTAAGTGTGCCATGTTTGAAGCTATTGATTCCTTTTGGAGAACACAGCCTTTTTCTGATGAGTTAACCCAGGATTCCACCCACTGAGGTGGGCAAGTGATGAAACATCTCCTTTTGAGAAGGAGTTCTGAATTGGAATTCTGGTTTTAGAAATCAGTGTTTTTCCTGGAGCATGTCATTTAATCTTTCTGAATCTTATTTTGCTTGTATCTAATATAATAATAAAATAAGAGTTGAAAGGTTATTGCACAATTAAAGACAGAAGCACAAAACTCTTGATACATAGGAACAGTAAACAAAGAGTCATGATTATTAATTATCAGTCCTGAGCCAGAATTGGAATTCTGCTTGACCCCCTCAAAAATTTGCATGAATGAATTTTCTTATCCCATTCTTAATACCTCAGAGCATTACTCCTGCAGTATAAATAGAAGAGGGTATAAAGAGAGGAAATTTTGCTTATAGCCATGATAACAAAGAAGGATTAGCCAAGAAGCTTCCATTTTTTAGTCTCTTAGCTGAAAATCACCCAATACTTGGTTTTCTTCTAATAACATACTTCATTTTCAGTCATGTTAAATTCTTTAATTTATTGTGTGCATTTGACCTTCTATTGCATAGCTATTAATAAGGAAACAACACAGAAGTAATTATCCTGCCCCCTCAAAGAACAGAACATAAAATATTACTTTTTCCATTGATCAAACAATCAGAAAGTAGCAAATTGTGCAGGCAATTTAAAATGATTTTCTATTCTATCCTTTTACTTATAAAAAGAAAATCAGTGTTCAAAATAAAAGTGCATTCAAAATTGATGAATGAAAATAGCCTTGGAATGGTAGATTAGAAAACATTGCATTTATTCTGTAAAACAGTCTCATGGTAGAACATAAATTTGCTCAATATCAAGGTTTTCAATTATTATCAAATAAACCATTTGAGTCATGTCTTTTACTATTAAAGTAAAGGAGAGCATTGGTGTACTGTTTGTTGTGATTCAGGGTGAATTTATCAGATTCATGATGGCTGAGTTTATTCAAATTCATCACTGAGCATTCAAAAACAATTTTGAAAACAAATTTTCTATTTTTTATTATGCAAATCAGCACAAACTACCATGATTTTTAAAGTCTTAAACCATTTGTTATAAATATCAATTCTGCACATACTTTCATGTTATATTCCTCAGACAGTCAACCTTCATTTTACTTTCCAAGAGTGTATCAGTATAAGTGATATAGTGATAGCTACATAAGAAGCATGGAAAAGTCTTTGAATTAAATTTATTTTTATATTAGATATGTGCATTATTGACCTTCTGTATTTGAAAGCATATGTCTCATCTCTGTAGAATTTATCAATTGGTTCAGTTATGGTTATTTACTTGCTTAAAAAATTTTTTTAAGAAAGCGGTGTGCAAAAGATAGATCCAATTCTGAGAGGGGGAAGTTAACCTATCATTTCTCAAGTAACATGAACCAGTGGAAAAATTCAGTGAAACTTCATATTATTATAATCATTTTATTTTCATATTTACATCAGATGAATTATTAAATTGGATTTATTAACTTCAAGTTGCATAAACTTAGGATTCATATGCCACTTATTTCTTCTTCCTACAAGCTACTTTCATTCCTACTTCATGATACGTCCCCTTTGCTTCATTTACATAAGCAAAAGATCATGTTTCAGTTTTTTAAAAAAGTCCTTCAATAAACTAAAGAACTTGTGGGTATTAACATGTCCCATGGAACATAATCAGGAGTTGACTTATTTGCCATGGACTCTCCAGCAATTTCTTATTATAACTCTATGTAAAAGCATAAAAAGGTTAAAATATTTAAAAGGCAATATTTGTTATCAAAGCTTTTCAAATGCATATTTCCACCACTATTTTATCCTATGTCCCATTTCATGTGGTTTGGAGCATTTGAAAAATACCAAGAAGCAACAGAAGATGCATTGATGTGGTTTCAGGAGGAGGCACTTCACACAGGTATCATCCTTGCAAGTTATCTGTTCCCAACAGAAGCAGGAAGACAGGGCAAGCTTCTGTTGGGAACTTGGTCTATCCCTTCTAGTTCCTTGAGAGTGAGTTACAATGAAATGTAAGTACCTACTGGTCACCACAAGGAAGGCTGGTGGGTTCTAGGTAAACCACATTGCTCACCAACCTCTGTCCTTAACTTCGACAGGTCACATATCACCCCATGGCTATAGCAAAGGATCTCCATCACATCATGAGAGATGATAAAGTTTTGTGCATTTCAGATTAACAATTATATATTTGTGTGGTTTTTGGTTAACGCCTCAATTAGAGCAATGTAAATTATCTCATATCTAGCTTACTTATTTGTACTATCATGAGTTCATGCTTTGCTGGGGAGAATCACTGTGAGGCGATACATTGGGTTTTAAGTGCTGAATATCCTAAATTCCACTACGATAAGGCCATGTGATCAAGTACCAGGCAAGGTCTTGATAAAGATCTAAATGGGATCACAAGCAGCATTAATTTCCTATGGTGAAATGAGGTCCCTCAGAGATTGTCACAATGTACCAAAAGCAGTGTGAAAGATTCTAAGAACGATTTAGGTTTTCCTAACTGAAGCTAGTTGTCTTCTAGCCAGCAATCCAAACATAAAGAGATAGAGCTAGATGAGGTAAGGAAATGAATAGCAATAAGACATTAGAAACAGTAATAGCAGCAACTGTTAAAGTGGCAGTCCTAGGTATTAGGAAACTGACACCATCCCAGAGCAGAGAGATTCTGGGCAGGTCCTGTAGTCGGTATCTTGATGGAAACACCTGGGAAGGTAAAGCTAGCTCGGTGGGACAGGCAGAATCCAGGGAGACCTAATCAACAACAGACTATCTACTACATATGGATTTCCAGTTTTCCTAGCACCATTTGTTGAAGAGGCCATCTTTTTTCCAATGCATGTTTATGGTGTTTTTGTCCAGGATGAGATAACTGTATTAATGTGAATTTGTCTCTGTATCTTCTATTCAGTACCATTGGTCTTCATGTCAGTTTTGGTTACTATGGCTCTGTAGGATAATTTAAAGTCTGGTATTGTGAGGCCTCCTGCATCACTTTTCTTACTAAGGATTGTTTTGGCTATTCTGGGCCTCTTATTTTTTCCAAATAAATTTCATGACTGCATTTTCTATTTCTAAGAACAACATCCTAGGAATTTTAAGTAGGAATTGCATTGAGTCTGTTTAGTGCTTTTGGTAGTATGGACATTTGACAATATTAATTCTGCTGATCCAAGAACATGGGAGACCTTTCCATTTTCTAAGGTCTTCTTCAATGACTTTCTTTTGTGTTCTGTAGTTTTCACTGTAGAGGACTGAAATTGAACCCCTATCTCTCACCCTGCACAAAACTCACCTCAAGGTGGATCAAGGACCTAGGCATTAGACCAGAGACCCTGCACCTACTGAAAGAAAATGTAGGTCCAACTCTCCATCATGTCAGCTTAGGAACCGACCTGCTCAATAAGACTCCTAAAGTTTAAGAAGCAAAATCAATCAATAGTTGGGATTGTACTAAAATAAAATGTTTTTTTTTTCACAGCAAAGGAAACAATCAAGAACATAAAGAATGGGAGACAATCTTTGCCAGTACCTCAGACAGAGAATTAATTTCCAGGATACATAAAAAGAACTCAAAAATCTTAACATAAAAAACCCAAATAACTAAATAAATAAATGGGCAAAGAAATTTAACATACACTTCACAGAAGAAATATAATTGGTCAATAAGCATATGAAAAAATATTCAACATCTTTAGCAATTAAAGAAATACAAATTAAAACTGCACCTAGATTCCATTGCATTCCAGTTCAAATGGCAATTATTAAGAATACAAGTAGCAATAATTGTTGACAAAGATGTGAGAAAAAGGTTCACTTATACATTGCTGGTGGGACTGCAAATTGGGACAAACACTCTGGAAAGCAGTATGGAGATTTCTTAGAAAACTTGGAATGGATCCACCATTTGATGCAGTTATTCCACTCATCTCTCTACACCCAAGACACTTAAAATCAGCATATAACAGTGATGCAGCCACTTCAATGTTTATAGAAGCTCAATTCACAATAGCTAAACTGTGGAACCAAACCAGATGCCCTTCAACAGATGAATGGATAAAGAAAATGTGGTATATACACAATGGAGTATTACTCAGCCATAAAGTAGAACCAAATTATGGCTTTGTCAGTCAATGCATAGAACTAGAAAATATGCTAAGTGAAATAAGCCAGTCCTGAAAAACTAAAGTCTTAATGTTCTCTCTGATATGTGCATGATAACCCATAACAAGAGAGGGTAGTAAGGAGCAGAATATATGTTCATTGGATTACACTAAGGGGAAATGAAGGGAAGGGAGGGAGATATGAAGACGAAAAACAGTAGAATGAATCAGACATAATTTTTCTTTGCTTATAAATGAATACACAACCAGTATAACTCTACTTTATTTTTTTTTACAAACAAAAGAATCAGATCCTAATTAGAAAGTGTTGTACTCCATGTATATATGTCAAAATACACTCTACAATCATGTATATCTAAAAACAACAAATTAAAAAATCTCCCTCTACCATTTAAAATTTAAAAAGAAATACATGGACAAGGACTATCTCCTCTGGAGAGATAGGTATTTTGGGCCTTCAGAACATGTAACAATTAAATTAGATTCACATCTACGGCTTTCTTTGGGATTTGTTGAATTTCATGTTTAATTTTTAGTAAAACTTCACATACTTCCATAATGTTGATTTTATGTCTTTGCCAGGTAATACATTAAAACTCCCTATTGATGAGTTTCAATATAAATAATTGAACTCAGATAGATTCAACTGGTCACATGGTCATCATCTAAAAACTCAGGTAGAAATTGCTTTGATCAATCCCTCAGGATGCCCTTCACAGACACCTGTTATAGCTGGAGTAGGGGTTTCTCTGGCTCATGCCTTAATATATTTCCTATCTTATGCTGCCAAAGAGGTATGCACAGAGAGCAGCTTTATTCCATGCTTTTTTTTTTTTTTTTGGCGTGGATTTGTTATGTCACTGAAGAACTACAATAAACACCCACAGAGATATATGAGCCTGACTAGTACATCACTATTACCTGGAAATATTTATTCTCCATTTTCATTTAGTTTCAGTTCACAAGAGAGAAAAATCATGCGGGATAATGCATTCTTATTTGTCAATCTCTTTCTAAATTTGGAATCAGTCCTGAAAACCCAGGAAAGTTCAACTTGGCCATAGTTAAACTGCAGAGAATTCACCCCACAGGACTCCCCCCCATCCCCATCACTGCTGATCTTTTCATGTATTCTTTATAAGGAATCCATTGAACTTTAATTAATATGAAAAATTCAGGTTTTCATCTGATTTAAATGTGACTGACATCATGCTGCTTCTAAAAGCGGAACAAAGTACAAGCTTGATGAAAATAAAACTTAAAACCTGGTGCCTGCCACAGTTTCATTTTCTCCCTGCGACATCATCCCTAGCACTTCCCTGAGGCACGGGAGAGATGCATTCACAACATTTCCCAGAAACCTTCATGTCCATATGTATAAACAGGGACATACTTGAAAAATATCTGTATGCAGGAAGGGACAGAATTTGCTATCTGGCAAATGACTCTATAAACTTTAGTTGCAAATGTCCTCATGATAAATGGCACAGTTATAGGTATATGATTCCAAAAGGGTTAATGCAAAGGAGGAAAAAGCCTTCCAAAATGAAACCACACTAATATGCGTCTGCCATTCACACACAGTCACCCTTTCCTTGCATTTAGTGAACTGTTCAAATCAAGCATACATGCACCCTTGGAAGGAGCCAAGAAGTATAGGACACCTTCTCAATTCTTGGCCATAAACATTGTGCTTGTCATGGAGCAGGTTATTCTCATGTTTATATGTTCTTCTTATAAATGTGTAGGCATGTATGTGGACATAAATGTGTACTGATATTGGGACCGCCCCTCTGCAAAGACGATAGTGATCTTCCATAAAGTGTTTTCCATAGAACTTAGTGGATTTCTGTAACAATATATAAAGGCCAAGTAGAAACCTAGAGCACAATGCACATGCTTCACTTCCATCAGATATCTTGATTATTGCACTTCAAAAATTAACAGTTGTTGATTCAAATGTGTTGATCCTCTTTCCCCTATTGTCCTTACCATGGACTCCTTCCCCACTGTCTTTTCAGGATCAAGAATTTCCAGGCCAAGAAATGAAAGGAGAATCACTTTATTCCCCAGTGGATTCAAATGAAAACAGGTAAGAAAATTAGGTGCAACTCCACAAGGAGACGCTGGGGAAGAGCCAAGTTGGTCTGTAAGGAGCAGCTCCTGGGTTAGCTCACCCACAGATGTACTATGGAGGCCACTCGAATCTCACTGTACTAAGGGGAAATAATTTTACTGGGGAAATAATGACAACTTTTCGTTTTTATGCTTCTTAACTAGCAGATTGGTTCAGTAAAAAATATGTGAGCTCTTTAGTTTGAGAAATCAGATTTTTAAATTTTATTTTATGGGCTTTAGTCCAATCACTCTGTGCGTGTTTACCTCCATTTTCTGGAGTTACAGAGTGAGAATGGCAAGGGTCATCTCTTAACACAGAAATGTGATTATAGGCATTTGAATTCTTGGAAACTTTATATTTAACAAAATTCAGAGAAGACGAATTACATAAAATCTTCTGCGATCCTCACTAGGTTACTTACACTGTGAAGCACCTCAACTTACTTTCAGATCAATACCATTTTTTTTTCCTTTTCTTTACTCTGTAACCTCTGAAAAATCACACAAGGGTAACTTTCTATACATGTGCTCACATAAAAAATATAAGCATACATGTATAAAACTTTAAAAAACTGTAGTAGACACCATCAGCCTTGAAATAGTTTGATTTTAATGTAATTATCTTTGAAAGAATCTGGTTCCAAAGATGGAAACTAGGGATTGGACTTGAGAGAGTACTGATGGTGATCTTTGTGGTGAGTTAGTCAGGGTCTTAGACTGAAAAGATAAAGAGTATTTCTGTTATTTCCAAGATGTTTTACATACTTGTTTTGGCAAATTCTGTGGGCACTTAAGTGTGGTTGGTTTCACGCTGCAATTTTATCAAGACTTTGAAGACCTACAGAAACATGACTGTAGTTTGGGAGGTTGGGGCTGGTAGAGGATTCTCCATGAATTTCTGGTATTTCCTCTCATCTACTGGATAGAGGCACTGCATGCCTTTGTTCTAGGTTATCTATTCAATGATGTTTGTGTGGAGAACCGCACTGACAAACAGAGATGGCCTCTGTCTCCAGAGGAGACAGGCACTCTTATTGCTCAATGTGATAAAGTTTATGTGTTACACTGGGACAAAGATCAGGCAGGCTTATTGCCCACGATAGAAAATTCCTGTTTTCTAGACTTAGATTTTCTTCTAATGCAATGTACCGCATGTGCAGTTATTAATGTCTCTCCTTATGTTTCCTTGTGAAAACCAGGGCTTGGGGAATGGGCAGAAGAAACACTGATAATTTAACTGTGCTAATTTATTACTATCAGTAATAAATCATGCCTTGACTCTGACGTAGGAGTTAGGTGTTTTATGCCAGCATCCATGAAACAGTGTCAGACTAGTTTATTCCTTCTAGTGTAGGGTAAAATCTCAGGTCCTTTAACATTTTGGACAGCTGGGTGTTTGGCCTAGTTGAGAGGCCAATTCTCTATTTGTTATAGTACCATTTCTATCAATATCAGACAGCTTAAATATTTTCTTGGATTGATACATTTGTAAGCCTATGTTATAGGCCAGAGATTGGCAAATCAACATTCATAGGCCAAATCTAACCTGCCACCTGCGTTTGTAAACTGCATTTTAAACACAGAGCCATGCATATCACGCACGTGTTGTCTGCAGCTGCTTTTATGCTACAACAGCAGCCCTGAGTAGTTCAAGAGAAGCTCTATGGCTCCTGAAGCTAAAAATATCTACTACCTGGTTCTTTAGAGAAATGCTGATATTTGCTATTGCCCAAAGATGGCAACCAAAATTGAAACCATCATTAGTTTGGGGTAGAGGTAGAACATAAAATAGCTCTTGCATAAAAGGGAGTTTAATAGTGAACTACAGGGAACTCCACCGACTGTATACACAACCCTCTGCCATATATATAGTCAGAAGATGCTTTTTAAGCTACAGTTGCACATGCAAATCCTCCAAGACTTCATTTACCCTTTAAGATGCTGAGACTAATTTTGTGTTGGAAAATTTATTATTTAGTCTTAGAGCTTCCATAACACTTTCAGCTGAACAGCTCTTATAACCAGTGGCCTACTTTGTAGTCTAGTGTTTCCATGCATACGGCTTGTCCTACTAGGCCATAAATTTCTTAGGATGGATTTCATTTCAACAGATTAACAGTTATTCCATGGTCCAACTTTCAGGATAATGGTCCACTTTTTAAAAACCTAGGAATTTACTTGAGCAAACACTTTGTAAATGTATAAATCTCTAGAATTTTCTTCCCTACTGTAAGTCTAAATGGAAAATTATGCCATCACATTTAAAAATTACATATGTTCTAATGCCTTGTCTTTATAGGTTTCTTTTTTAATTAAGTTTCTTAAAGTCTAATTGCAATTCCTTTGTTGATTTCAATATAATAAGGGAAGAGGATGACAGAATATAATGATTTCTATTGGCAGGAAAAAAAAGCCATATTGATTCTTCCTGAAAAGATGGTGATGGAGAAGATACAGAGAAGATGGATGTAACCAATGCCCAAAGTAGTGGATGAGCCTTTTAGTAGCCATAGATTATATGCTATCTAGTCATGGTAGCAGAATTCAGTTGGCTAAGGTGGAGTATACTGGGCTAGACACACAGAAAGAGATTGCTGGAAAAGGGATTCCTCTGTGGGGAGATGGGTCACTGAGCTAACTTACTACATGAGATTTTAAGAAGAGATGGCTGAAAAACCCTTTAAGAATTTAGGCTGGATAATAAAGACAACACTATTGAGGACTTTCCAAGAGCCTTAGCACCAGGCATTGGGGCTGTGGCAATAGCTCAGTGGTAGAGCACTTGCCAGGATACAGGAGATCCTGGTTTCAATCCCCAGCAACACACACACACACACACACCAAAAAAAAGGGGAGGGTGCAGGCATCACGCTAAGCCATTTTAAATGCATTGTCTCATTTAATCATCACAAAATATGGTTGACCATTACCCCCATTTTATAAATGAGTACAGCTTGGCTATAACAGATTAAGTAATGCTTAAGATCATACATACAGTGAGTGGCAACAAGTGAAGTTTGATTCAAGTTCAAACCACCTCTCCCCTGAGAACTTCTTTACAAAAATAATTGTATCCATCCTCTGCTTCAGTTGGATGGAGAGATTTCCCAGTAGGACCTCCTGTGTCCATGGAGCACAGCCTTAGCCATGTCAAGCTCTACTGGGAAAACTCATTAATTGGGATGTTGAAATGGAGTGGTGCATCTACACAGGTCCAGGTATGATTTACACGTGAAGCTGATTGAGTGCCTTGAGACATGTTCTTCTATTCTCACTTCAGCCATTGGGGAGTGGTCCTGGCACCGCCCCCCTCAGCCATTTGTTAATCCTGGCACTGCATGTATTCACATCTCAGATGTTCTTCCTTCCTAGCCATCTATCACTGTGACATTCACACCTGCAGTAAGAGTATTCCATACTTTTTCTGGGCCACCTCATTAATGTATTCAACACTTTAGGATAGGAGAAGCAAAGCTTGATCTAAATCTTTAAGATGTGCTAATAATAATTTTCCAGGCAAATCTCATTATTTCTCAATGGTATCAGAATTGTCCCACTCTAAAGTAATTATGACATGTACCAGCTGCTGGCCCAGCGCTCCAGGGTCTCCAACAAAGGCTGGAACCTGTTCAGAGGAAGCAGCAGCTTGAAGGGAGAGGAAAGGCACAGGGGGAGGAGAGCAGACTGTCTCTGGCACATGCCTTGGTTCTATCTTTTCATTTTGAATCACTGCAATTCACTATGACCTTAAGTATATATATATATATATATATATATATATATATATATATATGTGTGTGTGTGTGTGTGTGTGTGTGTGTGTGTGTGTGTATATATATATTTAAGAAAGTAAAGTAAAACTTTCACAGATAATAGATTAGGAAGGTGGAAAAGGTTGGCATTAACAGAGGGTAGAAGCTAAAGTAAAATTCAAGAATATTGAAGCAGTATGCCTTTCATATAGGACAGATATTAGAGAGTTTAAGGGGTAGTGAACTTGTCAAGTCTTATGTGATGGCATAGACCCTAGATCTAAGAATAACTAAATGGCCAAAGAACCCTTTTGGATTACTGTGGAAACTCAGAACACAACCATAAGGCTGAAACTTGATTTTTCCCTCTGGCTGCTGAAGGTGGCCATCAATTTCATGTAGAACAACAGCAAAAGCTTAAGGAACAAGTTTGCCTGTGTTTCTTCCTAGTGCGCATTGACAGGGTTGGTTTCTGAGATTTCAGTTGATCTTCACCTGCCTCCAAATTCTAACACAGTAAACATAATTTTGAAAGGAGAGCAAAGGAGATATGCATATTTTGCAAGGCTTCAAGCATTTTAGACCTAGATAAACAATGTAGTGTTGCTGAGAAAGGAGAGATTTTGTTTATGTCTGACAATTCCGCTAAACTGTCAATTATTTAAAATTCAGAACTATATCTTATTTTTTTAAAAATATCCCCTCAAAAGTACCTGTAAGAGTTACTAATGTATCATAGGAACCCATGTAATATTTAGAAGTCAGTAGCATGGATTGATACAGTGTTGTGATAAATATTTATAAGCCTATGGCCAAGGTAATAATTCTGAGTTTTGCTTACATCTGCTATCTATATAAAGGTCATCAGATAGAAACAATTTCTATTTTTTTTCCTTGCACATAGTGTGCATGCACCAGTAGGAAGACAGTACAGGCTAAATGTCAGCTTTAACCATGAACTTGTCACTGGGATGATGCCCAGTCCCCCTTGAAAGCCAACAGTGAGCTATAAGGTTTATAAGGAAATTAGCATAATTACTTTGTTAATCAAACTGTCCAAATCAAAACCAAATATCATCTTCCAGCTACTTCTTCCTCTCAGCTACATATTTCTACAGTATCCTCCACAGTTTCCAGGACTTGATATTTATGAATCATCTCTGACACCTACTTCTCTCTTCTCTTTAACATTCCTATCACCTTCATTAAGCTTTGTGATTCCACTACTTTGCTTTTTATTCTGGCACCACCTTCACTCAGACCATGTTTATTCCCGCTTTGAGCCCCTGCAATAAATTTCAGTGGACTTTCTTTAGTCTAGACTCTGCCATTTCCAATCCAGCCAACAGCTTTGCCAGAAACACCTTCTGTATGTGCTCTTGTCCAAACAATTTAGCAATTCCCTTTTGTGTAGTAAATAAAGCACATTCTTCACATAGTTTTAAGACAGGCTTTCTAAAACTTAGCCTTACCCCCACCCAGTCAAAAGTTCTGTGTTAATGATTAAGATCCATCCCTTCTCAGAGTTTCATCTTCTTATTTTAAAAATGAAAGCCTTGAACCTTTTTACTCGTTGATTTATCCTTGGTGATTTTTTATACCTTAACTGTTCATAAGGCATAATGTGTGTTACATATTAAATGAATAAAATTTCTTGTTATTCCCAGACCACGATCTACGCTAAAGGGTTCCTAAACATCGTTAAAATCTGGACTCCTTTTGAGACTCCCAGAGAATAATCACCTGCAGAATCTTATGGAGCAGGTGCATGGACCCTCTGAGGGTCTATGGAATTACTTCACCTTTGCCTGCATTAACCTCTTTTTCTACACCATCCTGTTTGTACATTTTAAAATCTAATGCATTAACCTCTTTTTCTACACCATCCTATGTTTGTACATTTTAAAATCTAATTCCAATCTGATAGGTAATTTGGGGACATTCTCCATTGTCTTCTTTATTTTTACTAGTTAGAGATGGATGACTCATTGTCTAGGTATCATATCATTATGTGCACCTTGTATATAGTACATAAGACCTTCTGCCTGTGTGTTTAACACAATATTTTTTCTATCATGTTGAAAAGGCTTTCCAGCCGGGATGGTGTCTTACTTCTTTTTACTTGCCTCGGACATTTCACCTTACACTTTCTCCCTGATATAGCCCTTGGGCATCATCTATTCCATCAATGAACCAATGAAAAGTCAGAGAAGCAGTTTGAAAAGCTCTAACTTTTCATTTAATGATTTGTAGTTTAAGAAACATAACACAATTTCAAAATTATGATCCACAACTTATAAAATATTCTAACAATAAGTAACTGGAAACTCAAGGTGAAGTTGGGCCACTTGGTAGAAGATCCATTGTGGAATTTCATGAAACATTTCTGAGAAAGACTAGTCTTTTAGCCAAATTCTGTGGTACAATAAAGTTCCTCCCCATGATTATGAGGTCAACTTTTACCACTATGGGTTCCCAGTTACATTTACAATTCAAAATGTGCAACTTTGGAGGACTATTTTTCTGAAAATTTATTTTTGGAGAAAATAAGACATGCTATTTCTGAAGGTGATTCTTTAAAGATTAGAAAGTGTTCACTTTGCAAAAGCACCTTATGTTCAATAAAATAGTATTCATTTGTGTTCTGAGGACCAGGTAAATGCGTTCTTTCTTGCTATGTGTTTAGCACCCCAAAGGAAATAGTTACAACACATCTCTTCCTATTACATCCCTTGCTATAATCACCTGAGATTTAGGTTCACTTAATAAATGATGCTAATGCTTCTCTCTTGACATGAAGACCAACAGTCCATGTGGGAACTGGTTCCATCTCACCTTACAGACTCTATTCTGAGCTTTTTAAAATTATCCTGTCCATATGCCTGTGACTATATGAATCCAACACTCCACACTGAGTAGGAGTCTCAGCTGAAGCCTACAGTCCTACGTGGCTTTTAACAGATGAAAATGGTATTCATTCTGACTTATGCTTGTGATCTCAAATATATTCACTCCTTAAATATATTCTTCAGATGTACTAATAGAAATTTTAAAAACACATTTTTTTTTCTGTGATAGAATAATCCAAATACATTTTTTACTTTTCAGTCGAGAGCAGAGTGGTTTGGATTAGAACTGTCTCCCAAAGTCTTGTGTGTTGAAGGCTTGGTCCTCATCGCAGCAAATTTCAGAGGTAGAACTTTCAGGAAGTGACTGCATCATGAGGACTCTGACCTCATCAGTGGGTTAATCCATTAACAGTTGAATGGACTACTGGGAAGTGGGGCATGGTGGGAGGAAGTAGGTCACTGTGGGCATGCCCTCCAGCCTCCACCCAGCTTCCTGTTTCCAGGGTGTTAAGAGCTGAGCAAGTTTCCTGTACCTTGCTCTTCTGTCATGATAGTTCTGCTTACAGTCAGCAGATCATGGACTGAAACCTCCAAAATATTGAACCAAAATATATCTTTCTTCCTCTAAGTAGTTTTTCTTTTTCAGATATTTGTTACCATGTCAAAAAGCTGGCTAACACAGGTGAGAATAGAGGTAAACCATATTTGAAAGAAAGATAATCTAATCAGAGCACATACTTCCAATCCTAATGGCAAGGGAAAAGCCCCTGGCAGCAATGAGGTGTTTCTTTCAAGGCAAGGCAAACCCAGGAAAGAATCAATACTCCTTAGCACACTGCTGGTGTGTTTGTCTTGAAGCTGGAGTCACGCTACCAGGAGGGACAGTCTTGCCTCAAATGAGATTGGCTGGGCTGCCTCAAGGGACAAATATCACTGTCCTTCCTGAGGTACATTGGCTCCTTAGGGTAGCTAATGAGTTAATCAGCTCAGTCATTGCTGGGGTACAACCTGAACTGGATACAGACCCCTGAAGGGTGAAAAGAGAATTCTGAACTCTAAAACCAAAACTTGAATGGTAGAGGGATAAAGAGTTTTAAAGAACTGGAGGAATATTAAGAATAACTGTCTTTGCATTTAAGAAGAAAATCCTTTTCTTAGACTACCTGGCTCAATTGGCCACCCTCTGATGTCTGGGAGTAAATAAGTTATATTGCTTATAAGTAACATAGTAGTGCAACTCAATAAATAAGAATTTGTATGTGTGTATACATACACACACACACACACACACACACACACATTGTTTTTGGAGGGGTGCTACTGGGGATTGAACTCAAGGGCACTAAAACACTGAGCACACCCCCAGGCCTATTTTGTATTTGATTTAGAGACAGGGTCTCACTCAGTTGCTTAGAACCTCATTTTTGATGAGGCTGGCTTTGATCTCATGATATCTTAATATATACTATTTAAGTAATTTATTTAGCAAAACAATAAAAACAGTTATGTAAAAATGAAGATTTTAAGTGAGATATTTCTTATCCTGTAGTATTCTTGAGATATCTATTTGATTGTTAAGTAAAATACTCCATATTTCCGTGGAGTTCATGTTTAGTGAGTATGACTGGAAGGAATAGCAGGATATTTGGGGGCAACAGATAGTGGCCATATTCTTTCTTAGTCATCTTGCACAGCTCTGACAGACAGAAAAATCCACCATCACTGCTCAAAATTAATAAAGAATTACCAAGCACTTCAGTGTCCTGAGACAGGTATAAAGCTGAGAAGCTGTCATATATGAGAAGGACATTGGAAGAGTAAAAGATGTTCAGAACTTCTCCTTCCTGGGATAGCTAGTAGTGGCCTTCTGGTCTGATTGACATCTATCACAGTGACACTTAGCTGAATGGTTACTGGGTTTAAAGAGAAGTAGACCCAGAGTGAACCATCATTATGGGTTGACAGGTGTCCATATAAGCATGAGGCAATTCAGACACTAGTAGAAGAAAATATTCAGGAAATACTTCATGAGATTGGACTGGGAAATAATGTTTTTAGAAATTAATCCAAAAGCAGAAACAACAATATGCCAAAGGAAATATAGCAAACTGAGACCTTCTGAACAACAAAGCAATCAACAGGGTGAATGAAACCTTACAGACTAGAAGAAGATATTTGTGTAATATATTTGATAGGGGCTAATGTCTAAATATATAAAGAATTCAACTCAATAGAAAAAGAAGCCCCATGAAGAAAAAATAGCAAAAAAAAAAAAACCCAAATGGTTTGATTTAAAAATTGGCAAAGGACAAGAATAAATATTTCTCAAAAGAATATATACAAATAAATGGTCAATAGATATGTGAAAAATGTGCACCAAGTAGGTAAATGCAAATTGAAACCACAATAAGTTATTGCCTCATACCTTCCAGAATGGTTATTTTAAAAAACACAAAGATAATAAGTGTTGGCCAGGCTGCGCAGAAGAGAGACCCCTTACCTACTGTTGGTAGGAAGGAAGATTAGTGAAACCGTTATGGAAAACAGGACAGAGGCTTCCCAAAATATTAAAAATAAAACTATCAGTAGTTCTACTAGTGTGTATATATAAAAAATGGAATCAATATGCTGAAAAGATACCTATATGCCCATATTCATCGCAACATCATTCACAATAGCCAAGATATGGAATCACCCTATATGTCCATCAATAAATGAATGCATAAGGATAATGTGGTATGTAGATGTAATAGAATATTATTTCACCATAAAAAACAAAATCCTGTCACTTGTGATAACATGGATAAACCTGGGGAATATTAAGTGAGATTAACCAGGTGTAGAGAGACAGATAACTCATGACCTCACTTATACATGAAATATAAAGAAGTTGAACTCATAGAAGCACAGAGCAAAATAGTAGGTTCCAGGGGTTGGGTAGGTAGGTGGAAGAGGTAGAGTTGGGAGATGTTGGTCAAAGGATACATAATTTCAGTTAGGAGGAATTAGTTTAAGAGGGCTACTGTACAACATGTGATTATAATAACAATCTACTATATTCTTAAAATTGTTGAGAAGTAGATTTTAAGTATTCTCATCATAAAAATTATGTATGTGAGTTAGTACATATGTTAGTTTGATTATCTATTCTACAATAAATACATATTTCAAAACATGTCACACGTAATATACAAAGTATTTTTTATCAATTTAATTTTTTTATATTTTCTAGCAGAATGTTCTGATATTGGAATTGGCAGTACGGAAAAGCTGAATACTGAAAAAAAGGAACATAATGTTTCCCAAATCTGCCAGATAGGTGTCCCTTCGTTCCCTGTGAATTGAGGGGCCAATCTGTCTGTGGGCCGACTCTTGGATCTGACAACAATCACATTGGTCGACTCTCTCAATCAGTATGAGGTGAAAATACCCATTTTCCTTAACATCCCTCTGGCTCCTAAGAAGCTTAAGGAACAACCTTGATGTTATTTCATTGGCTCATATAAAAATCTGTTCCATGGTAGGACTATAAAGGAGGTATTCACAATGGAATAAGCATTATTAATGTGGGGAGAATTTCTAGTCTCTACATTGTAGAAATGGTATCACCCCTCCTATTTCCTGTGCCTCTACTGTTTGACTCTCCAGGTGCTTCCAGGAACACATCAGGCAGCAGAAGAGGGGCCTGCTGATATCATCCTGGTACTTTTGAATCAGCCACTTCCACAATTACTGTTACTCTGTGAAGATTGAAATGAACATAAATGCCCATGCAATACAACAATGATTCTATCAAATGTTCTACCCCATCCAACTCTCCCTAGCTGAGAGTAATTGCTTTCTTTTTTGAGCAACTATAAGCTCTCATTTGGCTCCTTGCATTTGAATCTTTTTTATTTGCGTGTACTCCCTCAGCAACCAGATTGTAATTTAGCTCAATTCCACCCTATTCCTTTAAAATGTTTATTCTGTACCTATTACATGTCAGAGTCCATGTGGAGTGCTAGAGATAAATAGAAGGCCCATCCCATGGTTTCTAGCAAATGGTTCAGTATACACATGAGGAGCCTGGCATTTAATGCAAGTGTCATGGACTCACTGCTGCCATGGAAGAATGATCATGGTAGCAGGTGGCAGAGCAGGAAGGCATAGGTCAAGAATTGTTCCTTAGAATGAGGACATCCATGCTCAGCTCAGGGATGAGATAAAGTTCCTTAGGCTGAGGTAGGGACAAGAGGGATGCAAAATTGTGTGTCAGGCAGAAAGGCAGGACTAGAACAGGTGATATTTGACTCACTTGGGAAAAAGAAGCCCCATGAAGATAATAGGAAGATAACTGTGGCAACCAATAAGAGATGATTCTTGGTCTCAGGTGAGTAAGGGGTTTGCAGATTATGTTAAAGGACTCATTTTTATCCTGAGGCCAATGCGAAATCATGTAGTGCTTTGGATTAGATAGCAAAAGGAATCATTAATACTTGTTAAAGTAGGGGGAATAAGTTGGAGGACAATGAAGGCATACATTGGCAATGCATTCAGTAAGAAATGATTGAGTAATAGCATTTGGGTGACATTGCCTAAGGAATTTGGTGAATGAGAGAACACCCTCGTCTGCAAATGGAATGGGGAGGCATTCAGAGTCCTTCCCAGGTTCTACCTTGATGAAGGCCAGTAACAAAGAAAGAAATGGAATAAAAAGTAGAGAGGTCATAGAGGGGAAAATTAGATGCTCATTTTGGACCTTCTTCAAGTTTTCCATTTGTACTCATGGTCCAATCTGGGGCCACCACCTGGTAGACAAAGAGAAGAATTCAGACCTGGACCACCAGGGAGAAGCCTGAGCACGTGTCTCATCCTATACTCCAGAGCCCATCCCCAGCCTGAGCACTGCAGCTGTCCATTCCAGGTTTATGGTGGTAGTAATAATGATAGTGTAACGATGATGAATGAAGATTAATCACTAATCAGATGTGTATTTTATCAGCATACAATTTCATGAAGGTAAAGCTGATCTGTTTTCCTGAGGCGTTGGCTCCACTAAATTATCTACCCTCTGTTATGTTGTTTCCTTTGATGTGTCCTCTTTTGGCAGCAGGAGATGTTAACTAGTCTCTTCTGGGAATCGAGGGGTCTGGGAAGCAATCCGATGCTGCCCACAGGGTACCTTAGCTCCAGCTGTTGCCATGATGAGAACAGCTGTCCCTAGAGCATAGGACAGTGTACTCCCCCAAGATTGAGGGGGGAAAAATTGCTTTGAACATCGTCAACTAGCAATCATTCCTTTGCCTCAGGCACTCCACCAGGTGCTGTGTTATATACTTTCTCTCTTTCCAAGCAGACCAACAACCCATCTAGTTCAAATCTAAAACATCCAGTAGTATTTGTATATGTATCATAAAATACAGGCATTAATCAACTGATCAACTGGGAGAGATGTAAGAACCTTGAAGTTGCTCTGAATGCTTGTTTTTCAGTGAGATGCTTCTTATTCAGAAACAAGTGACTTCTCTAGGAAGATATTTTTAATAAGTAGTAATGTGGGATCTAGATTTTTTTTTTTTGTCAAATGACCATCAAAATAAAAAGGGTTGGCTCCTTGAAGCTAACTAGAAGTGTTTTGTCTCTGAACACTGGTCGGGTCCTCTGGGTGCTGATATCACTTCATGATTGGGGAATAAATGGTGAAATCTGGGATAGCTAGAGTTTTGGCCATAGCCATAGTCAGGTTGAGTTCTAGTCTGGCTTCAGCCTAAACCAGGCAAGTGACAAAGAGTAGGGACAGCAGAACTAGGAAGTTGCTATAGTTTGAACATATCCCCTGGAAAGATAATATGTTAGAAACCGAATTCCCAAATCCATATGCTGATGGTATTTTGATGGGGGTGACATTTGGGATTTGATTAGGGATAGAGGAATTTATGAGGATGGGACCCCTATGAGGAGATTAGAGGCTTTCTAAGAAGAGGGAAAGAAACCCCAACTTACACACTCCCTTTTCTCCCCTCATGTTACTCCTTTCGCCATTTATGGTGCAGAAAGAAGGCTCTCACTGGATGTCGTAGGTTGACCTTCAACTTTCCAGCTTCTATAAGTTATATGCATTTTTTCTTTATAAATTTCCAACTCTGTGACATTCTCTTATCCCAATATAAAATGAACCAAGAACAGTATTCACAAATAGAATGAAAGGTAAAAGCCAACAAAGAATTCCAGAAATTTAGGCAAGATGGAAAGAGCCAGATGTGGAAGCCAAAGATACTGTAGAAAGGAACTTTCTTTGATTCCACACACTGTCCTTCAAGTGCAATTGATGAAAGCTTCATTTTCTTCTATTGTTAAGAGTTGTTATTGTCCTCCTTATTACCTGTTTTTAATTTGGGTTATTTTTCCTTCCATAGAAAATAATGATTACAATGAATTTTATAGAGTCAGTCACCTAAATTGTGTTTTTATTAAATGCATCTCAAGTTTTAAGTGGCTACGTGAGAAAGGTCTAAGGGGAATCCTCTCTACCTTGGACCAGATTTGTAAGTGAGCCGGGAAGATAGAATAGACACATAAATAACTACAGTGCCAAGCAGGATGGAAATGTCTAACAGTCTATAAAGTACAAGGTGATTACAGAAGCAGAAGGGGTTACTTCTAGAGGCGAAACCAGAAAAGACTTCAAAGGAAGGGGAGTATTTTTATCTGGGCAGTGAATGATGGTTAGCTTTGCGGTAGGTAGACTCACACAGGGAAATGTCTGAGCAATGACTTAGCTGTGAACAGCAAATAGCACATCCAAAGAAATCCTCACAAAAGTTGTCCAAGTAGAATTTGATAATCTTAAGATCTTTCAGTTCATTTTTCCCCCCACAAGAATTTAATTTGATCATTCCCATTTTTTTCCTCAGAAAATACCAATACTCTTTCATGAAATCCTATTAGTTTAGTTATTATATGAACCCCAGCAAATATTATTCTCAAACTTTTTAAAAATAAAATACAGATTTAGGTGATATTTGATTGAATAATGTGGCTGCACTTTTATTCTATCATCAATTGACACCTTAGTAGACTTGATAGCTCCACTATTTATAGAGGCGGCTATAGCAACAACATATTTTAGCAAAAATATATTTGCATTGGGAGGCTATCAAATTAAAAATTACTTAATTTAAAATAGCAGCATTTTAGTCAAGGTGTAGATTAAGATTTTTGTGAGTGAAATTGCCAAGGTCGACTCTATAGGATTAGGTCACAAGATTGCTCTGGTCACTATTTTGTCAACTGATAAATACATAATTTTCTCTTTGAAGTCACTTTTTCTAATGATATTATTGATTCATTAATATTTAACTCACTGCCTATAGTACAACTCGTGTGTGAATCTTATCTAAATACATATTTTCTCTGTAAGGCAGAACACAGCCTTCTTGAACTTAGGAACCTCAGGTAACACTAGTTTTCACAGTGAAATATTCAACAAATCTCAAATGCAAAAGAAGTAGAACTGAATATATCACACAAAGGACACCTATTGACAGAATGGGAGCTTATAGGAAAAGGCAGAGCATCAATCCTGACCCTGTTGACCTCAGATGGGTAGCATGGGGTGAGTGACCCATATTTGCTGTTGCTCTGTGCCTGTCTCTGAAGGACCACAAAAGTGCTGTATAATTTGAGCACTACAAATTTTAATCACAAGGTGAAGCCACGATTGCATAATATGTGAATACTGGGGATTTCTGGACTTCATTTTGTAGTTTGCCATCTTACAATCATTGTTAGCCCAGGAACAAAAGCCCTAAATTTTAACACCATGCAGATTATCCATTTTTTTCTTTCATGTTGATGCTTTGTATTTCCCATTTTTAAAATCTTTAATTCAGAATTGAGAGATTCTTCCATATTTTCTAGAATTTTAGTATTTTAGCTTTCATGTTTAGTTATACATCCATTCAAAAAAATTTTTTTTTTGGATTTGGGAAATAGGGTGCATGGATTTCGCCCACGCATACGTACAGTTGACCTATAACCATTTATTGTACATATTATCGTTTCTCCACATCTGTGGTGTCCACTTTGCTGAGTCAGTTGTCTGGGTGTCTGCTTACAGACTCTGGTCAGGTCCCTTTCTTACATACTTGTCTTCACCCTAGAAGTACTGTCTTAATTATTATAGTTTAAAAACACATATGAATAACTGATAACTTTTTAGACTTGTTTTTCTTTCAGATTGTCCTAGTTTTTCTTTTCCCTTTGCACTTCCACATAAATTTTAAAATGGGATCATAATTTTCCACATAAAATGAATGTACTGTAGGACTGATAGGGACTGCACCAAATCTATAGTTTAATTGGGGAAGAATTTGAGTTTGCCAATCCACAAGCCCACCATTGGAGGTACTTTAATAGGTTTTTAATTGTTCTCAGTAATGCTTTCTAATTTTAATGAATTCTTGCACATGTTTTGTGATGATCAGATGATTTTTGAAGCTATTTTAAGAGGTATAATTAAGCAATCTTTTGTTGATATGTATTATTTTTGTAAATTGACCTTGTATCTAATAACCTTGTTTTACTAATTTCACAATATCAATCCTAATATTTCACCAGCAGATCTTTTCATAAATACAAATTTATGGTCTGCAAATTATATTTTCTTCCTATTCCCCATTTTTTTTCCTATGCCTTTCTGTGGCCCAATTATATTTTCTGAGACTTTAATAAACCAGAAAAAACACTATCTTTGTCTCATTGTCAATCACTGGGAATTTCCATTAATTACATGTTTGCTACGGAAATTTTATAGATTCTCATCCTCAGATTAAGGACCTCAGCTTCTATTACTAGTCTGCTAAGAGGTTTTGGCTTAACTGAATGTTGAACTTTATCAATGCTATTTATCTATAATCTATTGAAGTGATCAAAGGAGTATGGTAATGACATTGATTGATTTTTCGAATGTTAAATAATTCCAACCTTGTATGGAGTGTTATCCCCATTACATATTGCTGGAGTCTATTTCCTAATGTTTTACTAAGGATCTTTGCTTCTGTATCATGAGAGAAAAGGCCTTTGCAACTCCTTTCTTAAAATGTGTTTTCGGGCATTGATATCAAGATTATTGTTTTAGATAGGATTTCCCAGGGAAGAGTCTGAGACATGCATTTACATGCAGGTGAACAACTCTTCTGAGGAAGACAGAAAAGTAGACTGTGCTAGAGGAGGAATTGGATTATAGTCACAACAAGGGCCACAGACAATGTGGGAGTCCATGAGCCAGGGTGACGCTGTGCATGATTCTTCAAGGCTAGGGAGCTGGATCCTTGTGCTGATCAATAACCTGATCCTGGTAGTGCAACCTTGTGGAATGTAGCTCTCTTGGTGTACTGGAAAATCCCATGAAGGCACTCAACTGAAAGCTGTTGGGAACCAACACTCAAGGAGAAAAATCAGTTTCCAGCCGAGAAGGACTCAAGCCATAGCTTCTACTATCAATTTTCTGGACTCATAAAATTAAATGGAGATGTTTCCAACTTTTCACATTCCCTGGAAGAGTTTGGCATTAATTTTCCCTTCAGTGTTTGGAAGAAGTCACTGTTTGATTAATGTATCTGAACTTGGAAAGTATTTTAATTACAGATTAAATATTTTTAATACAGATACAAGTCTACTCAGGTTTTCTGTTTTTGTTTCAAATTTGAGTTTTACTATACAAATTTGAACATTCCACTTATATGAATAAACTTTAAAAAATTTCTCACTATATTCTTTTAGTAGCTATGCTGCCTTGGGAATAGTGGCCCCAGCTACCATACTGTGAAGAGGGAATGGAAGACTTACTGTCCCTAGGTGCTGAGCTTCTTCATCCTACGAACACAAGGAGCTGATTTTTTCCAAAAAGAGTGGGCATGGAAGAGGACCTTGGGCCCCACCTACGCAGCATTGGCCACACTTGATTTTAGCCTGAGCAGAGCACCCACCCACTTAATACCTGTTGAACTCGTCGTGTACCAATGGAAACTGAGAAACAATAAATTGTGTTGTTTTAATGTAAGTTTGTGGTTATTTGTTATGCAGGGATAGAAAACCAATATATTTAGCAATTACATTACAATGTTAATGTACATTTTTGTCATATTTTAAAATTAATCATCACATTTGTGTTCAACCAGATTATGCAACTTGAACACTTTAATACTTGGAATATTTTTAAACGTATAATAAAGCTTAAGCCTGTTCTGTTTTTAGAGCTGTAGGATGTGATGGATATTATAGTTTTATAATGTCAGTGTTCACATAGATTTAGACACACATTTACCCTTTTTGATTTCTTCTTATATCTCATGCTGCTCACCTGAAACACATAATTTCTGATTAGTATATATAATTTAGAATTTTATTTTCATGACTTCATGTGGGGAAAATTTATTTTTTATTTGCCCCCAAATGATTTTTCTTTGTCCTTCACTCATTTTTGAAAGATATTTTCATTTATCAAGAAATTTTACGGGGCTGGGGCTGTAGCTCAGTGGCAGAGTCCTTGCTTAGCATGTGTGAGGCACTGAGTTCAATCCTTAGCACTTCATTTAAAAAAATAATAATACAATAAAATAGAGTCCTTCTTGGCTGGAAACTAATTTTTCTCCTTGAGTGTTGGTTCCCAACAGCTTTCAGTATGAAAGGCATGCTGTTCATACACAACTACAAAAAAAATTTGTTTTTTTTAAAGAAATTTTACTTTGACATTTTTCTTAGCACATTGAAGATATGCATCCAATAACTTCTGATTTTCATTGTTAGGGGAAACAGCTGGTATTTGCCTTTTAATTCTTTCACTTTTACTGCATGTTCTTTCTCTTCACTGCTGATTTTTATCTCTTTCAAGGGTTCACCTGAATAGTTCCCTTTTGCCATAAGATATAATCATGAGAGTGATATCCATCATATTATAGCTCACTCAAGGGGAGGGAAAGGGTCATTAGGTCATCTTAGAATTCTACCTATAACACTAAATAAATTGAAAAAGAGTTGATACCTTGAAAAGAAAGTATAGAGATTCCAATTGAAGTCAAAGTAAAAATAAAAGAAAATGCTCTATTAAATAAAAAAGCAATAAAGGAAAAGAAACATTGAACAGGTATAGAAAATACAAAGTACAAATGTATCCAACTGTATCATTAAATGTAAGTGGATTGAATGCTATAATTAAAGAAATCAAAGTGTTTTTTTTTTTTCAGGCTGCAAAAACAAACCAACAACAAAAACTGAAATCTGTCTACATGTTCCTTACTAGAGACCCCTCCAAAATGTATGAAATGGATGAATTGGAAAGGTGGAGAAAGACATCCTACATTAATTATTATCAAAAAAATTTTCTCATAGGTGAACAGATTATTAGACATGAACAGATGAGTTCAGAATACAGAAAGTCCAATGTATCCGAATAATTTTAAAATCATAGGCATCTAATACATAGACCCAAACATGTATAAAACAAAACTACAAGGGTAAAAAAGAGAAACTAATGGTCACAATTGGAAATTTTAAAACAATTTTCTTAATAATTGATAGAACAATGTCAAAAGCCCAGACGATTTGAACATAATTATTGAATTTGATCTACTAAATTACATCAAGTTCTGCACCCTAAAACTGCAGAATATACATTCCTTTCAAGTACACATAAAAGATGTACTAAATTTGATCATATCCCAGGTTATAATGCAAGCTCAACAAATTTCAAACGAATTAAATAAGGCAGAGCATGTTTTCTGACCTCAATGCAATTAAGTAGACGTGTAAAAGATAATAGGAAAACCTGAAGTTGGAAAATTGAGAAATAGACAGTGAAGTTACTCGTGAGTCAAAGAAACAATCATATTGGAAATTAGAAAATATTTTGAAAATAATAGCAACAAAATACCCCATATGAAAAATTTAAAAGCAAATATTTTTATTTGAAAAAATAAAGATTAAAGTTGACTGATGTCTCAATTTCAAGATGGTAGAATAAAATCATCGCAATGAGCCCAAAGTAACTAAGATGAAAACATTGAAGTTTAGAGTAGAAGTGGATAAAAGGAAAAAAATCAAAGAAAATGTTGATCTTTGAAAAGGAAAAAAAAAAAGACCTCTCAAAACCAAAAGGACAATGTAAACATAAAAGGCATTCCCTATGGATGTTATAAACACTGAAGCGATTATAAATTTACATGATGCACAATTACATACCAATACATTTGAAAGTAAGATTGTTTCCTAGAGAAAGACCTATAGGTGGATTTTTCCATGTGGAGGGCACATTGACATGTGGACAAGGGCCACTTCACTGGAGTGGGAAGATAACCTGATTTAAAGGAATTTAGAGGAGAAGAGGGGAAGAATTGGAGTAAAAATGACACTGAGAAAAGTTTATGTCATAGGGAAATGGAAGATTATAGTGGTGGCTGGAGGAATAAATGAGGTCATGAGGTCAAGGGCAGTAGTAGTTTTTTTTTTTAAGATGTCAGACATAGCATCATCTTTATGTACTGATGGACATGATCTAATGGAAATGAATAATTTATCATTAAAGAAAGGACAAAAATTGCTACAGAGATATGCTTGGCAATGTAAAAGGAACACAAAAAAAGTGAACGTACCTTCAGCGGGGAATGTGATAGTCATCCATAGAGGGTCTCCTGGGGTAGGCACTGAAGCTGAGCAGGTGTGCTGTTTGGAGCCATCTTTGAAGTTCTCTTCTGGATCTGTGTTAATAGACACGAACACTAAATAAAGTCTAGGTATGATCTCCTCCCAAATAATTCTATAATTTAAGGGAAAATCTCTAAGGTTTTAGCAGAATTTGATGATCTGACCCTAAATTTGCTTGACAAAGAAAATACAAGCCAATGTTGATGATAAAGGGCTGTGTACCTGGCGGGGGGAAGGAGGGTTACTGTCACAGATCATATGCCTATTGAAAGATAGTTTGGGATCTGAATAGGAGTAGAAAAATCGACAAAGAACCCTTAGTGCAGAGCTCAGGAAAAGACCCAAGCAATATTAACAGGGACTTAAAGAAAGAGAATTACTATTGTGTATTACTAGAAAAAGTCATTTAATAAATGATTTGGGATAATAAGTGGTTATCTGCGTTAAGAACTGAACAAGCAAACATAAGAATAAGTGTCACATGGATCAAAAACCAAAATATGAAAAGCATTTAAGACTTACAGAAGAACTAGAGATACGCCTGTTGTCCCAAGTCCTCTTATGAATATTATTTTTTTTTCTTTTCCTTTTTTTTAACATAAACAAATATCTTACTCTTTGTGCTCTCCTGACTTAGTCTCCAAATAGACTTGGATAATCTGGTATTCCTCATTTTTGTCTTTCTGTTGAAAAATATTAGTGAATTTTTAAAAAACACAAATTTTGAGTACATTTAGGGTGACATTCTGAACACCCTTACTGCTCCTGTTTCCTCAGTTTACTTTTTTTCTGGAAAAAGAATACATATTGATTTTGTTCTATGTGACATAATCAGATGTAAATACATCTTTTGCACACCACAGTTTGCATTATAAACATGCTTTGGAACTATCTAATGAAGCTTCAATCAGTTGCATTAGAGCCCTTGAGGATTAGAAGGAGAGACCCTCTGTTCTACTAAATTTCTTGCACAGAAGTTTTCCTTCTCCTTGTTTAGTCCTTCTCTCTTCCTGCTTTTGGTCCCTTCCTCACCCCACTCATGCCCCACAGAGCTGATTGAAGCCTGTCATGTCTTTGAAACCAATGGGAGCTCTGCAGGGAAGCAGGTGAAGCTGAGGAACAGGACCTTTGTAATTCTTGCCTCTACACCTTGCTGCATTTGTCAAAAATTTTTGAATAGAGATCCAAACACTTTGCTTTGAATTCCGTGAGCTCCTTAGATCTCTGCCACAGACATTCTTCTTAAAGTACTTCCAGCCAGATAATGATCTCCTGAGACACCCACCTGCTCCAGGGCCACCCATTCCTCAGTGGGACTTGTTGGAATGTAGTGCTTGCTTGATCTCATCTTTAAGACTGAAGTTCAGGCTAAGAAGTATCCAGGACATCTCATTAGCATGAGGCACACACTTCACCTTCCTTAGACACCGCTTTTTTCCTTCTATATAATTCCAATCTAAATTGTGCTCATTTAAGCAAAACATGGGGCAAATTTAAATTAAAAAAGAAACACCATGAGATAGGGCTCTCTACTATCATTTTTCTTTAGCCATGGCTCCTGCAGCTCATTAGCAGATTTATCCTTTGTATCCTTCTCTCTTCTTGTCCCCAAATCTGCTGAACGTTTCTTTAAGTTGCAGTCTGTAAGTTTGTGCAACCTTTAGTAAATCACATCACAAGTAGTGTGTAAAAGGCCTTGAACTCCTCATGCAGAACCAGGAGGTGGGTCAGTCAAAACAAGGATATTGCAATGTTAAGAACTGAATGTTTTTTTTTTCCTTTTGTAATTGCAAATACTGAGACAGTAACCATATAAATTAATGGGCTTCACTATGATGTTTGCACACATACATATATTATATTTGGTCATGTCCACCTTCCCTTCTACTCTCTTGACTTCTCCTCTCCAGAATTGCAAATTTCAATCTTCAGATTAGATTATATCACCAAACTGAGGATGAAGGGCTGGGAGTAAGGAAATTTAATCATTGTCAGCAAAATAGTGGCAGAGAGTAGTTAGATGTTTAAGGGCAATCTATAGGAAATTAGAGACTGGGAATATTGGGATTTTAGCATGGACCCTTGAAATAGGGTGATAGTGTCATATCTGTTGGTTTTAACACTGGAGGCTGTTACTTTTGCCTTGTCCTCTGAACCAGAGAGATGTTAACTTCTGTTCATACAGCATGTCCTCTTTCGTATGGTCATTCTACACATGGAGGAAATTATGCTACTATAAACTTAATAATTTTATAGTTCTATCAATTATTTTACTTTTGCTATAATAGGCAATTGATAAGGAATATGTTGAACTTTGAATAAATGTTATAGGTTGTCTAAAGTCTGGAGCTGTGAAATCATAAAATGAATTATCTCGTCAGGTAGTGAGTTCCCCAACATTGAACAGAGCAAAAGTTGAATGGACAATTGGGTGTGAAGTTGAGTTGGATACTGGCCGTTATTTCTGTGAGCCAAGTTTGTAGGAAATATTATTATAGTAATTGAAACTATCAGAGTAAAATTGCTCTGTAATTCAACCAGCTAATTAAGCAGCCTGTATTGACCTGAAATTACATATAGAATGAACTTGATGCCTCAGGATGCCAGAGGGAAACAAACTCTAACACAAAATATAACTACAGTTAATACTGTATAAATTGAATTTTGAAACAGATACAATATTTCAATTAGAATATACAATAATTTTGTATTTGAATAGTAATCATACTGCTGCCTGAAATAAAGCAATCTAGAGTTTGTTAATGCTAAGTTATAATCCAAATAATATATACACAGAAAAATAATCAACACAGGGATGGTATGTCAACAAACTGGGACTCAATGTAGAGAAGACGCAGCATGAACCACATTGAAAAGTTGAGTCATCAAAATGTTCTTACCCTAGTTGTGCTAAAGTTTAAAGTCTCCTCACTGTGTACAACCAATGAGTGAAAGAGGTCCAATTTGGGTTTTGAGTCTGTGTGCTGATTATGTTATTCTTTCTCTCTACTGTAGAAAGTATATGTGTGAGGGTCATCATATAATACAAAATATTTTTCACAACTATTTGTGTTAATGGTAGAATTGTGTAACTATTGCATTCAACTATTGTATCACTGTTAGCCAATCAGGGCTGATGAGCAAAATATTTGACTACATGATATGCATCCTTCATACATACAAACAGAGCTTTCTATGAGCTCTCTATGTATATAATTATTTTGGGGACCAATGTATTGTGTGCCACTCAAGAACTGGTTTTGCCATATTCAAAACCCACTGTATACCAACCATCTCTTCATCCTGTGACTCATGGCAGTGAGCTGAAGTGCCACCCAAGCAGAAATCCTAAATTGTCTTTATCATCTTTCAGAATTATTGTATGCCCAATATTCCTGCCAATTTTAATTTCTAAATGTTCCTCAACCCTGTGGCAAATTCATTTCCCAAGAGGTAAAGGCTGAGATGGAGTCATTAGTGCAGTTTATTCAGGGGTGAGACCTGTGACAGATAAAGTGTGAGAGAAGCAGAACCAGACAGGGAGAGCCTTCAAATCAGGGTGCACAGCTGACATCTGGAGAGAGAAGGTGGGAGGAAACAGGAGAGGGCAGAATGCTTCAGGCAAACAGGTAGGTCTTACAGAGTCAATTGTGGGGGAACTCAGGATTCAGAATCAGCCATTAGAAGAGTCACAACTTGTGCCAGAATGACCAAATCCTTGTGTTGGAGCCATGTTCAGTTGGTTCGGGGCTACTTGGAATGAGTGGGATCTCAAATCCCTGAGACATGGCAGCTAGAGGAAGTTGGCCAACGTCTCTTCTTGCACCTGAACATCAAGTCCTTTCTTGAAGCTAAACCCAAGAGACAATGTCATGGCTGCCAAACACATCGCCCCACCCACCCCGTCCAGCTCTTTTTTCCATTCCTGCTATTAACTGAGTTGACTCAGAGCCCCATGATCTTCCCTCAGGTTGCTGAACTATTACCCTAACCTGTCTTCTCCCATCAAATCCATACTCTATAAAGTCACCATAGTCATCACTGTGAATGACAAATGTGTACAAATAACTCACTCTTAAAATAGGTCAAATGATAACATAACCTACAAGGTCCTTCTTCATTGCTTACCTGCTTTACTTTACCCACACTCCCCCAACCACAGACAGAAGAAGTGTCCCCCTGACTGCTTCTGTAGGAATCTCTGTTTTCTGGTTATTTGTTGGTCCCTAATATGGACACATACAAAACAGACACTATACCTTTCTTCTGTATAACTGCATGCCGAGATTTTATATATAGGGTAATAGTTCAGCAACTTGAAGGAATTTCATATATATATGTATATATTTGAACTAAATAATGTGGATGAATATGATATTTAATTGAAAATTCAGTCTCAAGAGAATCTACATAATTTTAGGTTTGTAATTTAAAAGAAAAATTACCTCATCATCTACTCCATAATCAATAACTTTTTTTTTTTTTGAAACACAGATTTACTTAGAAACACAATTACACATTCAAAGAAGAATGCAGGTTAACCTCCAGAAGGAGAAACAGCAACCCTTTGGTGTGGTTTGTTAGTATTTATAGAAGGACGGTTGCTAGGGGCTGGACTGAGGTGGAGCCAGAGAAGCACTTGCTTGATGCCCTCATGTGACCCTTTTGCAGGCAAGGGGATGGTTCAAGAGCACTGACCAAGACCCACACTGAGGACATAGGCTGGGTTGCCCAGGCTAGCTCATTTTGCATTTTGAAGATTCATGGGTGTTTCCTGTATTCTGATGGCTCATGGGGGCATCTCTTTTGGTTTTCTCTATCTTTCTTTTCTGTCTCTCCAAATTCCTATTTCAGTTTCCCCTTCCCCAGACTTGTGATATCTTGTCTTTAGGATTAATGAAATGGATAACATCTATCTTCTGTGGCTACTTCAAGTTGGCAAGTGGAGATGACCCTACCTAGCCAGGGACCTAAAATCTGTCATTTTGAAAAATCATCATGAAATAATCAAAGATACAAAATATTTTTGATTACATTTAAAGTTGACAAAGTATTTATAAATTTAAAAATCCTATTTTAGATTATCTATGCTTTTGAAAATACATGATAATTCATTTATACTTCATTCTACAATTGCCATTTGATTATATTTTAGTGACCCACACTGTTGGCATCGTGCCTGATGTGTTCTCACCTATAAGATACAAAATTTTTGTCTAAATTTAAATATTCCCCAAACTTAACTTTTAACAGAAAGAAAAAAAATTCTTCCTTTTTCTTTCATTCCTAATTTTGAATAAGAGTTCTTCCTATAGAAAGAATCAGTTTCACAGGTTAGTATCTGCGTTGATATTTCCATTTTCACTTGATCAATGATTTATACAAAAGCTCTGAGGTCTTGGGGGAATCCTGGGTAGAAAAGTGTAAGAGGAAGTTAATGAGGGAAGCTGAGACTTGGGTCTCCATTAGATTCAGGGTAAAAATCTTAGAGTGCCTAAGAACATTACTAGCATGTCTGAGGAGATATTGAATTATAAGGGTTAGTCCTGGTCAACCATTAGAGAAGCTGCAGGGAGAAGAAATCACATAGTTATTTCCTGTGCCCTATACCCCTGGTCCACTGACAGCCCCTTTCCAGGGGTGTTGCATATTTCAAATATCACCTCACTCAGAAGCCTGCCTGTGCTGAGATTTTTTATCCAAAGCCCACTGCTGTTATCCCGTTATTCTCTTCCAGCAACTTTCTTAGATTCTGCTGTTGACACTGGCCTTGCCGCTCTATCAGATTTTGTTTTTTCAGTTTTCTACTAAATAGCTTTGGCATTTAGTCTTGTGCACACTTGTTACCAAACCTGCTCACCGGATAAATATTTATGAATATCTATTAAATGCTTAGATCTGCTCAGACACAAAGATAAACCAGATGTATTCCTGCTCTCAGAAAGCTCACAGTCTTGAGCTAGATAGGGGATTCCTGCCTCAAAACACATTCAAATAATGGGCACAACTTAAAAGAACATTTAGTGCATTTTAGATAGCATTAAATTTCATTAGGAATCTCGCGTACTACATTCAAGTGCATGCAAAGAAAATTAGATCCATACAGGGGTAGATATATTTTAATTCCCAGAAACTCAGTTTTGAGGTCCACAGTCTGCCCCTCTCGGTGTAACAGTACCAAAAGAGAAATATTATTTGTAAAAGAAAAGGCATTAAACATCTGCTTTATGCAAACAAATAAGAAAAGGCCCAGTTAACAATAGTCTCTTGTGAATGCCTTAGAAATAAACTTTTATTTTGCTGTTTTACTACAACGCAGCAATTTTGATATTCAACCAAGCTTAGTAAAATGGGATTTTTACCTGAAATGGATTTCAAACTAATATGCCTATTATGCCATGTCTAATATAGTGTGTTCTTCTCTTATATGTAATACAATAAGACAGGATTATTTTCACAAGAGTGAGGTAATATGCTTATATTCTGTAATACTCTTTGTGATTACATGAACGAACATGCACAGGTCTTAAGGACTAATTTATGTTTGATATAAAATTGGTGCTATCTCAATGACATGAGATGAGCAAGTCTGAATTATAATATGGAAAACAGGATGGTGAGTTAATACATAAATGATGAGCTACTTTAATATAGTATGGGATTGCTCTAGGTTTCTAATACTCTGACATCAGAAATATTATCATCATTTATGTCACAGAGATATAGTTATTTGTTGTGGTAAGGGAAATTGAAATTGCATGTGCTGTGAATTTGTGTTTTTATAGCTATTTAATGTGATGAATGACAGTTTTGCTGCCACATTGACTCAGAATAGCACCCCCTGACGTTGGCCAGCACTGTGCCTTCGAGGTGTCTACAGCTGTTCTGAATGTGAGATTTAACTATTCTTTTATAGATTGAAGGACAGAGTTATTAAATAACAGTCTGTAATAAGGTGTATGGGTGATATGAAGATATATATATACTAAAACCCAGACTTCTAGGATCATGTAAATCATATAAAAATAGATAGAGATGGGTTATCAGTTTCTATTTCAAAAATTACAGATTTCTCTTTTTCTAGTTCCTTATTTTTGCCTAGTGCCTGTAGGCTTGGGTTGCCCTTGAGGGTTTTTTTTTATGGTTTATCTTAACATAAAGCAAATTAGCAACTTTAGTAAAAATCCTTTTTATCCTTTTGTCTTTTTTGCAGTGCTGGGTATGGAAACCAGGGCCTTACCATGCATGCAGACAAGCTCTCTGCTTCAGCTCACATCCTCAGCTCTCTTTCTTGAAAATCTTTACTCCATTTTGTGGCTGCCTTGTGAACCCTGTTTTCTGAAGCTAACATGGGCTCACCTGCCTTCTGCTATGACCTGGCATCTGTTAATCAAGGAGATGTTAGCTCCTGTTGGCTCCCTCCAGGTCTCTCATGGCCTACCTTGTCATGGTTTCTGAGTCCCTGATGATGATGTGCTCCTTAACTGCTATCCTGGGGTGGCTTTCTCATTTGGTCTTGAGGACTCTGTTTGGCCATAAAGCCACACTCCAGAGAGGCCCAGGGTGGGTTCAGAATGTCAGTCAGATAAGACAGATGAGGAGATGAAACCAAAATCCATGAAAAAGAAGATATTACTTACAGAGGCCAAGGAGGCTTGGGGTGCTACTGCCACTGCCTGGAACCTTGGATACCACAGGGTGCTCAACCAGTGGGCTGGGAGCTAGGAGAGGGGAGGGGTGGGGGCTGAGCCCTTATATTAAGTCTCCTGGATGTCATCACTTAGGCTGTGGATTAATTTAAAGAGCACATGGGAAGAAGGCACTTTTTTCCTGAGTCAAGTGTTGACAATTAGGTTTCCATCATAGTCAACAGCTGTGGGGGGCATTGGGTTTGGTCCAATGGGATGAGGAACTCCTAGGCCGACTAGTAACACAGCACAGGGAACAGGGGGTGGGGGCAGGGGGGGCTTTACATAGGCCACAGGTGATGGGGGATGACTGCTTTTAAGACAAGTTATATCAGCCCTAAAAATGGTTGTGGAGGCATTACTTGCTTGCCAATTTGGTGAGCATCCATAATATTAGTTTACCAAAGAGTTCCCAAATTCCTCTATGTTTGAGAATTATTTATGTTTAGGCAAACAAGTAAAAACAAACAAAAGTCTCAACTTCTTTAGGTGTGAAATTTTGAGGCTTGTGGCCACACTTTGTGGGGGAAGAATTACTAACAAATGTACCTCGTGTACTAAATTAACAGGGTATTTTAGTCAGGAATAAATGGGGAGGGGGAAAGGAAGTAACTCAGGAATAAAGGAGAAGAAAGTCTATGGAAATGGATGGTCAGAGAGTGTTTCCAAGGGTCAAGGTGGCTATATAGCTTTTGAGAAGAAATGTAATCTAATATTCGATGTTTAGTTGTGCAAGAATCTATAAACACCTATTACACAGCATTGTGTCAATCATATTTAGAGACAAAAACCTAGAGTAGTGTTCAGAATAAGCATTGTGTAGGGCTACAAAGGGACAGCGGGGATGTAATGGAACTCTTCCAAAATCTGTCTTTGTGTAGAAAGAGGGATTGAAAGACAGGGCTGATGAGGTACACGCGTCTAGCTCCCAGAGTGTGCTGGGTAGAGGCAGCCTATGCTCAGAGTCAGTGGTTAGTTTTTCAGGAATATTGTTAGTCTGTTGTTAAGCACAGCCATTAAACACAGATTCTATAAGCTTAGTTAGCTAAATTATATTTTAAAAGAAGTAATAAACATTCAAAATATTGCTTCCTAATTATTGTACTGCATTTATTGTACTGTACTATTACTGATGCTCTCGAGGTTACTTTATATCTAGTGTATCTCTGTCTTGGAAATGCGATTTAATGACGGCAAGTGCACATCTCTTTCTATCTCACATATACTGATCGTATTTCAGTAGCTTGAAATTTGTCATGGTATATTTACATCATAGACATTGAAAACACTACAATTTGTGTGTGTGTGTGTGTGTGTGTGTGTGTGTGTGTGTAAGCCAAGTTAGTAAATATTTATCAATAGTCTTTGCCCATCCCCAGCTCCTGGACATAATCTCAAGTTATGTGGAGGTAGGTTAGTTATCCCAGGTCAAATTGAGGAAGGAATAGAGGAAAATAATCTCCAGGGGTTAGATAAACCTTAAGGAGGGTTGAGTCCTATTTGGGTTTTATGATTTTACTCTGCATATCTCTGCACAGTTTCTGAATCTTGGGTGCAGAGCTTGGTATCTGTGCTGTTGATACCCCATAAATGAAAGCCCAACTGTTCTAGTTCTAGTATAACATCTTACTTCCAATCGTCTATTTTGGATGCCACAGTTACACAGATTATTTTTATACCTTCCTGAGTTCTATTCAGTAATGTTGAGATAACTGTATTTCTGACAAAGGAAATGATAAATCTCTATAACTACATGATTTTTTGGCATTGAAAACAAATCTTTGTATGGGATTCATATTTTTTATCACTTTCTAGATTTATATTACATTCCTAAAATCATGCTTATGGGTTTTAAATCTTCTCTGACTATTTTATCCAGGTAGGATAAGACCAGGACACCTAACAGATGTTTATTATCAAAGCAGTTATTCTCTGACACTTTTTCATCTCTATTTCCCTAATTTCTCAAGTTGAAGTCACTTATAACTTGTAAATTCCAGCCTGCCTTGGCTTCTGACCTTCCATGGGAGCAGCTCCAGTCTCCTGAGATAAGGAGTCAGTCTGTTGATTCTTGTGGTCTTGGGAATTGATGATGTGGTGTAGGGGTTGAGGATCTGAACTCGGGGGCTCGATTTCATGGATTCTGATTCTTGCTGTGCCCCTTGATCACTAGATATAGCCTTGGGATCTCTCTCCATGTTTCTGAAGTTTTATTTCCTTATTTGCAAAATGTGGATGATGATGGAATTTACTTCCTTGGTGTGTTCATTTTTCTGGACCACCACAACAGAAATGAATTCTCTCACAGTTGTGGAGGCCAGAAATCCAAAATCCAGGTGGTGGCAAGGATTTCTTTCCTCCAGAGGCTCTCGGAGAGATTCTGTTTCATTCCTTACTTCTTCCAGCTTCCCGTGGGTATTGATGTTCCTTGGCCTGTTGTCACAGTATTCTAATCCCTGCCTCCATAGTTACATTCCCCCCTCCTCTCCTGTCAGCTGCCTCTGTGTGACCCTTACAAGGACACTTGCCAATATTTTTAGAGTTCATGAGATAATCCAGAATAATCTTGATAATCTCACTTCAAAATCCTTTATTTAATTACATCTTTACATCTGCAAAGATCTTTTCCCCCCCTCAAAAATACATAACATTCGCAGATCCCAGGCATTGGGACATGATATATGTCTTTGGGGTGCCACCATTTAGCCCACTCTAATGGAGTTATAAGGATTCAACGACCAAATACAGGGAAAATAACTAAAATGTTTCCTTACCCAGGCTAAATATTTCTCCTTCTCTTCCTCTCCTCCTCCCCAATTTTTCCTTCAATTTTTTCTTGCCTTTTTATTTTGTTTTCTTCTGCATCCATTTTATTTTTCTTTTTGAGGTCCTAAAATCAAGTTTTCATATTTAGTCTCAAGTCTCAAGATTTAATTTCCACCTGGATCCTTCATTGTTTCCCTGTCCATTTTGATTCTGAAAATCTCTGGAACAGAATTCTTCAGATTGTATCACTTAAATTCAGAAGAGGAACTCTGCTAGTCTTGCAGACAGATTCTTTCTGTAGCTGCTGGAACATCCCTGCCTCCTACACCTTGTCTGTCTTCCCTTTCCTGTCTACTTTCTAGGACCTACAACACCACTGCTGACCTTCAATCATATGAGCTGTACTTTTGGATGTTTCCAGCAACGATTGAGATTTGAATAACTGTGCACTTTACATTCAGCATATTGACTTTTCTGGTTCTCTTCGCCAAAGTTTCCAGTTGTCAGCTCTTGCCTGCCTTTGATAAAGACATCAATGACAATCATGATCTGAGACCGTGTGCTCCTTGGGTGGTGTGTTTTCCCCTTTGACTTCTCTGTTGTCAGTCCCGAAGAGTTTCTGGTATCTGGTGTCAATGTTCTATTAGTCACCAAGGTTGGAGACACAGACCCGATTCTTACAGGTATGCACCACCATGGGTAGATAGATCTGCCTCTTTAAAAGACTTGTGAAATATGTGCTTCTGAAAGGTCCTCATGTTGCAATTGCAGAACATTCCCAATGTATGATAGGAAAGGAACCTTTCCTAGTTATTGTTTTCCACATTCACTAACTATTTTCTAAAAAAATATTTTTAGCAGTAGATGAACATGACTTTTTAAATTTTTATGTGATGCTGAGGATTGAACCCAGTGCCTCCCATATGCTAGGCAAGTGCACTACAACTGAGCCACAACCTCAGCCCAACTAACTCTTGATTTTATACACCAAAAATTCACTGGGTGTGACAATGACTTTTCAGGGGAGTTATCTAGCTACTTCATTTGACATTCATATTGCTTAAAGGGAAAAAAAAAGAAAATCGTGAGATCAAATTTTATCAAGGGATCATTCTTTGCTGCACAAAAATGACTTTGCCTTAAAACAAAGAGTACATTATCTGAGAACTCAAATGCATTAGTAGGGATTGTAGTAACAAGAAAAATATCTGGTAGGATTAGTTCAGTGTTGTACGGTATTGCACGATATTTCCAAGTTTAGTCATATTATACTACATTGAACTTTTCAGTTTATTGATTTTCTGTACATTCTTGTTAGAATGGTATAATAGCTGTTCAGAAAAGTTCCAAATTGAAAAACTACTGCTAGGAAAGAAACTTTTAAACTTCTATTAATTAAATGTCATTTCACTAGGAGGTAGTTACTTCCATTCTGTCTTAATTTTTCTTCCTCTTAGGACATTAATGCAACTTGTTTAATGAACATGGAGGTGTGATTTGCGTTCCACCTTCTAGAAGACAGCTTCCAACAGAGTCTTTCCAACTGAACTCATGTTATCAGCAGGGTGTGGGCTTTCTGTAAACAGGGACAGAATCCTGGGCCCTGCAAGGACTTCAGAAGTCTTCATAAAGGCTTTGTTCCTTCTCGCCTTTGAAGTCATGCACTAGTCATGACACACTTACTGATGTACGGTGTCCATGTTCTATTAGTCACCAAGGTTGGAGACGTAGACCCGATTCTTTGTCATTGTAACTTGTAGGATATGGTTCAGATTGGAGTGACCCCAAATCCAAAATAACACTACCTAAAAGCAAAGGAAGTTCATTTTTCTCTCATGTTCTGCAAGTGTTCTTTCAGGAACTGTTAGGTGGGTATGGCATGGAATAGTGGTAAGAACACAGACGCCTTTGATTTTTGTTATTTCCAGCATCCCAACAGGTGGCTTGTACTTCATGATCCCATATTGTTGCTCATGTTCCAGTCATCAACTCTGCATTCCTGGGAGAAAAAAAACAAACAAACAAACAGTGGGTGGGGGGCAAAGAAAGGCATACTGTGTCCCTTTAAGATACTCATAGAAGACACACACGATACATGATACATCTACTTATATATCTTTGACCAGAACTTGGACATATGATAATAATTGTTTGCAAGGAAGAGGCTGAGAAGTATAGTCTTTATTTTCAGTAAGAGCCTTCTCAATTTATCCTCTCTTCATTTAAATAATTGTTTAAAATGCATTCTTAGTTATTATTTTAAAAATGCTTATTATTTTTATAATGTAAAAATAAAAAATTATGTTACAAATTATGTAAATAAAATATATAAGAAGCAGAAACTGTTTTCTTAAAATTCTTCAGCATAAGGAAGCTTAAGGTATGTGCTTTCAGTTTCATATGGGTGTAATATACAAGATTGTGTACAATTTGTCCATGTCAGATTTTTACATATCTATGACCATTTTGAAGGCTATATAGTGTTCTGTTGTGGGACTGAACCATAATTATTTTACCAACAATGTAATACCCCTATTAATAGGTATGACATTCTTTTACTCCTATTAAAACACATACATAGTAACCATACATGAACAGATTTATTTACTGCTTTAGTATTTGTCAATATTGTGAAGGGTCCAGGCTTACCCTATTTATAGGCCAGCAAGTTAGCATGATGCAGTTTCACGGATGCTGGCAGAAGACCCAAAACTCCTACATCAGACACAAAGGATTTTCTCACTCAGGGCCCAGTAGGCAGGCCAACATTCATGTTCTCATCAATTCCCCGTCTGCTTGACTTCTCATGGCAGAGATGCAGAGGCAGGACTTGGCAGACTCTTCTTACAAAAAGCTTTGGGTCAGAGTTAAGGAACTCCAAATTTAGGAAACCCTGACCTTTTAAATGGACTGCAAGCAAGCATCCCAATCTTTACCCAGAGGAGAGAGGCCTCACATTATCTTTATCATGTTTGTCAGCAAACAAATATGTCCTGGAGAGAGACAATCTATCTCTACCACACAAACATCCTCAAAAAGATAGCCTGGAAGAAAAGTTGTCAGTGTTATGTTCACGAGATGTGGAGAAGGACAGAGGCCAGTGGATAATTGTCTCCCAAGAGCATGTGCTCCCTCCCCAGCACAGTTCCCTGTTTGTCTCACATAGTCAGCCCCTGTCCTGTCAACTTCCCTGGGATTCCTGGTTAACATTGGTGGCCTCACAGACCAGGTAAAAGAGACTGAAATTTCAGCAAATTTGTTTTTGAGAATTGTTAGAGTCTGTAAACAAGTCTGGATGGCGCCTGGCATTTTGCCAGGGGGAGTGGTTTGTGAGGTGGCGCCAGGGAGCCATTAAATGTGGAGATTCCTTATTGGTTGACTGCTGTATCTAGTTTATGTTAATTAAGATAAGCTGTGTGGAATGTATATATACCCCTCTGGTCCTACAATAAACGGCTCCCACTCCTGCTGTATCAATGTACACAAGTTGTTTGTCACCCCCCAGCTATTTTGCCCAGCCAGCCAGGCTGCAGCAGAGAATCAGCTCTGAATGCCTGGATTAAGTAATGTCAAATATATAGTCTGTTCCAGAAAAAGCAAGCCGCCAACTAATCAACCAAACATACAAGCAAGCAACTAACAACAAAAGGTCTGACGAAGACAGCTGTTCCAATCCAGGGCCTTCTGTTGAGTAATCAGCACATGCCCTCTAAATCCCTTCCGAGTGCTTACCTTGTGGTAGGTGTCATATTGATGACGTCATCCAATCTGGGCATCAACAGGGCCAGGGCTGGAGAGGAAATTAAAACAGGTCCTCTTCTCCTTGAGGCTTAGATATACTTTATGAACCTTTCAAATTTGCACAAATTGAAAGCTTGAGCAGTCAAATAGAGTTTGTGGTATATACTCCAAGACCAATTCAAATTTAGCATCATCATCATGATCATCATACTTAGAGATAGATTGTTTTTTAGTTTGATTTGTTCCCTTAGTGCTGCAAACAAAGGTTACATCTAAAATAGTTCCTGAGATTGCCAAGCTGATGAAAATTTAGTCTTTTATTCCTTTCTTTTTTGACCAAATATTTCAAATCACAAACATTCCATGTCCTCTAGTCCTGCGCTTGAGAATTTAAATTCACATACTTGTTGAATTTTTTTCTTCTATAGGACTTCAGGTTTCTATAAGTGGGCACTTATTTATTTAGAACCACTTATTCTTCTACAGAACTCACATGAGATTTAGTTTTGTTTTCCTTTAGAACTACTGAGGGGCATCTTTTATCATTCTTCCAGGACCATGTCAATGGTAACACAGTAGGATTTACTTCTTATTTGTGGTGTACTAGGTTCTTCTCAAGCTTAAAAGTGTGGTCCTTGGACCAGCAGGAAATCTATCTCCTGGGAACTTGTTTGAGATACAAAGTCTAGGTCTATTGGTTCAGAAATTCTGAGCTTGGGTCCTGTACTCTGAGTTTTTATAAGCCCTCCAGGAGATTTGAAAAGTAGCAACCTTTGAGAATCATTCTTTAAATCAGAGGATCTCAGCCTTACTCACACATTGAAATTACCCAGGGAGCTTTAAAAAATATTGATGCATGGGTCTTAACCCTAGAAATTCTGTATTAATTAGTCTCAGGTGAGGCCAGAAAATGGGAATTTTACCAGCTCCCCAGGTGGTTATAAAGTGCAGCCAAGGTTGAGAACCACTGCTCTAAATCATTTATAACTTCACATTATATTTGCCAACTTCAAGTTCTTTGAATTTTTTTCTGTCCCTAAGGAGCTACGGCACATGAGCATACCTTGAGGGTACAGTGAATTAGGTATTACCTTGTGAGTGGATTTATAGATTAAATGAAATGTGACACAGCATCCTATCATTTCCTTTGGTTTGTTTATCATACATGATGAGCCTTTGATCTTGAAGCTGAATTAATTTAATACAATGTTTCCTTTGAATCTGTTGGATTTTGTGTGTATCCGGGTGATGTGCAAAATGAACATCTAAATGCTCTTCTTGTGATCTTTGGGAAAAGCGCCAGAGTAAAAAGAGTGTCCACGGTACATTAACCATGTAAAGTGAGTTTAATCAGATGGAATTGATTTGTTTAAGTTACACTTACATGTACAAAAAGAAATGTTCTGGACTAAATAAATTCAGTTTTAAAATTGCGTTCACACTCCATACCTAACCAATTTTATCACCATGTATGCTACCAGTTAGCTGCTACTTGGGAAAGAAAATGTGATCCTTCAGCTAGCAAATGAAGAGTAAGAAGGAACTTCTTCACGGTTCCAGTGGGAGGAATATGTTAAGAACTACTCTCTGCTGTGCAGGTTTTGGATTAGGATCGCTCCCAACTCATTCTGTAATGGACAAGAATTGCCTTCTCTACACTTTGTCAAACAAACATCAGCCAGTGGCAAATCACTTTGTGTTTCCAATATCATTTTATGTGTATAGAAATCTCAGAAGTGACTTTTCTTTGTAGGTTAGGCCCAATAATAGGATAGGGTGCTCTGAAACTGGGCTCTTCAGAGTCTCTGGGATGAGAGGACTCTAGAATACTCAAGACCCTGTGACAGCATTTAAGCAAGATGAGCACAATCACTGTAACATGCAGCAAAGCCAGATGGCACCTGTCTTTTTTACAAATAGCTGTGAAGTGGCTAACAGCCTATGGAGTTCCAAGGTATAAGACAGAGGGGCCAGCAGCAAGGGTACCACTTGATTTTGTAACAGCAACAAATTAAGAGCAAAGAAGTGAAAGGCAGATTTTAACTGTGGTGATTTGAACATCAAGGTGGTCTTCCTTCAATTCCAGTTCTGAGAAAATTCTCAGACCCAGAACTCATCTATCGAAAGAGAATCAGAGGCCCCAAAGAAAGTTCCCTGAAGTGTCCAATAGAAACTGAATAGAATGCAATAGCACTTCCTCCAATCCTTCCCTAAGGCTGTTAACAGGCTATACCAGGGAGAACTGTAATAGAAGATACAAGCAATTCTCTGGCTCAGTCTATGTAACCTGGTAGGTGTAGAAGTGCTATAGGTACAGTTAGTGTGAATGACATCAGCTAGACTAGTCCATTGTGCCTAGTTGTGTAGTCAAACACTAATCTAGAAAGGCATTTTTGGATTTAATGTATACCTTTATAATCAGTTGATTTTAAATAACACAAATCACACTCTTCATGCAATCAACTGAAAGTCTTAAGAGCAAAGACTGAGGTTCCCTGAAGAAGAAATTCTGCTTCAAGATTGCAAACATAGAAATTGTACTTGAATTTCCAGTCAACCTAAACTATACATTCTGACTTGCCAAACCCCCAAATTGCTCATGTAGAATAGGTTATTTAAAGTATCTATCTATCCTGCCAGGTATGGTGGTGTACACCTGTAATCCCAATGGCTTGAGAGGCACAGGCAGGAGGTTCACAAGTTCAAAGCCAGCCTCAGCAACTTAGAAAGGCTCTCAGCAACTTAGTGAGACCCTGTCTCAGATAGATAGATAGATAGATAGATAGATAGATAGATAGATAGATAGATAGCACTGCTCAGTGATTTAGCAATTCTGGGTTCAATCCCTGGTTCAAAAAACAACATCAACAACAAAATTCCCTATCATACTTCCATCCATCTGTCTATCTATCTATCTATCTATCTATCTATCTATCTATCTATCCTTTTCAATTTTGGAAAATTCTGGCCAATAGAGTAGATAATGATCATATAGGAGAGTATCAGTAGAGAACTACAGAATTCTCATGGAAGGTCATATTCAAAAAGGCAGCTACTGGTCCCTAATAGATAACGAAGACTTGACCGGGCAACATCAATTGACAACATCACCTGAGATATTCATCTGAAATAACACAGGTATAATCCTAAGTAATAAGGTCAACTGAACACAACAGTGATAGCCCTGAATGATTTTGTAACAGCAACAAATTAAGATTCATTCAGAATCAGTCACAAGAAGGTCTTGGGAGTATCAATAAGTTATAGGAACAAGTGACTCAGACTCCATGTCATCTATCTATTGTCACACCAAAGCCTTACCTTAGTTTATACCATTACTAATTGATGGGTACCTCAGCTGGTTTGTTAGTACAGGTGATAGAGAAATCATATTACACTAAAGACTTATGTAGGGGTGTCTCCAAATAATAGTGAGTGATAAGGGGAAATCTCAGTAATAGTGCTGTTAATAGTACATATGAACATGCACTTTGGAGGGAGTAGATTGAGGTAGTAATACACATTAATTCCTTGACAGTGGTTAATGACTTGGATATTACAAAGAAAGATATGCAGATGGGCTCACAGAAATGAACATAAAGTATGCAGAAACGCTGTGTTTCATGTCAGCACCCACCAAAAAATATCTATTCCAGAGAAGGAACTGAATACGTAGTCAAACATGGTATCTCATTCAGTAGAAGTCCGCCCACCGCTGATATGGTTATACCAGTGTTTTCCCAGGAACAAAGGAATCATGTTGGCAAGGATAAAAACTGTGCATGGTGTGTTAGTCAGGTTTTTGTTGCTATGCCAAAATACCTGACAAGAACAACTGAGAGGAAGAAAAGATTATTCTGGGTTCATGGTTTCAGAGGTTCAGTCCACATCTGATGATTTTATTGCTCTGGGCTAGAGGTGAATTAGAATATCTTGACCAAAGGGCATGGTTAAGGGAAGCTACTCAGCTCATGGCAACCAGCAAGCAGAGGGAGGGGGTGGGGGGAAGGTAAAGTCCGCAAAGGCAAAGGCATAATACCAGTAACATACTTCCACCAGTCATGCCCATCTACCTATAATTACCACCAAGAGTCTACTCAAATTATTAATCCATCAAATGGATTAATCAACTCTGTGGTTACAGCCCTCATAACCCAATCTTTTCCCCTCCAAATTGTGACTAACATGAGAGCTTTGGGGAGGTTACTTCTAGATCCAAATCATAACAACATGGTCTAGTTGGCATTAGAGACCCATCTCACTAAACTTATTCTAACTACCATTGCTGCTAAAACTCCTACTCTACAATCTTTCAAGGAGACCATCTAGCCACTTGGTGATAAACTTCTGACATTGGATAGTTTCTACCCTTGTATGAATCATCCTTATTGGGAAAGATACATACATATTATAGGTATAGATTTTTCTTTCTTTTTTTGTTCTACCTCAGTCAGTGCCATTGTCAGATGCTCAAGTGATCCACTATATAGCAAAAGTGATACCACAATGGACATATGACCATGAGATCCACTGGTCCTACCTTTCATGGCATAAAACTGATACCCTCACAGAGCAGTGAAGCAACCTAATTAATTATGGAACTAAGTAACAACAGGGAGATGAGACCATGAGAGACGACCTTGTTTGTGAAACTGAATGCTATAAACATGGATCTATGAAGCATGGGTGAAATTAGGAGTTGTCTGCCCTCACTATTTATTCGAATCAAATCACTTGGATACTATGTGTCCAGGAAACTATATTTCTCTACATTAGAGATCCTAATTCCTGGTAGGAGGGGAATACTTCTTCCAGAGGACACAGAAGGAATTCTACTAAACATCAATAAATTATTTCCATGTGACCATTTTGGGTTTCTCACAAGGGCCAAAAAGGAATTAGTATATTGGCAGCAGTAATTGACACTCACTCTCATGAAGTTAGAGGGTTACTCCTCTGTGCTGTAACAACAAGCAGAACATTTAGAACTTACCGCTGTTCTGCTGATAGCTAATGAAGGGCCAACTGACACTACCACAGCCTGAGATGTGCATGAGAACCAGGAGCTCAGATTCCTTAGAAATGAAAGTTTGGGTTACCTCACCGGACAAGTAACCTTGACCAAAGGAAGTACAGCTGAAGGTGAGAGCAAGCTGGATAGGATAACAGAGGAGGAAGATGATGGACATCAAGTATGGCCTTGCAGTGATAGAGTTAGTCTTTTACTTTGCTTGTATTTTAGAAGCTGTGACTGGCTACCACCTTGAAGGAGTAGTGACAAGATATGAGGACAATGTGAAGTCAGCATGGAGCACAGGATTTTAAATCAATCAACAAATTTACTGTCAGAAAAATGAAAGAAGTCCATATGAAAAAAAAAAAAAAACCACGTCCTTAGAGAAGATGTAACTCATTCACTTCTCTTTGAAAATATAATGAACTGGACTTGAAAGGCTAACTTGCTCTCTATGGAGAAAAGTCTAAATGTGGTCATTTAGACTGATGGGCAACAAGCTATGACTCCATATGTGTCTAGAGCCTACTGTTCAATAATATTGATGATTAAAAAGTTAAGAAAGTTTCATCGAATCTTAAGTCTCAGATCCTATCTGAATTCTTCCTGTTATGAACTACAGTGGTTCAACAAATGATTAGCATTAACTTTATTTTTATTCAATTTTTTTGTATGCTATCATTAAACCTTTTTATGTTATCGCCAACAAATGATCTTAATCATTAAGCAAAATTGAAAGGACTGTAGGTTTTATCTTGGATTTTAGTAGCAAATTCTTTTTTACCATGTCCCTGTTAGCTAGGACCTATCTAGTTTGTAGCTGTAGTGGAGAAGCTAGGAAATAAAAACTATATATTTTATAAAAGCTTTCAGAAATTTCCTTCTACATCCACTCTGGGCATAGTTTCTCTCCTGAATGGTGACAACAACTCAATCTAATAGATGGTTTTATTGACTAGAGTCATATCTGTCTCAAACCTAAACTCCATAGTTCTCCAGAGTAGACTCTTAAATGCAGATCTGATAATGCTTGTCTTCTGTTATAAACTTTCAGGTACCTCCATCATCCCATCAATTCCTTTGTGTTTGGATTCCTAAAATATCTTGCCCCATCAATCTGCTGCCACAGTTTACATTTCCCTTTTGTATCTAAATAAATGTTTTCAACATCACAAAGTTCTGTTTCAATACTGTGTTCACTGTTACTATAACAAGTATTTGAGGCAGTAGTCAATTTATAAAGAGAAAAAAAGTTAATTTTGTTACAGTTCTGGAGGCTCTAGTCCATGACTGGTTGGTTGCTTTGCTTTGGGGGCAGCACATCATAGTAGGAGTGCATGGTTGAGCAAAATCATTCATCTCTTGGCCAGAAACTAAGAAAGAGAAAGAAAGAGGGGAAAAAGAGAAAGTAAAGTCATACCTACAGTGACCTAAAGACTTCTCAATAGGCCTGCTTCTCAAAGGTTGCACCACCATCCAGTAGCACCACAGTTTGGGGACCAAGTCTTTAACACATGGATCCTTGGTAGACACTTCTCCAACCATAACAAGCACCATATCTATAAATGTACTTCTGATTTTATCAATTGCATACCTTTTAACCTCATAAGTTTTTTAAGAGCAATTTTTGTATTTTGTTGTAGAATCATTATTATGTCTTGATTGGACCATATATTGTTAAGATGCTAGTTTCCCAATAGACATTCTTGCTACTTAAGGAAACCAGAAGGAAAGTCTTAGATGAGAGGCAAAGTACTATTATAAAGAAGCAACACAATCACCAGGAAGGCCTCATATAATAGTAGCAGGTTTAATTAGTGAGGAGGAGGCAAGAGGATTCAATATGGGCTCATTAACCAGGCAATATAAAGGTCCAAGGAGACCATGGATTAGAGTTGCAAATTGCAAAAGGGCATGCAGAAAGATACCCACTTCTGAGAGAGGAATTCTTGTCATTATGTATCCCTTCCTTTCATGTCAGAATATTCAATATCTTACTTATCCCAGTGGTGAAGAGAAACAGGGAAAGAAGCAATGAGAGGGGAAGGCACATATCTCCAAGATGCCTGAACTGGACCAAATCACATTTTCAAAGGTAACGCTTTTCAACAAAATCCTCTAAAAGATCCTCAGACATCAATAAGCACATTAGGCAAAGGAAGTAAGGATGATATTTTGGAGTCTGGTATATTAGATGAAAACCCAACTGACAGTATTAACCAGTTTGTATGGTCATTGAGTTTGATTTTTTGTTAAGAGATAAAAATGCCGGAAGCACCAGCTGTTCCTTGGCCCAGGACGCTGTGGGATCCCCAGCTTTGTAGTAAATGACCACATCCCTGGATGGGCTCAGTCACCTGCAGCCAGCCCTGTTGCACAGTTGGCCATTTCCTAACCAGTGGGGGTTCCTTACAAGTTTGTTTATCTTTCAATAGAACCACCTGCCTGGAGTTGAATTGTCTGCTCTATAAATAGAGAAATAGTACACAGGAGAGTTTTGCCATTAAGAAGAACATCAGATGGGGAAAAAAAAAAAAATCTCAGTTCACTGTTATATGGGAACTGGGTAGGGTCTTCAAAATGTTTAGTGTTAGGTTTGCCATTGGAAAAGAAAACAACCTTAATAGCATCAGCATGTTTTAAATACTGAAAATCTGCTGAATGTAATTTTATAATCTCTGGAGGTCAGAGAAAGAAACCATGGTGTAGTATTAACCTTGTCGACCTTAATGGCAATACAGCAGACTGATAATCCATAAAGCAAACCATGGTAGCAACCTCCTGAGATCACTGGCAGGTGGAACCTACCCAGCTCTGCAGGAACTGCTGAGGACAGTTCAAAGGATTCACAAACTTTCTAGAAGCATGTATTGTGTGGTTGGTAGGGTCCCCAATGTCTCAGTTAGGGCACATTTTTACAAAATGATCAAACTCCTGAAGGTTATGTTCCTGAAATGTGGAGTGGACTGTACTCCAAATTTTATATTGCAACTGGTGTGGAAGGTTGAGAATTTTTAATTTAATAAGACTCTACTGTACCAATGATGTTTATCTAAATGACTGAGGCCAAACCCAATTAACTTTGCTACACTGCATAAAGATAAATTCATGAATAAGTTTAAAGAAAGATTTGTAGTCGAATATTTTTCTTATTTTTTTTAGCTATCTATATATTTTCTCAGTACATACTACTGACATCTCACTGACTCTATCTGAATCATATAGTTACATACTGCAAGTTATTTTCTGATATAATTTTTATATTTTCTAAAATCTCTTGACTAATAAGAAAATCTTTAAAATTTTACTTGACTAAAATAAAATTCACTTTTTGTTGTATACAATTCTATGACTTTTGAGAGATGCATAGTAATGTAATCATCATCACAATTCATATAATTTATCACCCTAAAATTTTCCTCATGCTGTCCCTATTTGGCTATCCTTTTGTCTAGCCCCCAATCAACATTTCCTCAAATCCTGGTAAGCACTATGCTGTTGCATTCCCTGAAATGTCATTCACATTGGATACTGGAATATTTAGCCTTTGGACCATGGTTCTTTCACTTAGCAACATGTTTTAAGATTATGTTCCTTCATGAATCAATACTTTGTTCATGCTTAATGTTGTTTAGCATTCCATTGTATGGATATCCTGTCCATAGTCTGTTCATTGGCCAAAGGACATTTCAATGATTTCCAGGTCTTAGAAATTATGAATAAAACTTCTTTAAACATTTGTGCAAGGTGTTTGTGTGGACATAAGTATTTACTCTGCTAGAGTAAACATTGAGAAGGGGGGAAAGATGGGTCAGGTGGTTAGTGTGGGTTTGCCTTTATATGGAATGGTCAAACTATGTTCTATACTTTTCTATATCATTTTGCAATCCCATATATTGTGTCTGACAGACAGTTTTACTTGCTCCAAGTCCTTGTCAACATTTGGCATTATCAGTGGTTTTTAAATTTCTTTTTTAATAATAGCCATTGTAGTACGTCTATAGTGGTATATTTTATGATGGTTTTAATTTGCATTTCCTTAATGGATAATAAATTTGAGCATTTATATATAAACTCATTTGTCATCTGTACATATATTTTGGTGAAGAATCTGTAAAATCATTTTGCCTGCTTCTGAAAGGTATTTTCTGATGCTTTCTGGTTGATTTATGAGAGATTATTTTTTATTTTTTTTGTATATTTTGGACACAACTTCTTTGTGTTAGAATTTGTTTTCATTATTGTAATTTCTTTGCTTTTCTATATAAATTTTAGAATTGCCAGTGATATTTATAAAAAAAAAAATCCCGATGGGATTTTGCCTAGGGTTGCATGGAAACCATTGCTTGAATTGACTATTAACAGTGAGTCTTCTATTCCCTAAACACAGTATGCATCTCCATTTATTTAGATCTTTTTTGATTTCTATAATTAGTATTTTGTAGTTTTCAGGACATAAAAACCTACGTTTTTGAGACCTATACCTAAGTATTGCTGTGTTTTGGTGTTACTGTAAATGTATCTTGGAATTGTTATTATTTTTCATTTTTTACTATTAGTATTCATGTTAAAATAGATTCTATTGTCATATATAAATAAAAAGAACCAATAAATAAAAAATTAACTTGGGTATATTGTCTTTAAAGCATATGACTTTTCTAAATCCACTTGAGAAAGCTTTTCTTTAGATTCTTTCAAAGGTTTCAATATGCCTTATTAAACTGTTAATACTGTCAGTATAATGTTAAATAGGAATGTGAAGAGGAAATTTATGAATATTAATCCCGTATCTGATACATAGTTTACAAATATTTTCTTTATCTTCAAGTGTATGAAGCAATTTTACAACTTATTATCAAGAAAATCGAAAACCAAATTAAAATGCTTAAAGGATTTGGGTATATTTCTCCAAAGAAGACATGAATATGTCCAGCAGGTGTTCAACATTGCTAATAATCAGGGAAATGCAAATCAAAATTGTTATGTGGTGCCACCTCACACTTATGAGAATAGCTATTATCAAAATGCATGGAATGAGTATTGATGAGAATGTGGAGAAAAGGGAATACTTATACATTATTTTTGGGAGTACAGATTGGGATAGTATAAAGGTTCTTAATGAATCTAAAAATAGAATGGTTGTATGATTGTTTGATAGATATGAAATTACTACATGTAAAGATATTTGAACGCATATTTGCTTTTCAGCATTATTCACAGTAACCAAGATGTGGATCAAAATCTCAGATGTTTATTTGCCCATTAATAGATAAATATATAGAATATTATCTATCATCTATTTAACTATCTACTTATCATCTACTGATCTATTATCTACCTATCATCTATCTATCTATCTATCTATCTATCTATCTATCTATCAATCATCTATCTATATCACATAGCAAGCTTATATATATTTGACATATGGGTTATACAAACACACTTAGTCATAATTTACCAAAAATTTCTCTATGGCTTCTCAAATACTCATTTTCCAGAAAGTCTCTTTCTTTCCTTTCTGAGACTCTATTATTATTCTAATTAATTTTTTTGGTCTCATGACTGACTTCCAATGCCAGAAGCCAGATTAATAATCAATGAGCTCTTTTCCTTGGTCCTCTTATCCTGTTCTTTGTCTGCTCTTGCCATGTTTTCTTAGGTCATATGAAACTTTATTCTTATCTTTAGTGGCATCTTATTTTAACATTGTGCTTTCTCTTCCTTGTTCTTTAACTTTCTCTTCTAGACAGAACTCTCTTTTTCCAAAGTACCCTCAACCCATTGTTGATTTTCTCTTCTCCAATACACCTCATGTTCAAGTCTTTTCCTTTTTCTTCTCCACATCTTTGTCCTCAATATTATAAAGCAGTTTTAGATAAAAAATTCATTAGGACAAAATGGAGGCTCTGAAAAAAATGATCTTAACAGAGCAGATAATTTAGGAAACACTGGTAGGTTTATTATGCTATTGCTCTATGGACTACTTTTGTTTTGATAAAACTATTTCTATAAGAAAAATATTATAGATATTTAATTAACCTATCACATAGAATATTAGCTATGTAATAAACTTGGTTTCATAACAACAAATGCATGCTACGTACTCTAAATTACCGAACCCATCCATCACTACCCTTAGAGAGTTTGGTCAATGGTGTTTTTTAACTTTTACTTATAGCACTTGGCTGAAATTCTAGTGGCTACTTCTTTAAACACATGCATGCTTGTTCACTTAGATGGCGTTCTTACAGCTGAGAATGCTGCATCTAAATATTGTATATTGTAAAGACTGAGCATTGATATTCCAAAATCCCTGCAAAAGAGTTTGTCAATTTTTATCTCTTGAAATAATGAAATGAATAGTCAGTTTCCAGAGAGGCAAACCAATCTTGGGTATTATCAATTAAAAAAATTAAATTGTGAAATTAACAGGTAATTAATAGTACACATTAAAAATCACTAAGGACATTAAATTTTCTCTAACATAAATTTTCCAAGTAGTTTCTCAGTTTGCAGAATGACTTTCAATTATATGACTTTACTTTTTATGATATTCTTATTTATTTGTTGCTCTCCAGGCTTACCTTTTCATATTTTTGTCTTGGCACATTATAGTTGTCCATAATATTGGATTTGTTGTTACATATTGGTACATGCACAAATTTCTTGTACTCAAGTCTTGTTTATCATGTTTCTTTCTCCTCAGTATTCTTTCCTAAGTGTAACTTTTGAACATCTTTCCCATTATATTTAAATGTTCATGGCCAATAATTGGCTGTTTTATATTTAAATGCTTAATTGAAACAAGTGTTTATTTGGTTAATGATATTTATTAAGGAATATTTCATTTTCTTTTTGATTTGAAAGGCTACTTCTAAGTTACAATAAAAGCCCCAATTTATACTTTATATTTGTTCCATTGATGTTTCCTGTATATTCCTGCCATGCATTTTTAAATATTATAAGTATGTGATATATTTAAATATGTAAGGGTAACTCTCTATGACATTCTACCTTATTTTTTTTTTTTTGGTCTTATATTGTATGTAAGTCTAGAATAAACTGATAGGTTCCAGTCAAATTATCCCATTGCTTCTATGGCCTTATCTGGTATCAAGAAATGAAGTCATAGAAAGTCTGAATTTAAACTCCCTTTCCCTGTGTCCCACAGCGAGCTCATTATACTATTTAATCTTTCTATTATCTTTAAACTAAATTGTAACTATCTCATGGTCAAGTTCATGAGTTTACTCATCCCTGATTTCTTCTGTGCCTATTTAGAAATGGTACCTGGCCCAAGTTCTAGATTTTCTGGGGTGTCTTAGGCTACAGTGACGGAATACTTTAGGCCGCCTAATTTATAAGCAACATAAATTTACTGACCATAGTTCTGAAGGCTGAGAGGGCCCAGATCAAGTCACCAACAGATTCAGCCTCTGAATCTGAGGGCTTGCAGTCTGCCATAAAGATGGTGTCTTCTTGGTGCTTCTCACTTGTCCTCCCATGGTGGAAGTAGCAGAAGTCTCCCTCAAGTCTCTTTTATACTAATACTAAACCCTTTTGTGTGGGGGTGGGGGAGGAACTCTCATAACCTAGTTTCCTCCTAAAGTCCCTAGTCTGAGTCTCACAAGGATGGGAATCATGTTTCAGCAGGAACTCTGGGGAGGTGCAGTATTCAGATCACAGCATGGGATAGGGCATCACCAATACCACATTGCAAGTGAGTCAGCAGCAGAAAAAGGAAAGGTTCCGGGGTTTTCCTAATTTCTAGGTCAGTGGTTTCTATTAAATTTTACTTCATTTTTCAATTCACTTCCATATCTTATGAACCTCTGTAGATACTGTTTTCTGAGTATTCAACAACAAAGGGAAAGAAAAAAAAAAGATTTTAAAAAGACTGATTCTTTCATGCTGATTACCAATGTACTTGTTCTGATTTCTGATTTTGCTTACCCATCCTTGTTTTTAAACAAATATTTAGCATAATTTAAATGACCCAAAACTTTAAATTTATTTACCAGGAAATAGTACATTATCAAGTAAAATTACACTTAGATATATTTTAAGCAGTCTTTCTGGACAGCAAGATTAGAACTCTTTTTTAAAGCTCAAGTTTCACACCCAGCAAACCCTTGGGGGAGATACCTTTGTACCTAGTGGATGTCTGGCAATAATTCAGGCTTTACACATGTAGCTACACTGAACCGAGCTCTTGTTATTCAGTCAGGTATCTCTCTTGATGGTTTTTCTTCACACAGAAATAATTGCTTTTGTAAGTACATAATGAGTATTTTTCTTGTATTTTTTTTAAATCAGCTAAGTTATCCATATAAGTATTCATTTTTCTTAGACAAAAACATCTATAGGGTAAACCTTATTCTTAAGACATAATTCAGGCATATCTCCTTCCCTGCCCATTTTCCTCTCTAAATCTTCCTGGATGCCTTCAGGCTGAGGCTGTGTTCCTATGATACCTTGTTTATACTTTCATCCTGGCATGTATTATTTTGTCTAGTTTATATAATTACCTAATATGGGACTTTGACCTCCTCTAGATTTTTATTCACTTTTATAAATTCAGTTGTCATGAATATTTCTTAAATGAAATGCTTAACCAAGTCAACCTAGGCTAGGTCTCAGGCAGATAGGTGATTATCAATCAATTTGGATTTAAAATCACTTTTAAAAATTGAGATATGTATTAAATTTAATAAATAGTTGAAGCAAAAATATCCTTTTAGGAATATTTTTTCATGTTTTAAAATAACAATGGTTAATTTCCTTCTTATACAACGTGTATGGTTCATTGTGTATCCACTAAACACCAAGATCCAGGTTAGAAGAATCTGTTTCTATTAGAGCAGTTTGTATAGATGTCTACAAGAAGGCATTTTCAAGAATCTTCTGGACTTAAAGTCATCTGAAGTGTATGGTCTTGTCTATACACAGGCATATATCATAAGGATGGAAATGCACTTAGAAATTTTCATGTTCTTTCTCAATATATAAATATGCTAGTTACCAAGGCAACAGCTGATATAGATTCACTTATTCTATTTTTATTATGAGAAAAATAAGCTGAAGCTGAAATATTTTACAATAAACTTTTCCATGGATGTCTAGAAGAATATTTTGGTGATCATCAAAGATATTTGAAAGAATATGTTAAAATGGTAATTGAACATTCTTGCTTAATAAAAAAATCATTGAACTATTCACAAAAAAATACCATCAAGTTACATCTTTTTCTAAATAATAGGAAACCTTCCAGTTTGGGGTGAATAATACTTTGGCTTTGCTATTTGGATATGAAATGGAATCAGATTTATTTTAAGGAAACAGCATCTGAGATTTAAGAACATGAATATTGCCTTGTGAGTGTTGGAAGCTTTCTTATGTATAATATTCAATTACAAAGAAGCCTGTTTTATATTTTTAAATCAATAAGAAATCAATGACTAAAATTCACCTTATTATAAAATCACGAGCCTTTTGGTATAGTGTAAGTACATCCCCCCAAAGTCCATGTGTTGGGATCTTATTTCTTCAATGGGACAGTGTTGGGAGATGGAGTTAGTGGAAGGTGTTTGTCATGAGCATGGACCCTTTCTCTCAAGGTTGAGTCCCGCTCTGGCAGGACTGCTTCAGATACCACAAGAAAGTTTTCAATAAAGCAAATCTACACATCCTGTTTTGTACCTTCTGCACCTTCCAGTTTGCCTTTCAGTTTTCTACCATGACTTGAAGCAGGATGAGTCCTTCACAGAAAGCAGGAAGATGCTGGTGCCATGCCCTTGAACTTTCCAGACTCCAGAATTATTAGCCACAGTAAATCTCTTTTCTTCATGATTTACTCAGTTTCAGGTATTCTGTTATAGCAACAGGAAATGTACTAAGACAGCCTTGAATAAAACACTAAAGAAATCCCTCAAGGAAACACAGAATTTACCTGTATGGAAATGATAACCACAGCATCATAATATTGGTTAGGATAGAGAATTTAAGTTGTTGTTTTTTTTTTTTAATTCTGAACTGGAACATTCAGTTAATAAATTTGAAGAGTCACCAAGGAACACTGTTAAGAAAAAAAAAAAGTCCTAAAATTGTATTCTATGATTTTCTTCTGAGCTCTAGACATAAAGCTCAGATTCAATTGGATATTTCTCAGATTCTGCCAACCCCACACTGGTTATGATCTCTAGTCATTTTCATCTGTTATTCTTCCTGCCTTCCCTAGTTCCATACATGGTAGCACTGTTAAGGAACTTAAGCCATAAATATCAGGACACCCCTGGTATCCTCTTCTTAAGGAGTCCTTTATCACCCCACCAAACTATCCATTAAATTGCCAACTCATGATGACATCACTTCCTAATTATTTCTGAATTGTTTTCCCTGTGTCCCTCTGATTACTATTTTTTCCAGAGAATTCGTATTCCCTCCTCTCCAGACACGATAGATTCCATATTGTTCCCCGTACCCCATTAGTCTTGAACATTCACTTTTAGACTTTACAGCGATGGCCAGAAATGATTCTGACAACAAAACTCTATTCTCTCATTTTCTCACCTGAAACCCTTAACTCCCACTGACTGAAGAGAAAGTCAGAGCTCTTGGACATGACATTTGCCTGGTCCCTGCCTCCTCGCCACCCTCGCAGTCCCTCCAGAGTGACACTCTCTTCTGGGAATTCCAAGCTGCCTGCCACTTGCCACCTATAAAGGTTTCTCCTTCCTTTGTTCCTTGGCTTGTCAGTTCCTCTTTCTTAGAATCGCCTTTCCCACATCTTTTGTCTACCTTGTTCTTACTCAACCTATTAATTGACGGGCACCATTTCTTCCAGGAAGCTTCCCTGCAGCCCCAGGCTGCTTTCCTTTTTCCACATCCACAGTACATGGCTAACATTTACCAGGGTACCCATCACCCTATTAAAACTCCCCTTTTGTCTTCAATCTGTTGCCGTGAGCCCAAGATCAAGGACAGATCTTTCTATCTTTACATCTTCAGTTCCTGGCATCAGACATCTCTGAGGATAAAAGACCAAGTTTGTAACAAGCTTAAATATCAGGCAGTGTAATTTAGGGTTAATAATACAAAATTCTTACTTCTGATGGAGTTGTTTGAGAACTCTTTTTCAATTAAGAATTTTTTTTTTTTTTTACTAAGTTCTTAGATATCTCATTTTGAACCAAACTTAAAAGCAAGACAAACAGGATGCCAAAATGAAAAGCAGCAAGTCTAAAAGGGGGAGAAGAACATCATGTAAAGCTGCCTTTTCCTCTTGTTTGCAGTGAGATCAGAATAGTTTCAGGATATTGCTCCCATGTGTACACGGAGTCAGTTGCCAGTTAGGGCCACTGAGCCCCAGATCACATGGTATTAACTAGGAAACAATACTCAGTATTGAGGAAAACAACAACAACAAAACCCAAACCTTTGGTTCTGTTATTTGTAGGGGTATGACAATGTTTGTGGCCTCTTCTCTGCTCAGGAATGTGTATTCCTTCATTCTTGCACTCCATGGGGCACTGTTTAGTATTGAAGAGAAGTGACCAGGTTTGCTGAAGACACTTTGCTCCAGAAGTAAGAAGGCAATAAACTGAATTCTAATGACTTAGACAAATAACTATGTTGTACCAAACACCTCATGAACCACTAGGAAATGATGTAGGTACTGAGGATCACTCTTCATTAGCCAATATGGAATACGGGCTTACATGGACATCTGTGAGTTGAAGTGCTGCTCATCAGCGACTCTGACAAGGGCTTCCCAAATGACACACATCTTTCTTCATCTTTGAAAACAGAGGGGTAACCAGGCTGTAAATCTAAGGAGGAGTTAAGGTGATCCATTACAGCCATTCATATGCATGCATGGAAAATATATCGGTGTATGTCCAAGAAAGGACTCTATCACTGGCTTTTAATATGAGCTCTTTTTAATATGCCAGCCACGTGTGCCTAGCAAGGGTAACACGAGAAGACACTTTTTAGAGAATTTGCTCATTTCTGATGTTCTCATAAATATCAAGGATGACATTTCCATTAAAAATGTTTCAAATACTTATATCACATTTAAGCAACCTCAGACTTCAGCAAGAAACAGGATACCTCCTTGACTGTACCAGTTTTCCAGCTGTCCCCGTCAAAGGCCCTCCCAGATGGATACAAGGTGCAGTCTGATTGCATCAACTGCAACAGGTGATTCTGAAAATACAACACCAAATATACCAGATGTTTTCTTCTAAGTATAACTATATCCATAGATATTCTCCAGGGTGATGGGCAAATTGCTGATTTTTCAGGAACATTAGATCTGTGAGTTATTAGTACTCTGGCTAGTAGAAACAAAATAGTTTGCATCTGCATAGCACTTTATGCTTTGAAAAGCACTTTCTCACTTTCTCATTAGGTCTTTATAAAGGTTCTATAGTAGCTGTCTATTATCTTCTTTTTATTCTATAGAGTGTGGAACTGTGGATAAGGAAATAATGTGGGAAAAATAAGAACTTGCACTAAATCTTCTAAAACTTAATGGTTGTCTTAGTTTTGAGAGTCATGAGCCTCTGAATAAGGCAAAAAAAAATTGGGACAGCAGCTTTGGTAAAGAATGTATATTGAAGGCTGTGATTGTGGTTCAGTGGTAGAGCACTTGCCTAGCATGTGTGAGCCCCTGGGTTCAATCCTCAGCACCACATAAAAATAAACAAAATAAGGGTATTGTGTCAAACCACAACTAAAAAATTAATATTAAAAAATAAGAATGTATATTGACAATTCTCATTTTCTGCTCAAGAGTGAGCTAAGAAATCACACTTTGACATGTAGACTATTTATGACAAAAAAACATCATACGGTTGATTGAAAGAGCTGAGTGAGCTATTTTGAAACTTAGACTTTTTGTCTTGGTATTGGTCCTGGATAATAAACACAAGCTGCTAGGAATGAGAGTGAGTGCAGAATTTAAAAAAGAAAGAAAATGTTGGTTAAAAGTGACCTGCCCGTATGACAACCTGGTATAAGAGCTACAGATTATAGGGGTTCCAGTGACCTTGGTACTATGCATAATATGGCCAGAGTTATATGATTACAGTGAGTCTAAGATAATTAATAGGTGTTTAATATTGTGAAATATTAGCAAGGTAAAATCCAGGCATGGTTTTGCAAAGCTTGCTTTCCTCCCTATGACTTACATAGGAAGTAAATGCAGATCCTGTTAAAATGAAGACTTCAGTTCAGCAGGTTTGGGAGGGCCTGAATTTCTGCATCTTCACAAGCAACCATAGAATGCCAATGCTGCTGGTCTATGTACCATCTGTGATTAGCAAGATTATAAAGAACCACACGGAGAACCTAGTCGGTCCCCATCACAGCTCAGCCACTTCTGACTTTTAATTTACAAATTGCAGGAACCAAGGTATGTGAGCAGGGATCATTTGATCTCTACTATATTATCCCAACAATCACTCCAATCATTTATCCTGTCTCCAAAGAATATACATTTTCCTATCCACCACTCAAATACCACTCTAATCCATTGTAGAGAAAGTAAAATATAAGCTGTAGTTGTAAAATTTGCAATCTATGAAAGAAAACATACTTCTGAAATCCCAAAGGAGGCATCAAGACAGACAGGTATTTCTAATTCTCATGCAACATGTGGAGAAGGAACCAGAGCACCTCTGTTTCCTTTGATTTAGGAAGATGGTGGAAAAATCATTTATTAGTCCTACTTCAGGTCTTGTGAGACTTCCCACCTATTAAATACAGTAGATCTTCATTATCCACAGGTTTTATATTTGTGAAATCCTTATTTTTCCAAAATTTATTTGAAAGCCCCCAAAGCAATACTCACTGTTGCTTTTGCAGTCACTTGGAGACATATATGCAGAGCAGCCAAAACTTTGAAACACAATGTATGTTCCCAGGTGAGGTCTAATGAAGTGGTTCTCTGACTTCTGGTTTTAGTGCGATACTGTCAACAAATGTCCTTTCTATTTACTGCCATGTTTTTGTGTTTTTGTTAGTGATTTCACTGTTTAAAATGGATCCCTAGTGTTGAAGAGCTGTCTAGACTTCTAGATGGCAAGGCAGCTCTGATGTGAAAATCCATGTGTAATTTAAGTTTTACTTAAGCTTTGTTTGGACACGAGTTATAGTACTACTAGCCATGAGCTCAATGTTAATGAATAAACAATCTATATTAAATAAGGTGTCCTTATACAGAAGCATACATAAAACAAGCTTATATATTGATCATTCAATGAAAGTGTGACCAGAGTCGCATAGGAACCCAATCCTGTATTTCCCCTAAGAGAAGTGATTCAGTATTGGCTCCTTCAGTATTCCCAATTATTTTATAGACCATAACTACTGAGCATAATGGGAATTGATTATGGTTGTATATATTACAAACTGTATATATCTAAGAAAATCAGAAGTAAGTTAACTTACTATTAAGCATGTGGGCTATCAGTTCAAATGCCAGTTTTACCGTTGATAGACTGGGAGAACACTTTTTTTTTTTTTCAATTTTCTCCCTTGCAAAAACACCTGATTCACAAGATGGTGGGTGAAGCTTAAACAACTGCTGTACACGTACAGTCACACACCAAAAACACCCAGAATAATGACTGGCAGAAAGTAAGCACTTGATAATATTAGCTCTCACTATTGTTATTTTGTAAAGCATGCAGCTTTGGAAAGCTCCAGAAAGTGTCTCATATCACACAATACCTGGCCCAGCTAAGGTAGAAACAAGAGTTCTTCCGAGTTTAACACCAAACTCACAGGGGAAGCCATCCAGAGAAGAGTGAGAAGTGTTTGGAGCCTGCATGTAAGGCTGGTCATTGGTCTAAATATAGAGTTATGGGCTGTGTATTGAAAGGCAGGACAGGATGGGGTCAATCAGCAAGAGATAGGAAAAGGGGTGCCTTTGAGCGATTGCAGCCATTTCAGGTGTCAGATCCCAGACCCCTTGGTTTTGCAGCTTTTTATAGAAATGCCTGTGGAAACATAATGGCAGGCAGGGGTGACCGCAGTTCAGCATTTCAGACATATCATCTTTTCTCTCTAGTGCTGCAGGGGTTATGCTACAAATTGAAAGATCTAGCTACATGAAAGGGAGCTGACACATTGAGCCTGGATGTCTTTTCTTGTGCAGAAAGCTCTGATCTTCAAGTTAGCCAATCTGGAAGGGGCAATTTTGACAAGAATAATTCCACATTTTGTTTGCACTTGCAAAGACTGTAAGTTTAACAAAGGAATTAGAACCACATTCAGGATTGATAAGCCAAAAAAAAAAAAAAATCCAAATGTGAATTGAGGAAAAAGAGAGGAGAAATTGGACATAGAATATATCCAGCACTTCACATCCCTGCCAGTAGGATAGCTTTGTGTGTGGAGTGCCAAGTGGGCTCCTTAGGGTTAGGGATACTCAAAAGACACCCTTCTTCACCACCAAACCCTGCACTTTGGTACAACATGCCCTTTCTGTGGTGTGGCATCCTACCTCAGTGCTTTTAGAAGCAAATTCTTGAAAATACATAGCGTTGTAAGGGGAAGGAGCTGAAGGGTGGCTTTCTTTCTTTCTGATATTGTAAGATTTGTAGCATCAAAGAAAAAAAAAATGTACCCTAAGGATAAAAGAAGAAAGAGCATTTTTTTTTCAGAACAGAGATAGTATGATGGAGGAAGATTATATAAGCGTTTTAGGCACATAATGGGAAGTTAAGAATAAAAAAGGATAATTAATCAGAGTATAAAAAAATCAACATGTTAAAGGATCTTATTACTATGAGGTGGGAATTATACTGGGAGCCTCAATTGCATCTGCCCAATTAATGATCTCCATAGCCCATGGACAAGGTGTGAATTGTCCTCATTTTACAAGAAGGGAAATAGGGTCAGCACATTTTTAAAGCTTACTCAAGTCCACATGGGCAGTAAACTGCAGGGAAAATATGCCAGCACATATCTATAGGATTTTAAAGCTTAAGTTCTTTGAAAAAAAATATTAAAAAAACCCTCACAAAGAACAAGGATAGAAGCTAATATTTATCGAAAGCTTTCTGAATGCTGGATAGTGTTCTACAGATTTTATATGTATCAACTAATTTAATCTTCACAGCAATTTGATTTGTGTACAATTAAATCTGCTGCATAGATGAGAGACTGAGGCTTAGAGAAGTTCCGTGATTTGCTAATCATTGGTAGAGCCAAGATGGAGAGAGGCTCCTACCAATATCTGAATTGGCGTTTGGGCAACGTTTTCAGTGTGGTCATGTGGAGGTGGTTCTGAGGAGGGTGCTGAGGTGAACTGTAGGGAATGGTCAGGTAACTCGTGTTAGGACTCCTGGGCCTGTATGCTGTCCCAGGGAAATGAAGAATGGGCTAAACCACAGCAGAGGGACGGGGAAAACAGCCTTACATAGAGGAAGCTAGAAAAAACAGGGTAGGACAAATGGAATGAAGGTGAGGAAGTGGACAGGTGAGAAGGGGGGAAAAGCAAACTTATCCTTTGTAGAAACCTAGAGTGGTGACACTAACAAGACACTTGCCACAGCCAGAGACAAGACAGGAGCTGGGTAGACAGGACAGGTAAGCCTGGGGTGGGTGTCTCACCATGAAGCCAAAGAAGAACATCTGAGGCTATTATGGATTGAATCTAGAAATGTCCCCTGAAAAGCTCATGTGCTGTAGAAAGCCTGATCCCCCATGCAGCAATGTTCAGAGATAGAACACTCAGGCAGTGATTAGGGCTGTAACCTCATTGGTGGGATTAATCCATTTGGTGCATTAATAATTTGTATGGATTACTGGGTGGTTGCTATAGGCAAGTAGGGCATGGCTGGGGGAGGTAGGTGACCAGGGGCATGGCCTTGGACTGTATCTGTCTCTGGTCCCTTCCTTGGTTTATCTGCTTTCTGGTTGCCATGAGATGAACACCTATGGTCCACCATGTCCTTCCATGATGATGTTCTTCCTCACTTCAGGCCCAAAGCAATGAAGTTAGCCTATCATGGACTGAGACCTCTGAAATGGTGAGTCCAAAATGACTTCTTCTCCACTAAGTTGTTCTTATCCAGTATTTTGGTCACAGTGACAAAAAGCTGACGAACAACATTGGCTCACTCAGAGAAGTTCTCCATGTTTTCCAGGAACAGAAGTCTGGGAGAGCCTACACCAGGCTGGAGGCCAGTAGTATATTCAGCAGTACTGGCCACAGGGACTAGGAAATCAGGGACACAAGGGCATTTACTAAATTAAAACCGTAATCAGCTAAGTTAAGTAGCCTGAGGCAGGACAAATGGCCCCCTTAACTACCAGTTCTCCAGCCCATTCCTGGTCACTTACCAGACCCAATGGAGGCTGGGGCAGAAAAATCATCTGCCTAGGAGGTGCAGCAGCTGGAGGAGTGCTCTGACCCAATGTGTAAGCATCTCCCCTAAGTAGTAGCAGCCACATCTGAACCTTCCTGCATCCCCAGAGTGGTAGGCTTCCACTTCAACATTTTACCCACAATGGCCCTGTTTACAAAGGCCACAGCATAAGTTAGAATGCTGTCCCTGTGGCCTATCCTTTTACGCATCTACATATTTCAATGCAGTTCTAGAACTGAGAAAATGCATTCTCTCCTCAGCTTTTTGGATCCTGACAAGCATTCAGATGTGACTTTCCTCTGCCTCCCTGCTCCTGGCTACCGCTGCATCTTCTGACTGAGCCATGCAACTCCAAGTACGATTGATTTTAGGAGAAAATTGCCCACTTTTTAGAGTAAATAAAGTTGAGAGCACAGCCGAGTGACTTCATTTCCACTTCCTAGTATAGCAACTGAAGAGTGAGATTCCTACAACTTCAATTGCTCTTCTCCAAAAGTTTTTATTTAGCTTAATAGAAGAAAGCACAGTTTCTAGACCAAAGAGGAAAAAATAAGACAAGGCAAGGTGAGGAAGTAAAAGACATTTCAGCTCTGACTCCCCCCACCAACAGAAATCTCTCTCTCTCTCTCTCTCTCTCTCTCTCTCTCTCTCTCTCTCTCTCTCTCTCTCTCTGTATTTCTTTTTATCAAAATCAATTATGGTATTAAGAAGCATCAAATATAATAGATAAATACACGACAAGTAAATGACGAGAGAAAATAAGAGGAACAGAACAAAAGGAACTGAAATATGCATTCAAGTCATTGTTGTAAATAATATATCTTATAAGAAATGTCCACAGGGAAGCTGATAGATAAAAATAGCAGCACCATGTGAAATAAGGACTGTGCCTTATTTTCTGTAGAAGCTGATATTTCTGTGCCAGTAAGCAAAGATGCTAACAAAAGAATGCTCTAAGCAATGCCACTTAGATGTCCGTCCTTTGTGTGGTGTATGTTGCATATTATGTAAGGTATTCTCTTTGCCCTCCTACATGCTTGATTTTTTTTCTTTCTTCTTCTTTTTTTTCTTTTTATTTGAGGATTAAAGGAAACCATCCCACGTGGAGCTGTCAGGCATCAGTCAATGTGGGTTGAAATTAACCATGGTGAGTAACGCCCAGGTGGGTTTAATCTGAAGGGAGAGTGAAGACACTGTATTCCTGAGAAGTTTAAATAATAGCATATACATTATGTATTTTAGCATGCTTTAATTTAAATAACCAACAGAACAGGAAAAACAAAAGCATAAAAGACTGTACATTGTATTCCATGCAGCATAGGTGTCTCAACCTAATGAGTCTCCTGGATCCTAGTTTGCTTCTGAATATCACCAGGGGTGATTATAGCTTGCAAAAGTAGACCAGAAAAAGCAAGCCTTCCTATGTCTTGGGCTGTAATTAAAGCCACAAGCCATCAGATAGCAAAGAGGCCAGCTGCAAGCCTTCAAACCTTTAGCACCCTGGCATTAAAAATAGATTACAGCACAAAATATGTACCAAAAATAATCCCAATAAAAAATTTGCACATTTGATTACTATAATTGATTTTTTTCTTCTAGATATGAATAAATGACCCAGGCTAAATGCCAGTTCCTTGCAAAGAATTTCATTTAAGCTTCACTGAATTGAAAAGGCTCAACCAGACTCAACATTTCCAACTTCCTAGCAAGTAGCAGAAAATCTACCTGACAGTTGCTATGGAAACACGAACAGGAAGAGTGAACCACCAGCCTATAAATCCACAGAGAAACCTTTCTTAATTGGAAGGCCTTTAACCCACACATTTTTCTCATAGCTGCAGAGCTTATTTCTAAAGAGATTATTAAATTCCTCAATTGACTTATGAAGGATGCTTCCCACTATATTACCGTGCTTTGGGTTGCTCGTTCTTTATATCTGTTTCCAAAATTACAAAGCAGACCAGGGATAATAAAAGTTAACACAGATGTTTCAATGAAAAATCCATATGATGTTCTGAAAATAACTTCAGTGGAGATGCTGAACAAAAAGATTTCCAATACAAGAACCAAGATGGTGTAGACACGTTTGTTTTGAAGCTATGGCTAAGACATGAAACTTCTTCATTTCCCTGATTCTGACCTATTCAGGCGAATGGGGAAATCCTGACACTTCCTAATGTTTAGGGAGATGGTAAAATGAATAAAGGAGTTGATGAGGTATGTTAATTTTATGCTCAATCTTGATGGTTGAGGGTGCTCTGTGCAATTAGATAATACAAACTAGTATGTTACCGACTAAACAAGAAGTGAATCAACAAGGTGTCTCAGTGAATCTTAATAGCACTGGGGTAGTTTCGTTTGACTAATTTATTACTTGATTGCGTTTTGTAATACAATCTAGGTGAGAAGGAGGCGTTGTGGCAGAGAATGTAGAACACACACACCTATTCACATCCTCCCACATGCCTGCCTTCCTTCCTGGTACATGGAGAAACTCCCAGCCCACGATAAAGCCCTGCTTGCATTCAGTACCACCATCCTGCCTTCAATCCCTTGGACACCCTCTGCAGACACCATGACTTTCTTCTCCTGTTTCAACCTCTCCCCAGATACTGTTTTTGTTTTCTTTCTCTTTCATTAGCATTTGCACATGCTTTGGTTTCTTCCAATCTTAAAAATACAAAACCATGAAGCCCCTCAGCCCCACATTCCACTTTTATACTAACCCCCTCTTCTCTTTTCAGCCTGGTATTTGAATGGATTTTATTTTTCTCGCTGCCTCTATTTTCTTACTTCCTGTTCTCTCTTCAGCTTCCTGGAGATGGCTTTCACTTCTGTCTCCACCTTCCATCTTGACAGGTGCAGACTTTTCACCTAGAGGGGTGGATTGCTCCCTTCCTCCCTTTTCTTTTGATTATAAACATTAATATACTAATTGCACAAATCACTGGGTTTCTCTGTGACATTTCCATATATGCATATATTATGTTTTAATTGCATCCACCCCAACCACTATCCTCTCCTGCCCTCCCCTCTTTCCTTCCTACCGAGGGTTCCTTTCTCTTCCATAACAGCTCCTCTTCTACTTTCAGGTGTGTTTTTGTTTGTCTGTTTCCACATAAACATGCAATACTTGTCTTTATGCCTCTGGCTTCCTTTGCTTACCATGAGGATTCTCTTGTTTTGATCATTTTCCTGCAAATCACCTGTTTTCATTCTTTAAGGCTGAATAATATTCCATTGTGTATATACATCACATTTTATTTTTCCATTTATCTGCGGATGGACACCTAGGTTGATTCCATAATCTGGGTATCGCAGACATTGCCACAATGAAGACAGGTATACAGGTATCTCTTCTGTATGCTGAATTCTTTTCTTTCAGGTAGAAAGTGGTGTATGTGGGTCCTATGGTAGTTGCAATTTTAGTTATTTAAGGAAGATTCATACTATTTTCCACAGTGGCTACACTATTTACACTCCCACCAACAGTACACAAAGGTTCCTTTTTCTCCACATCCTCTTGTTTTTTGTGAGTGAACCCACTTCCTTTCTGTCATCTCTTTCAAATCTTCCAGCCATGTGTCACTCTTCTGACTTCTTCCATCTTCTCAGTGGTTCATTCTCTGTCCATTTTGTGATATACTTTGAAACCTCCTCTGGTCTCCCTTACCATCCAGATACCAAAGACTCCTAAATACTTATTTAAACCTCATTGTGAAAGGGGGATAAAAATCTCTCCCCTCAGGTTGTTGAGAGCACTGAGAGGATACCTATAACTTTAAAATGTGTCTGATATTATCTGCCCTCAGTGGAAATGTTAGCAATTACTAGTACGCATTTGAGATACCTAAGTCAGCAGGCACGGAGCTCACCTTACCTTCTTCTCCACATGTGGTTTCTTTTCATTAGTTCCTACTCTATAAATCCCCTGCTGATCCCTTAAGCCATTTGAATCAACAATCTCATAAGGAACTCCTTCTCATCCTTCTTGAGACAAAGAACACTCTTATGGGGGTACCAAGGCATGCTGTATTATCAAAGTTCATATTCTACTAGAATTTAATTGTCTATTTACTTCTCTCTATATATTTTGAAAGATAAAGACGGTATAGTTTCACTTCCTATGTTATACCAGAACAAATATTTATGGAGCCCTGAGTGAATGGAAGTGGACCAGCACATAAACAAAGCCATCAACAAGAAATACATTAACTTATCCCTTCCAGGTTATTTTAAGAGGCTGTTGGTTGTTTTCTCTTTTATATTTTCCAACGACTTTTTATGAAAATGCAGCTGGTGCCAATTCATCTTATGGCGGTATCCAGTATTACTTTGGTTTCACAAAACTACACTGTATAGCATGCGTTTTTAGGCAAGGCAGGCAGTTGCTCCAAAGTGTTAGGGGAAAGCCTGCTGGACACTGAAGCGAAGGGTGCAGGCTACCATATACTCATCTACACAGATAAGAGTTCTCAGCCTTCAGGCTGAGATCCTTCTTTCATCTGAAAAAGTTATCGGGTATTCATTCTGATCATTCTCCACCTGCAGAAAAGTGGTTGTCTCTGAAACCCTTAGTTTAGTGATGTGGACAGAACTTCTCTTTGGTGAGTGCACTTAGGAGATATTCCCAAACTGTGCTCTGAGGACCTGCATGGTGCAGCTGCTTGTGGGCTGGGCACAGACTGAGAATTTTGACCAGTGTGTTTATACAGAAATTGAGAGGAGGGCTGGGGATGTGGCTCAAGCGGTAGCGCGATCACCTGGCATGCGTGTGGCCCAGGTTCGATCCTCAGCACCACATACAAACAAAGATGTTGTGTCCGCCGAGAACTAAAAAATAAATATTAAAATTCTCTCTCTCTCTCTTAAAAAAAAAGAAATTGAGAGGAAAGTCTGGGGACCAGGGAAGTATGGGGCTTTCATCTAACTTTTGTTATCTGAGATAAGTATATATACACAATTATCTCAGATCCAAGGAACATGGGCAAGCACAGTCTGGGAGCTCTCCTGACTCAAACAGGTGAGCACACACCTGCACACATCCACTCCCACACTCCTGAGGGCTCTTTGCTATGGCTTACATCTCATTCAAAAATCCCCATTTTTTTTCCTTATATGCATTTATTTTTTAATTTGTTTTAATTAGTTATATGTGACATTAGAATGCACTTTGATACATGATATATGATGAAGTATAATTTCTCATTCTTCTGGTTGTATATGATGTAAAATCACACTGGTCATAGAGTTATATATGTACATAGGGTAATAACAGAAAGTAGATATAGCACTTGGCATATGGTAAAACTACTCATTAAATATTTCTCCTTTCTGTAAAAAATCATCAAATGTAAAATACAAATAATTAAATATACAAATTTGCAAAATTCATGCTGTATACATGCATAAAAATATAAATGGATTCCATTAATTTGTATGATGAATATGTGTTAACAGGTAAAGATAAATAAAATTTGAAAACTAATGGTACCAGAAGAACAAAATTCACATTATGTTCGGTTTATATACTCCCAATTTATAAAACTTTGAAAGGGGACAGGGTGGGACAGTTAGAAAAAACAGTGTGTGTTACCCTGACCTCCTTATCCAATAAAGAAGAAATAGAAATGTCCATGGCTGCTGATAGAGATTAACTGGGTGCTAGCTCTAGGCAGGAAGGGTATGGCTAGGGGAGGTGAGTATCTGGGGACATGTCTTTTGGATATATATTTGGTCCTTGATTAAGCAGAGGTCTCTCTCTCTCTCTCTCTGCTCCTGCTGTCCTGAGCCACTTTTCTCCACTATACTCTTTTGCCATGATGTTTTGCCCCACCTTGAGCCCCAAGGAATGCAGCCAGTCACCTATAGTCTAAGATCTCTGAAACCATGAGTCCGCAAATAAATGTTTCCTGTTTTAATTGTTCTTGTCAGGTCTTTGGGTCACAACAGCAGTACAGCTGACTAAAACAGGAATGGTGTATGAAAAAAGTGGAGCTTTGATGTACATGGGATCTGCTTTTAAATATGATTTTGCTTCGTGGTGACTTTAGGAATTTTAGAAAATTTACTGAATCTCAGCTGCTTCCCATAAAGAAGAGACGAAAGTACCAACTTTAGGAGATTGTTGACAGAATTATATGAGGTTATGTGGATAAGATTGTTTAGGTCAATGGATGTTCAGTAAAATGTCGCTACACAAGGGATGATCCACAACTCCATTGCATTGACTAAATGGATGGGTGGATGAATTAGGTCATGTATTGTTTTGCCACCTGGAACATCATTTAGGATTTGAACACTAATAACTATTAGCTGTCTCTTTAGCTCTGACCCTTGCTGGAATACGTAATTTCAAAAACACCTTTTGCAGCAGTAGATTTTCAACCTGCTCTTTGAAATTCAGAAATATAAATTTTAACAGGCTTATTGAAAAACATAAAATGCTAAAATAACTAGTACACTTCAGGATAATTTTATACAGGGCAAAATCAATTCTTCTGAATAGATAACAGAGTCAGATTATTTTTGTTTGGTGTGACAAATTCATCTATCAGAGCAAGAGTGAATTTGGAAGTGTGGCTCCTGGATGTGATTCACTTATCTGCACTCTACCTACAGATATTATACATCGGATGTTGTGGCACATATTTGCTCATCAGTTAACTAAATTAATCCTCATCATCACATTGAAATATATGTAGATTTTTAGGATACTATTCCCCTTTTTACAGATAAGAAGTCTAAAACTTATAAAATAATTTTCATACCACCAAGAATTCTGAGGAAACAAGATTCAAAACCAGCTGTCGGATAACACACTATTCTTATATCCCTGATATAACCTGTTCAGTATGATATAATCACTTCTCTTCAGGCTATTACAGAAGTTTTATAGTCTCAGTGTCCTTTATTATTCCTTGTTTTCTGTTGTCTCTCTTCCTCTGTCCTTACCTCTTCCTTCCTTCCTTCCTTCTTATACATATTTCTCCTATCTGAAGCACTTATTTTTCTAAATGATCTTTAGTAAGCTATTTAGTATGATCATGTATCTGCAAAGATTTTGAGAGATACCACTTTATTCCTTTCCTTAGTGGAAAAGGGAGAACTCTCCCCTTGTACAGTGATGTTGGTCATCAGTCCAGGACCCCTGTCATAGTCCCTTACCTCTTCCTGTCCAAATTTAAGCATAAATTTTAAATACAGGCTAGGGAACATTCATGCTTTGTTCCATTTTCTTTTTCAGTTTCAGTATCATGTCTACCTTGATCAAAGGTGGATAAATAACATCATGGACCCCAAAATGCATATTACTCTATAACTGATGAAAATGATATTTGATGAAAATGAGATCAGGTATCCCAATATCATCACCATTTTCATGTCATTAAAAATTAATAGGGAAGTCAACATTTGCCTTGGCATTCTCTCCCATTTTCCATGAAGGAGGCGAAGTCAAGAGCAAGTAATGAAAAATGCTATGCAGCATTATTTATAGAACTCAATGAATCAGATTCTTACAGTGCATGAATCTCAGTTCCTTTAGCAACCTGGGGAGTTTTATTAACTTGGAGAGCTCTCCTCTCCCCAGTAGCATTCACATTGCTTCAAAATGTTAAATTCAGTCTTCCACAGTTGTCTTCAATCATGCGAGGAGATAAGGAACTAATGTTTTTTTTGAGACCGACAGCATTCCTAGATGAATGATCATTTTAGGGAAGAGGAGAAGAAAGCTTATAGATGAAGTGGATTCCTTGCCCCCACATGAGCAAATTAGGACTTAGAGCCAGATCTATCTATTATGCCATGCTTATATTCTCTTACAAATACAGTTCATTCTTTTAAATAAAAATGAGTTTATGTTTAAGAACCTAAGTTTGGATTCCTATTTTCATAGATTACAGAGTAGCTTGCATTAAATGAGCTCTCCTGCTGATAACAATTATATTTTCAAAGCTGTTTGAAGGCACTGGAGCATGACCCAATTTTGGTACAAAAGGGAGGGAGTTTGACTCCTGAGAGAAGGAAACCAGAGGGGCTGAAATCCCAGTAATATATTTCTTCCTCTGAGAGTAATCCCCAACCCTCCAGCCAGAGATGGATAAAATCAAGTGGAAAGATGGTTTGGTGAGTCATAGGGTAGTCTGGTGATGCAGAGTGGCTGGGAATTGAGAATGGGGGAAGCCCTAGAAAGAATAAAGCTACAGAAGGAGGAAACCTTCAAATACTCTGACCTGTGAGATGAGACCACCAGGCTCCAGGGGTAAGTATAGTTTAAAGCCCAGAAGCTGAAGTGTAGTTTCCTACTACATGGGGAGACTGTATTAGGAATTCAGGTCCCATAGGAATACAGGGGATTGTAAATATTTGGGGATTTTCATTGAACTCCCCAAAAGGTTAGGGGTACTACATCCAACTTTAAGAAATTTACAATAGAATTAGGGGTGAAACCTGAATGAACCTACCTTAACAAAGCTAGAACACAAACATCTCTCAGTACAAAGTGACTTGCAGTAATTTAGCTCCCTTCTGAAAAAGCAGTCCATTCCTTGAAGATAACAGAATCCAGAATCTCAACAATATATAACCTTTGATTTTTTAGACTGAGACATACAAAGAGAAAAATCATCTGTAAAAATAGACCTACAGACGAAACAGATGTAGGAATTAGTCATAAGAGAGTTTTAAAAAGCTGTGACAAACATCAATTTATAAGAATTATAAATATAAACATTTAAATATTAAAAACATGATAACAAAAAAAGGAAGGGAATACAAATGGAAATATAATGTTATAAAATTCTTATGTTAATCACCAAGTGATGTATTATTCTCTAGACATATTATGTTTTATGTGTGTGTGTTTATATATATGTACTAGGAGCCACAGCAAAAGTATTATGATACATGGCACCTTTGGTTAAGGTGACTGCCAGCTAGCCATTGAGATGATATGATTATGTTAAGATTTACATTCATATGGAAATTGGACACCTGCTGTTCACCTCGGCCTGCTATGGGACTCATGTTACGGGACTCCCGGAGAGTTCCCATTGGTTGGGGAAGGATAGTAGGAGTGAATTTCCTGGGGAGGTCTGGGCCTCCGGTTCCGGTAGACACACACACGTGTGTGGACCAGCTTGCTAGCCGGGCGCACACGGGGCACTGGTGGCCTTTTTAAAAATAAAGCTTTGTTCCTGCTTGAGTGGCTTGTGATTCTGTGCCCAGCCGGGTTGCGGCATATATTTTGTATATGTGTGTATTTGTGTGTATATATATGGATATCCATATATATATATACACACACACACACACACATATATATATATATATATATATATATATATATATATATATATGCCCTAGAGAAAGTATGTTAAAATTATACAAAATAATTTGAATTTAAAAAAGCAGTTGAGGCTGGGATGCAGTTCAGTGGTAGAGTGCTTCCCCTAGCATGTGCAAAGCCCTAAGTGTGATCCCTGTTGCCACATACACACAAATACACACACACACACATACACACATGAATTGTAGTTATTAAAAATATTTGAATACCTAAATAAAACAGGTAAGGGGAATTAAGGAACACATAGCAGAGAGGAAGAGAGAAATGAATAATTACCACACTGATAATTATATGAATTGCAAATAAATGACAATGCACCTTTTACTTATATTGAGTCTTTTCTCCAAATAGTTCAAGGCATATTTGTAGGATACTTGACATTCTTAGTAAAATTCTACTTATTAAACCTAGGAATGATGGAAGATGGGAATTTTACCAATTTAATTTGCTGATGAAATAACTGTAAAGGGATCAAACCCACCCCCTATCATCCTTCTAGATCCTAAAGGTGGACTAAACCTAACCAGATGAAATAAGTTACAGAATAAGGGAGACTTACGTTCATAGTAATACAAATGAAAAGGGTTATAGGGTCAATATGGTCTAATAGAAAATGCATTAGGTAAAAATAGCAAATGCCAACTTGGGCTATGATAATAGAACTGAGACCAGGATTCTAGGTCAATGAATAATCAGATTTCTGGGTTGACATGGATACAATACATGCACCGTATCACATCCAAGTCTCTGACATGTGAAGGTGATAGTGTCCATTTGAGATTCTTAGACAGAAGAGGAATGTAAAGAGCTAGAAAATGTTTACCAAGTATAAACCTACAGGACAAGATGACAATTAAGCTGGAGAAGAAAGGCTGTGGGGAGATGTAACAGCAGAAAGGCCATCATGAGGAAAATGTGTTAGTTTTCTGTGCAGCTGCAAACAGCTTGTGCCTCATCTCTGTTTCCATGACATCATAGGTACTTGCTATGATATGCAGTGGCCTAACATGTGCATATCACATAGGAAGACAGGTTCTGTTCAGGCATCCTTTAATGAGAGGTGCTGCTTACCTGGTCTCTAGTCTTGGATACCAGCATTTTGATTGCTACTAGGTTGCTATCATTCTTTTGCTCTGTATATTCTCATGGCTATTAGTTGACTAAAGTGAATTAGGAAACACACTTTTCTGAACAATGGATGCAATTCTTTATATCTTGTGTGTGTGATATGTAGCATATATGTCCTACTTCTTTTCCATCATTCAACTGAAATGACCATTTGAGGGCTATCACTATAAAAATGATCTCTACTCTTATATCTAGAGTTTCTTCCTTCTCCAGCTAGATTTCATCTTTGGAGTGGTCATACATTGAGGGTGACATTAACATGGTTAATGTTAATTCATCTAAGACTCATTTACAAATTCAAGAGCATCTCTGGCTTTATATATTTGTTTAGATTTCCAACATATAGAATCTGTGTTTATTACCTCTAGGTATTGTTCTTTCTACTTTTCTTTTGCACAGAAACTAGCAAAATTCATGCATTTATGTTTATATTTCTTTTTTATGAAGTTCCCACAAGGAAGGACTTCCCTTTTGCAGAACAGTGTGGTAGCTAATTTGCAAACTCAAGAGCCAGATTTCTACCATAGAAACCCTGGTCTTGCTGCATGCCTGGGATCAGCTCTTTGACGTGTTATTTAAAGTCCTTTTGTCTTGGTACAGACTTCAAAATGTTGTGTCAGTATTACATAATTTAATGAAAAAAATGCTTAGGATATTGCTTTATCATATAATAAGCACAGCTATTATTTTCATTCCTTTCTGATTCATCTGGAATGCAATATGATGAAAGTTTTTATATAACATCATACCTGTCATCTCTCAGTATGCCCTTGGAAGTGATATGTTGAGACAACCCATCTTAGACCATAGACCTTTGCTTTTTAATTGTATCAAACTTGATACAATTAAAATCTTTAAATACTTTTTCTCCATTTACTTAAGAGGTTCTTCAAGTCTTCAAATCTTTCTTCTATATTAACTGAAGAGCTTCTTGAAGTCAGAGACAAAGTATTCTGTTAACTGGAATAGAACTAAAATGTGCTCAATAAAATCTTCTTGGATAAATACTTTTTGAACTTAGAGGGTGGAGCGATCCATTAATTTAAGGAAAAAGTACCAATACAGGTTTCACAAATATATAAGCTTCTTTTTTAAGAAATAAAAAGATTGAAATCTATATATCAAAAATATTACAAAGATATGATAGTCGATAGGAAATTATAAAAATTTCCTTCTCTATTTCTAAGATTCTATTGCTTTCTTTTCTCTTCCTTGAACATAAATTTATCAAACATGTGTAATTATCCAGGCATTGTTCTAACAAGTGGGAAAACAGTTAGTAAAGACAAAGAATTAGATGGACTGAAGACAGATGATTGAAGAGTTTGAATAAATGGTTCAAAGTTCAGTAAAGGCAATCCCAGTTTGTCCTGTGATATGGGTTCAGATGGGAGGTGACCTAAACCAGTGACATTGAGCTCAGGAAGGAGAAGGGGCAGCCTGGTGAGATGCCCAGCTTGAAGAAGGTTTTGCAGGCTGGAGATTAGAAAATTCATCTACGAACACACTGGGGGATGAAAGCCATGCCTTTGAACCCCATTTCTCAGAAGGAAAATTCAGATATAGAAAGGTAAATGGAATGTTGTTTTCTAAGGTTTTTATTAGTGAGCGAATCAGGAAGAATATCCCCCGATTTAAAAAATCGTATTCTTTGTTCTGCATAATTTTTTTTATCCACAAATGCATGGTGATTTTAGCAGTGAGTCTGGAGCCCTTCTAAGATTTAGCTTTATTGTGTTGATTAATTCCCATAACAAACAGGAACATGTACAGTTGTCCCTTGTATCTGAAGGAGATTAGTTCTGGGATCCCCCACAGATAAAAAAATCCTTGGAAACTCAAGTCCCTTATATACAATGGTGTTGTATTTGATATAATCTATACACATCCTCTTGTATACTTTAATATCTAGATTACTTTAGATTACTTATAATACCCAATCAATGTAAATGCTGTGGTACAGTTTTGCTGTCTTATATATGAAATAATGACAAGAAATAAAGTCTGTACGTGTTCAGTACAGACACAGATTACCCCCATTATTTCCAACAAGAGCTTGGTTGAATTCACAAATGTGTAACCCACAGATATGTTTTATTAACAATTAACGCTAATAAAAACAAAAATATTAAGTAATTCCTCTGGGCAAGCAGGATCATTTTAAAGTTCTCCATTTAAGTTCCATTTACTTTTTAGAAGTTTTCGATTTTCACAAAGGACATTGGGAAGAATGCTCACACATTTGAGTACAGCCTTTTCTTTTGTTTCTTCATTCGGTCTAGCTCAGTAGACTTTACCTCAGCGTTCATTAGAACTACACTCTAGGCCTACTCAAATAAATATGCCATCTGATAATAATTTTATGGTTGACTTGGATATTTTCAAGTTAATTGGAAAATAATAATTTTTATTTTCTGAGGAAATTTTACAATAAAATCACCAAGTTTCTCTACCTTTTTGTTTCAAATGTTATCTATCCTTATAATAATCACTAAATTATTTGATCCTCTTTAGTCCTTTATTTTTATTACAGAGTTGATTAGTTTCATTTAATCTTAAATGAATTGGAAAAGCCAAGTGGTTACAATGCTCATCCTATGGAGGCCCCTGCCTAGCCGGCTGCCCTCTCCCATGCCCAGCTTTCCTAATAAATACTCACAAAAAAGACTCCTTATTAAAACCGCTTTCTCTAGATACTACCAAGAAGGGTAGGGATGACAAGTGAATTCATTCCTCTCAGCCACAACAAACACCCAAATACCACCAAGAAATCAATCATAGGACACACTCAGAGAAAAGCACACTTGAAAGGGTTCTGTAAAGCAGACACTGAAAAAGAAGGGGTGTCCGTGCACCTCTGTAGCCATCCACATTCAGAGAGGAATCTTCACCTCATATATGGGTGGATCTATTTCTATCCCCAAACCAATCACAAGAGATGCTCATTTCATAACCTTGCTTACTACTTTCATTGAATCATCATCCCTAAGATGAGGAGCAGTTGGGATTCCTCATGACAGTTTGGCAGATGCTGTGAACTTGCTTCTTCAATGTGCATTGTGAAGGCCACCAAGTACAGAGAGCCTGAAGAGACAAACATTCTATTTCCAGCACTCTCCTACTGCTGCGCTTGCCAGGTTTGCTTCAGGTCTCACCAATCAGATCCCTTCCTTTGCATCCTGGATTTGAAGGACTCATATGAGAAGAGAGGATCTGGGGCAGCCATTTATAGTAGACTGTGGCAGAGACAGTGTTGTCCCAGATCCAGAAGCTTTTAAGGCATTTTCCTCATTCTACAGCTTTCTGATCAGGATGAAAGCAGCCATATTCCTGTTGACTTAGTTCTGCAATTTAGTTTGGGGAATCATTCCTGGAAAACTGCAGTCTAGAGTTCAGCTCTTTACTTTTTGAACTAGTTTGAAGTCATTTAGTGCCATTTCTTGTCAAGTCATTAAATAATAAATTTTTTCCTGCTACACTATCTAAAATAGATTTATTTTCTCCGAAATCAAACCTTTCCCTATATATTCTGAAAGGAGCACTGAAGCAGAGCACCAACCAGGGTTTCTGAAGGGGAAGGGGCCTGAAAATTCTGTGTTCTTTGGTTGTGGATTTTGCGTATGCCTCTTCTGCTATTTTGAGTGATGGTTATCTTCATTTAGTTTGAGTTCCTCCATTGCTAAGATGGGTCATCAGATTGGTGGAGAGCTGTATGTTGCTAAAATGTCAGGGAGGCAGAGTAGATATCATTTCACCATCATCTCCAGTCACCAAATTTGCAGGTCTTTGGTTAGAATGGGACCCTCTAACCCTCAGCCCAGGTTTTAGAGAAGGCAAAATATCCTTATGCTCATGACCACAATCCTAGCAAGCTCAATATTTAACAATATTCAGGCTTCTTTCTCCACATATAGCTCAGATGTACTCCACATTAGCAGGCAAATATGTTTTAAAAATGACTGAAAATGTGAATTATAATTTATATACCTCTCTATAGCTTCCTTCTATAATTTATCTCATTATTCTTTTAGTTGGGCAGTTATTCCTAAATACCCCTGATGCAATTTTATGTTCATTCTTTCTTATCTAAGACTTGTTAGTATAACCTAATGTGATTTGGGTTGTGTATAAGTCATTTTAATTTGCATAATGAGCCCCAGTGCCTCTCTAGCATGAACTAAGAACTAAAGAAAAAATTGACAGCTTCAAGCGAGTCTCAAAATTGGTTCTTTTTTTTTTTTTTTGGAGGATGAGGAGCTGTCTGAGAAATATTCTATTCAAGATTTGAGGACAATACAGACAAAATACCTGGAAAGACCAATAACTTTAGATCAGGAAGTGCACAAAAATTCATTCCAGGAGAATCGAGATGCTACTTTTGAATTGAAAGAAGATTGAAAGAAGATCTTCCTTTTACACATGATCTTTGAGAAGCCAACAAGCGACTTTCAGTTCAGTTCAACTTTTCAGTTTCAGTTCCTAAAGGAGAGGTATTTTCATCTCAGAAAGCTAATCTCAATCCAAGAGCATAAGAGGACATACCTACACAGGAAATTTCTATAGGAATAGAGGGCTCAGATGAACTAGGTATAATAATACGTGTTTTGTTTTTTCCCCATAGCTAACACACAGTGATCATAGTGCTCTCTATAAACTACATTCATGATCCCATTTGACCTTCACACAGTCCTATACAGTTGATGCTATTACTATCACTACATAGATTAGGAAATGGATGCATAGAACTATTTAGTAATTTATCCAAGTCATACAATTAGTGAACAATGGGACCAAAATTATAACCCAAGGAACTTAATTTTAGCGTATGAACTTCTAACTAGTATATCATACATTGTATAGAAGACCTACCATCTAGGGGCTCCCAGAACCCTGGATGGATATTCTATACCACTGAGGACACTAGACTAATACAACAATATGGCACCATGACAAAACAAGTATTGAATGACAATAGTAACAACTGCATGATCACAGGTGGGCCATAAAAACTGCATGTAATCACAGGTGGGCCATTCCATCAAAGGGTCAATGGACATGCTTGTTGCTAGACAAAGGATCTTCTATTCACCATTACTTTCGTAGTGAAGAGATAATATTCACATATACAAACTATTTTTTCCTTCTTTTGATTATACTGCCAACTAATAGGTTATGGTCAGTATGCTTTAAAGTGAAGTCTGCTAAAACTAGTAAGGGTATGTTTCAAGGTTCTAACTGTGAGTTTCATTCAAAATAAATGTAAAATACTCATGCTTGAGGTAATCTGGAACTTTCTTCCATCAATCCATCTGCATGAGATGATGGAGGTGATTACTGATTTTATGTGTCAACTTGACAAGGTTAATGGATACCCAGATATTTGGTTAAATATGATTTCTAGGCTACCTAATGAGGATATTAGCATTTGAATTAGTTAACTGAGTAAAGTAAATTCTCCTCTCCATTCTGGTTAGACATCATCCAGCTACTAAAGAGAATAAAGAACAAAAAGGCAGAGCAGGGTTGAATCCTCTCTGTACCTAACTGTTTGAGATGAGATGTCAGTTCTTTGCCTTTATACTGGGACATATGTTATGGGCATTTCTGTTCCCACTGAAGTTGGACTAGAATTTGTACCACTGATTTTCCTGAGTTACAGACAGCAGATCATGTGACTTCTCAGCCACTATAACCACATAAGCCAATTCTTTGTAGTAAATTTCATTCTCTCATTCTCTCTCATTCTACCTCACATATATATTGTCATACACTAACAATATGAGCCCAGGATCTTTATGTTATCAAATGAAAGGAATAAAGTCACTTTAAATGACAGAGTTTGTAATTTTTATTTTTAGTGAGAAGGGTAGAGTTTTATAGAAGTTTAAATTAGGTGGAGGAAAAGAAGAAATATTACATTCTTTCAAATAGTATATTTATGGCATAACTTTTATAATCACATCATTTTCATTGGGCCTATGGTTTTAAAAAGTTTTAGATGATTTTTAAAGTTTTTCTTAATATTGAGTACTCATTCTCTTGTATTATAGTAAGATTTTTCTATCCCCATTCCAAAAGATAATGAATGAAGGATTCATTTTAAATATATGGTATTTGCCTATAAATGGATGGAGCTGGAGAATATTATGCTAAGTGAAATAAGCCAATCCCCCCAAACCAAAAGCTGAATGTTTTCTCTGATATGTGGGTGCTAATTCACAATGGAGGGTGGACCTAGGGAAGACTAGAGTTATTTTAGGTAGAGGGGAGTGAAGGGTTAGGAAGGTTAGGGGTTAGGAAGGAAGTAGAATGAGTCAGACATTATTACCCTATGTATGTGTATAACTATATGACTGTGGGATTCTGCATGATGCATAACCAGATAAATGACAAATTATGCTCCATTATACATGATGTATCAAAGTGCATTCTACTGTCATGTATAACTAATTAAAACAAATTTAAAAACATAGAAAAAAGAATAAGAGGGAGGACAACATAAGGAACTAAATCATGAATTATTTCGTATGTTTTCTGCCAATAGCAATGAAAGTTTCAGCTACTAAGTATTGAGACAGAACTAAAAGTAGGAAAGAAGAAAGAGAAATAACAATCAGATGACTAACTATGTGCCTGGTGTTCTATCATGTATTAAGGAGGTATTATAACTTCTCTTTTTGTAGATGTGGAGAGCACACAGAGGTTTGAGAATGGCGTCCCTTCATCTTCAGTTTTGCTTATGTGTGTGTTTTAATTGACCCAAAGTGAAGAAGAAGAATAATAAGATGTTGAGAGAGAGAGAGAGAGAGAGAGAGAGAGAGAGAGAGACCAGATGATGTTTTTTAGAGTATATTAGTATATTGTTATAATTGCTCTTTTTGTTAGTTATTGCTATTATTCTCTCTTACAATTTACAAATTTGTAAATAAATTTATTATTGGTATGTAGTATATGAAAACTATATATATATTTTTTTTTTCAGTACTTGCTGCTGTTTCAATATCCATTGTGGGTCTTAAGATATATCCTCCACAGATTAGGGGACAAATCTTTAAATATTGTCATTAATCTTTCCATGTGCCTAATTAGTAAGTTAAACTTTATTGTAGATTTGTATTTCTAGGAAGAAATAGTATGCATAAGACTTGGCACTGTCCATGGTTTCAGGCCTCCATTGGGGGTTTTGGAACCTGTACCTTTGGAATGTGGCAGGTGTTGGGAGGCAACTGCATCATCACAAAGCAGCTCCAAAGCAGCCAAGATGCAATTGGTTGTAGCATATTTCTCCACAAACCATTGTTCTTTCTGCCATATATTGTTGTCTCTTTAAAGCGTCTGATGTTCCCTGGAGGGAAAAGTTATGAGGCAAGTCTGTAATACTTAGAGTAAGTTTATTAAATTTTATGTCATCTGCCTTTTAGCAGGGAAATTTTAATTTTAAAAGGGATGAATGGATCTTTCTCAACTATTGAAATTTTAGCTATGCAACTAAAATTATAGGGACAAGAGACATAGTGATTGGAATGAGGGGTCTTCCTAGAGAGGCTTGGTAGCCTGACAGCAGCCCATGCCCAGGGGCAATTTGTCTGGGGACCAGTCATACTGAGGTTTCTAGCTTTCAAATCTCCTTGGCTCATGTGTTCATGCTGTGGCATGTGTGGGTGTGGGTAGGGCCCCTTCTGTCCTTCACTTGGTGACAGAGAGCTTTTAATTTGTTGAGGCAGGGGTAAATTACACCAAGACAATGCAGCCGCTGTAAATGCTACATCTTCCTACTGTGGTTGTCTCTTACTACCCATGTATAGGAATGGGAAGTCCTATTATTTTTCTCAACCCAAAGTTTCTTTTACTTTCCCTGAAATAGAATATCTGCCAGGTCAATCATCATGCAGCCCTCCCTTATAAGGGCCTCTGACTCCCACCATACTGAAGCTGGGCCTCTTACCAGTGGATTGAGAATCACAGGCCACATTTATCTTTTCTTCTTCATTTTTTCTTCATTTTTTTTCTGGTAATACTTCACACATGAAGAAAAAAGCAGAACAAATGCAAATTTGAAAAAAAAATGTTGGGAAAATAATTATAGCAGTTCTTGAAATACCCAGAGAGGCTGGTGAAAATTCAGAATGCTTATGCATGAAGCAGCAAGGCAGCATTTCTAATTTTAGATCAAATAAGTCTCTTTTCCTTGTCCCACCCCAATCCCCAAACTCAGTAAGCAATATTTCCAGCAGTGAGTCAAATACAAACCGTATATAAGCAGGTGAAATAAATAAAACAACATGAGGTAGATGGTTTGGACTTTGGAGAGCAGCAATATCCTGATTCTAAAATTCCAAATATTCTGTGCTGCAGCCAAAGTGAAATCAAAGACAGACTGGAATGTAAGCAAGAATTGGTACTTTTCTAAACAGAGAAGGATGAGAGGCTGAGACATGAATGTCATCCAGAAAATTTTCTACTCTTTTTCTCTTTTCTTGTTAAGTGTGTGTTTTTTCATCAAAATCATTTGAAAGATAAAAGATATTTTGGGGGATAAACTATCTTACTTTGAGCTTTGTCTATCTCTGCCTATTCACCTCCACTCACTTTTCATTAAAAAAAAATGGACCTCAAGCAACTGAGTTAATTTTTCAGATTTCAACTTGTTATCATCATGATTTGATTCTTTTCCATTTCATTTCCCAATTCCTTTCATCCTCCTCTTCAACAAAGTTATTGTCTTAAACATCTCTGTGTGTGTTGGCTGTATTTGTGTATCTTCTTCAAAATATATGGCTGTGGGTTTTTTGTGTATATGACTTTAATTTGCATAAGTAGTATTGTGCTGAAGATTTCACTCTTCTTTATTTCTTACTCTTCAGACAAATTGTGCTTTGGGAAAAAAAAAAAAGTCAATCCATGTGTCTGTTGGGTTCTCCTGAAAGAAAGCCTGAGATAAAGGCTCTGTACTGGGGGTTTATTTGGGAATGCTATCAGGATGCTGGTGCAAGGGAAGAAAGGAGTGTGTTGGAAAAGGAGAAAGGCTGAAACTTAATTATGTATGGCATTTTTCCCCACTTTTACCTATGAGGCTTCCTTGATCCCTCCAGATCTTCTTAGGAGTTACATCTAAGAATTTTCTGCCAAGATATCAAAGTGGGAAGCATTTGTTTATCCTTTGGCTTCTCTCCTCCCTGGTCTAACTGGGATCCTCCAGGTATTAATCTCTCATATTTTTCTGTTGCACCTTCATTGTACTGAGAGAATTTCTGCACGTATCCAATATGCAAGTTCAGAGAAACCCAGAGATGGAAACAATAATTTGTTATGTGGATCAAGGTCAAGAACTGTCAGGTTGCACCTGGAAAGATCTCTTGAAGAATATGTAAAAATTGTTGCCATATTTACATATCTGGATCCTGGTTCCTGTTTATCCCCTTTAGGGTTCTTTCTGATTCTCTACTTTCATGTGAGGTTGATCAGTTGCCCTAAGGAATGCCAGGACCTGACTAATGCCTCTGGGTCTCCCCTGGGTTTACCATCAGGTGACGTGATATTGGGTAACTGGGTGTTAATGTACTTATTGTGGGAGACTCTCCAAGGAGACAGGAAGATGGCTCCCATTTTTTATACAGTGTACCACACTCAGCTGACCTTACCTCACTGCTGGAAACCAGAGTGGTCATTTAAGTTCTCTATAGACTGCATGTCAGGTAGTCCTCCATGAGCAGTCACAAAAACCTCCTCCAAGCGCATTGAAGACCTTGCGTTTGGTCCACAATTATAATGGGTCTTCTCTATTTCTATTTTCTCTTGCCCATAATTATTAGGATACTGCCATGTTCTCTCTGCTTGATTTTAAGCAATGACAGATAAAAGCTAGGCATTCCTTGAGCACGTGGTACTAGCCCGTTTCCCCCTACTCTCTTCTCACTGGATGCAATGTGTGCCAGACACAGGTATAGTTAACATGGAAAGAAATCGCATCCTAGGAATACAGTGATTTTGACACAAAATTTTCTGAAGATATGGGATTGAATTATATGCCATGCATGTTTACTTTAAATGGAAAAAGAACAAGTCATCGTTAGCATATCATTTCATTTGTGGTTATTATCAGTGAAGTAGTGTAAAAACCTTTGAGAGAGTCACTGGATACCAGTATTCATGGACAGAAGAATACAGAATGGATGGCACAGTGTCAGCAGTCATGAAAATAATGAACATTAAATAATTGATGTGATTTGATTATGGAGGCAAGAAGATTTATATTATTTCAATAAAAATAGGCCCCAAAGGATCATGAAATTACAAGTAATAACAATCTGTTGCTTTTTTTTATGACAGGAGACTTGAAATTGACCAGAAATGGTACTTTTGACAATAATGAACAGGAAGAGAGAATCTCTGGAATCCAAACATGAAAAGATGGTGTGCAGACACCATGGAAATGTTTATATGCCCTTGTTAGGTAACAAACAACATTTTAGTATCTGGTTTCTCCCATTTATCCCATAGCATCACCACTAAACTACTATCTTCATAAGTCTCTGAAATTTTATATGTATATTTTTAATCAGGTTGTATATATAGATCAGGGCAAGATATTTTTCTGAGTCTTGCATATCACGAGACCAGTTTTACTCATACATCTCTTTATGAAATTGTGGGAGATTCTGTCTGATACCTACTCAAGGAAAAAGACTGCTCAACTGTAGCATGTGAATAAACATATTTTATTTCTTTAAGTACCACCAGATGGCTTTCTAGAAATCTGCATCATTTTTTTTCCCCAGCAATACGGCTTATAGTTGTAGTTTCCCCAAATCTTCAATATTATAATTTGGATCTTGAGTGTTCCTCAAAGGCACATGTGTTAAAGAATTGGTCTCAATGGTTGTACTACTGGGAGGTGGTGCTTTTAAGAGACAGGAAATCTCTAAGTCATTGATGGTGTACCCTTGAGGGAATCTTGGGGTGCTTATCTCTTCCTCTTCCTGTCTCCTAGTCATGAGGTGAGTGGTTTTTCTCTCGTCATGTATTCCCACCACGATGTGCTACCTTGCCCAAAGCAATGGGGCCAATTGACCATGATTGGAACCTCTAAAACTATAAGCCAAAAATCAACTTTTTATCTTTATATGTGATTACCTCAGGTATTTTGTTCCAGTTACAGGAGCTAACAGAAAATATTTCATTTCCCTATGTAACATCAAATGGTTTTCTGGAAAGCTACATCATTCTTTTACTTTCAACGTGGCTGCTAGTTCTAGTTTGCCCATAATTTCACCATTACTTAATATCTGATTTTCTAAATTTTATATGTCTGGTTGGATTAAAGTGATAGGTTTTTGTTTTAACTTGAATTTTGTTGATCACGATTATAGTAGAATGTCATTATTAATATTTCTAGGTCTTTGATTTTTTTCTTGATGGAAATCATATTGTTATAGTCAATTCCTATGATCAGGCTTCCTTTTCTTATTGATTGAAAGAAGTTTTATCATAGTGTATACATTTATTTCTTATTCAGTAAAGATATGGGAAGTATATTCTACTGATTGGTCCTCTACTGAGTGGGTGTCCTTTATTGAAAAGAAATTCTTAATTTGGATGTAGTAAAATCTATTGATTGGTTCCTTGTGGTCTGCCTCCAGAACATGGGCTTTTTAACCACTACATTATGCAACCCAAATTGTATCCACCTCCAGATTGAATTACAGTGAACAGTCATTGATGTTTACACTACAGCTAACAAACTCTGTGGACAAAGAGGAATTTAAATACTTCAGTACACATTCAATTTAGGGAAACTCTTGTTAGATATTTTGAACATCTAAATTCTGTTAAGTACAAATATCCACAAACCACCAAAAACCTTACAAGACTTGATGATCCTTAAATCTGTTTCTCATAGCCAATGACCAATATCTAGGACTTCTTCAATTGGGAGCCAGTTCTTTGTGGATTTTTCATGTATCTGAATATCTTAGGAGCAGAAGCCTTTGTTCTAGATTACCTTTTACAAGTGGTTTTCTGGTGAATAATTTTAGAAGATGATCATAATCTCTCCTTCAGATAAAAAGAACAAGCATATTTGTCCCATTCAAAAAGATTTGGGAAACCCCTGCCCCAACTCTTTTCCTCTATCAAAACTCACTATGACTATAGCTGGCCCTCTTCTCATTAACATGTGGGAATTAAGTATGGGGAATGATGAAATTTGTGACATGGCCCTAGTGAAAATCTTTGTCTAAAGTATCTTGTCCATTAGCATCCATTAAACTGGTGGAAGAAAAACTCAACAGGCCTTTATCTAAGATGAAATCTCACACACTAGTACTTTCATCTTTCTAACAGTTACTTCTCTGGTTTTCACCTCATAATTTTCTGTATATCTGCTCTCATGATCCAACTCTCTCCTCTGCAATCTTCCTTTGGATTCTCTTAGATTTTTTATTCATAAATAATTACCCTCTTTGGTATTTATGATCACACATTCCCTTGAGCTTTCTTTTATCTTCACAACATTAGCTCTTCAAGTGTTTATGAAGATTCTTTGCTATTGAATCTTTAAATAATTTAGGCTTCCAAGGGTAGCAGTAAACCCCTCTTTTCTTCCTACCCTGCTTTCTCCCTGTGGGAAATGGCTTCCTCCACAACCTTTCGCCATAATTTACCATCCTGCCAACTCCGTACCTGCAAACCTTTCTTTTGGGCTCTATTCCCAAGTGGCTTATGGTCTACTTAACATTTTCATTTGGAAATCTATTAGGAGCTAACGCTCAGCATATGCAAAACAGAAATAATCATAATTTCCTTCCAAACCCACTTCTGCAGCTTCCTGTCTTGATAATCAACATAATCTACCTAGTAATTCAAGCCAGGTATTGGTATACTCACATTAATCAATCATAAAGTCCTGTTGATTCTGTCTCATAAATCCTTTGCAGCAGCCTCATCTTCTCTATTTCCATGTTCCCACCCTGTTCTAAGAAACCATCACCTCTTTCCCATATTATTGTAGTAGTTTATTAAATGATCTTTCTGCTTCCATTCCTGCTCCCTGCCAAACCATTTTCTATTCCAGCCAGCATGACCTGTCAAAATGAAAAATCTACTCATTTAATCTCCCTATCTAAAAACCATTCAGTGGCCTCTTTCCATATCATTTATAATAAGGTTCCATAGCCTCTATGAGGCCTGAGGACTGTGCATTTTTCTGGGAGAGTCACATCTCATGCTACTCTTTCCCTTCTCTCCAGTACCCCATTCTTAAGCACAATGTACTTCTTCCCTCCTTAGCATCTAGGCCAATACTCTTGGTTCTCCATTGAGTGCCTTTCTTTACCATAGATTAAGTCTTGTATACATGTTTGTTCTCTGCTTATTTACAGTTTTTTTCCTCTTACTTTTGAAACAGTTTTGTGGTTTTTTTGTATTTTGGTTTTTTTTTTAGTCTTTCCCTTCCATTGAAATTGATGGCCATACAATTTCTTTAAGCAATCCAAAGTAATTCTATGTCTAACCTTAAGAAAACCTGATAACCTTTCTTTTTTGTGTTGTATGTGTATGGGGTTGCGGGTGGAAAATTTCAGTTGTCATCTAAGAAGTCTGGTTACCTTTTTGGAGATGCTAAGTAGAGAGTAAAGAATCTAAAACTGTACACAGAGAGAAAAGTATAACCATCCCAGATGACTCCAACCATCAAGACATTCATTGCTTAGTGACACGTATTCAGATATTTCAGTCTTGTTGAGGTGCCAAGTATATTGACTGACATCACATGGAATAAAAAAATAACCTAACCAAACAGTAAACAAGCAAACATAAAGACAATAAAATGTTTGTTTTGTTAAACCACTTAAGGTTTGAAGTGGTTTGTTAGGTAGCCAAAGAGCTGCTGTATCAGAAGCAAGAAAAATTATGGCAATAATGAAAATATTCTGTAAATCCAAGAATGGAGATGTTGACAAAATTATATCCTGTAGGTAAGGGAAATCCATACCTAGAGCAAATTACTATTTTGGGGGGACGGGAGGGGAGGGGGTGAGAGAGAGATAATTTTTTAATATTTATTTTTTAGTTTTTGGTAGACACAACATCTTTATTTTATTTTTATGTGCTGCTGAGGATTGAACCCAGCGTCCTGCACATGCCAGGAGAGTATGCTACTGCTTGAGCCACATCCCCAGCCCAGCAAATGACTCTTCTAATAAGGATAAAGAATTCCCCTTTTCATGCTAGAACAGTACAAAGACATTATTGTGCCCCCAGGGTATGGCTAGTGACCCAGGGATTGATCTCATATTAGAGGTTCAGTTGTCCCTGATGTTTGCAAGTGAGATACTCATAAATACTTCTATCCAGATCAGCTTTAATAAGTAAAAGACTATTTGCTAGGTTTCCCTGTAAAAAGTTCACTTAGTTCATGAGCACTGGGCAAGGACAGTGGAAGCTGGCAACAGTTTGGTCTTCAAGTAGTAATTAACTCACTCCTGCACAACAGAGACAGGTAAGTGTGGGTTTGGAGATCAGAGAATTGTCTGGAGTTTGCAACATTAATTCCAATCCATCTGGTTTCAGGATATGTGAAAATATATTTTTTCCTCTTGACTGTATTAGTATCTATTTATACAAAACCAAGATTAAGTCATGTTCCCATTAAGAATAATGCATACAATTAGACTCCAAAAAACTAATGTCTCAAGAATCTCTATTTTTGCTAAGAGAATTAGACTTGGAAATTGAGTTCCTGATCAACTCTTTAGTAACTGAATTGGGTATAAATCAGAAAGTTGAATAATCTTTACTGGTTGAAGGAAAAAATATTGAGTGCACCAAATGGTAAGAGACTGACATGTAATTAAAATAAATAGAAAGACACCTGGTTTTGTAAGCTTTTGCATAACCATGACCAAAAGGCTCATCAAGAACAACTTAGAGGAGGAAAAGTTCATTTCAGCTCATGGTTTTAGAGATTCAGTCAATGGTAAGCTGACTCCACAGCCTTTGGCCTGAGTGATACAGAACATCAAGGTGGAAATGCACTGTGGAGGAGAGCAACTCAGAACATGGCAACCAGGAAGCAGAGAGAGAGAGAGCTCTGTTAACCAAGGACAAAAGGTTATGCCTCAAAGGCACACTCCCAGTTATTGACCTCCTCTAGCCACACTTTACCATACCACAGAGTTAATCCATACCAGTGGATTAATCCGCTATTAGGTTATACTAATCATTTCCCTTCTGAAAATTCTTGCATTGTCTCAAGCCTGAGCTTTTGGGGGACACTTCATATCTAAACCATGACAACATCTGAACCAAGAGAAACCTGTAGAAAAAAAAAACAAAGATAGACATAAGTCAACTGACCATAAGTCAAGCCAAGTTCTGTGATAGGGTATCTTGATGAAAAAATTAAAAGAACAATGTTTGCAAGATTTAGGAATGAGGCTGTAATACAATCTCCTTTTGTCCATGATTTTTTTTCCATTGCTGTCAACCATCTCTTCTGTAAATATTGTGGAGTAACTGGGGTATAAAATCAACATGAAGTTGTAAATAGTGTATTTATGAGGATATAACCTTAGAATGTATCATCCAATTTCAAGGAAAGAGGTCTTTGGACTTGTATCATATAATAATCTGCCTAATTTATTTTTTTGAGGGCAGATACCAGGGATTGAACTCAGGGGCATTCAAAGACTGAGCCACACCCCCAGCCCTCTCTTGTATTTTATTTACAGACAGGGTCTCACTGAGTTGCTTGGCACCTCCCCATTGCTCAAGTTGGCTTTGAACTCATGATCCTCCTGTCTCAAGAGGTGTGCCACAGCACCAGCATACCTAGTCTCTCTCTCTCTTTTTTTTTTTTTTTTTTTGTGTGTGTGTGTGTGTGGCGCTGGGGATTGAACGTGTGCATGCAAGGCAAGCATTCTACCAACAGAGCTATACCTCCAACCCTATGCCTAGTCTCTTGTTCTTGCAAATTTCAAAGATAAACTTGCTGAACTATCTATAAAATAATCTCAATTTCTAGCCTCCATTTATAATTCTAAGAAGGTCATGGTTCACTAAAATCCTGGAATTAAAACAATAAACAATTGGATTTCTCCAGTCTTAGTTAAATCTTAGTATCTTCATTTGCAACATTGTAATGATTTTAGAGTGAAGTTGAGGAGGACTGAATGAGATAATGTCTAAATGGCATCTACCACATGTGTTTTCAAACAGATATTAAAGAGGGTAATTAAAAAACAAGTATTTATTGAAAATTTAGTGTGTGGCTGTATGATAATAAAGATATCGAACAGATTCTGATTTCATTAAATTTACAAAACTAATTATCACAAATACAATAATCTGTGGGTTCATCAGTTTGACAAATAATCACATGCTGGGTGGGGAAGATGCTGTGAATTAGTGAAGTCTTCCTTGGACAACACTGTTGGCTGAGTCAATGCATCTGCTGTAAAATAAGAAAAACAAATACCCTGCAAACATAGCATTTTAGAAGAAAAATTGTGCAGATTTTTCCAAAGCCTGAACATCTCATTTAAATAAAATAAACATTTAAACTCCATATTAGACATTTAAACCAGGCCCTAATGAATAAATTAATTTCTTAATTTGTTTTGGACATCATCAAAGTGTTGAGCTATAATCTGGCATACATACATTTGGGATGCCTGGTTGTGTAGAACACTTAACTGTTAAATAAGAGAGTTGAGGACTCACAGTCTAAATTCAGCTTTCAGAATTCTTTTCTTTTTATATCCTGAGTTTTGCCTGGGCAGGAAATGCTCTTACCCCCTTTCATATGGAAATTATTTCCACAATATGCACCATCAATATTCATCAAGTATCACACCAATTAAACAAACCGTGAATAATCTGGAACAAAAATTTAATGCATGAAAACTCACAAACATCTAGGTGGCTGTTAATAAGGCTATGTTTGAGGTAATCACACACAAATTTAATTTTAAATATGCTTCCCTTAAGGAAGGAGTATCAATGTTAATTTAAGAATTTAATTTGTATGGTGTTCTAATAAAATGTCTTTCAAGAAATCTTTGTAAAAACATTATGCAGTAACTTTGCTTACTAACCAAACATTTAATTTTCTTTTATGGGATGGAAATAGCCTATTCCTTTTATATTTATATAAGTTGATCCTTATATATCTTTGTGAAGTTAAAATAATCCTACAATATCTTCATGTAAGAGTAGTTATAGAAATTTTTTTGAATTTGTAATTCATAAAATAATTAATTTTGAAATTAGTACTAAGAGGACTTCTTTTCCCCATTATTCAACACTATTAAAAGTTAATCCAGGCACTTTGAGTTTGACCATTTCTCTGACTAAGCTTAGACTGTGTTTTAAAAATGTACACAGTTTCTATTTGGTTTTCTAATCCTCATGTTTTAAACTGTTAACTCTTCTTTTGTGATGCTGGGGATTGAATCCAGGGCCTCATATGTGCTAGGCAAGCTCTACTACTGAGCCACAACCCTAGCCCCCAAACTGACAATTGATCCCAGATCAATTTATATATAAATCCAAATTTCTCTCTCTCTCTCTCTCTCTCTCTCTCTCTCTCTCTCTCTCTCTCTCACACACACACACACACACACACACACACACACACACACACAGTATTCTTTAAATTTAATAATAGAAGAAAAATGATGGAAACCCCTCACATACAAAGTCAGATCTTGAAGAAATCACTTTTCTAGCAACTACAGATGTAGAATGGCAGAGTGCAGCTAGATTATGTTTTCTATGTTAATTAAGTTTTTTCCTCTTCAATAAAAGAATAAAGTAAAGGCAATAAAAGTTAGGGAGAGGAAATTATAGAGATATAAGCTAAAATTAATTTTATTGAAAATAAAGATATGATGAATAAGAAGAGGAGCTGTTTCTTGCAAAGACTAATAAAGTTGACAAATCTCTGGCCTAATAAGTAAAGAATCAAAAGACAGAATAGATAAAGAATATTAGAAAAATTAAAGAGGATTAGTTATAGCTAGAGAATTTTTAAATGCTAAAAGAGCAAATACCATACAATTTTAAAAAGATCTTATGACAATGAATTTGAAAATAATTAAAAATGGCCATTTTCAAAAAACAGTATTTGGCAAAGCATTCTGAATTAGGAATAGAAAACCTGAATAGATGTGTCATAAATGCAGAGGTCATCTATAGTTTAAAAATTAGCTCTCCTTCAAAGACAAAAATGAAAAAAAAATTCCAAAGAAAAACTGATTCTTATAAAGACATAGAAAGTCGATAAATCTCTGGCACATTTAAGCATATGATATTTTAGGCATCTTCTACCAAACTTTTAAGGAAGTTGTTATTCCAATATTCAATAAACTCTTTTGCATAGCAAAAGCAAACTAGAGCCCTATAACCTCATTATGTTTTATGAAACCAATATAAGCTTATTAGCAAAATCAGACAAAGTATAACAAAAAATTACATTCCAGTAATATCACTCATGAATATAGAAGAAAAATACCAAATTTTTTTTTTTAAAGTTAGTTAACCAACTCCAGCAATGTGTATTTGGAAATACACCATTTTTTTTTCTGTATCTTAAACTTTCCATGGAACTAATTTTCTTTGTGCCTGAATTATTTCCTTTGTGATTTCTCTATGAAGTTAAAGTTGTTCTGCTTTAGTAAATACTGCTGTTTTTATTTAGAATTACCTTTGTGTTCTCTTCATCTTTGATGCATACTTTTTTAAAATTTATATATGACAGTGAAATGCAGTATAATTCTTATTACCCATATAGAGCATATCTATGGCTCTATATAAAGTATCTTCATACCAATTTTTGTCTTCATACAGATACTTTGGATAATAATGGCCATAACATTCCACCATCATTTCTAACCCCATGCCCCCTCCTTTCCCCTCCAACCCTTCTGCCCTTTGCATATTTTTGATGGATATAGAAATCAAAGTTAATGGTCATTTTCTTTTTGCCAACTGAAACTACTGTTCAATTGCTTTCTAGCTTCCACTATTGCTGTTGGGAAGTAGCATGTCAGTCTGATGTTACTCCTTTGTAGCTGAGAGTTATATTTCTGTGGTTGCTTAAATCTATTTGTGGTATTCTGCAGCTTCATGACAATGTGGTTTGGTATAAATATATTTTATTCTTCCCTTTATCCTTCCTTTTTCTTTTTTTTCCTGTTACTTCTTTAAGTCTTACTTGGGTTTTGATAGGATTCCAGGATGTGTATATTTGTTAATATCAACAAATACAAGTAAATTCTTCATGATTATGTTTTAAATAATGCTTTTTAAATTTTTCTTTTAAATTTCTTTCTGGAATATGCATTAGATTAAACTCATTAAATGCTTTCAATCCTGACTTTCTTGACTTTTCTCATCTTCATCTTCTTTTTCTATCTTCTGCTTTCTTAAATCTCTTTGGGCATACTGTTTTTGATTTATAAGCTTCAGTTTACTAATTATTTTGTTTATCTGCTAATTATTCCAGCTTTGGAAATTTTACTTTTTTTTTTTAATTCCTGGAAGTTTCCCTTGGCTCACTCATATCTTCCACAGTCTATTTTTAAAAGTCACATTCAAGTCTTTCTTTTATGTTCTTAATATAAATGTAATTTTCCTAACTATTCTGTCTCTGAAGAATTGTTGGAATTTCTGAATACATCCTATATGCCTTCTTAGTTTTCTTCTTTATGTTATGTTTACTTTATGGGAAATGTGCTACATTATGGGGAAATACTTTATTTGATATTCAAGTTCATTAATTAATTGGTTTTAGTAATGTTCCTTTTCAGCAATTCAACTCAACTGAGATTTTTATTTTGAAAACATACTTAAATTCTCATCTTGCAGGCAAATCTCAGAAGGATATTAGCTCAATTCATTTTGAAGTATTCAGTTTGCAGGAAGGCATAGTTTCCTTGGGTGCCAATTTGTTACTTCTCTCTAATGGCCTGTGGTTTTGCCTTTGTTTTTCTTCCACAAGAATTTGCCTCACCAGGTACAGCTGAGGTTTGTTCTGCCTATAAAGCCTGCATCATGATGGGGATGGTAGGCCAGTCTTGGGCTGGATGCCTCCTCCTTCTTCCTTGGGGTCTAGATTGATCTAAGAGTTGTAGCTGGTGCTTGGTCATATGTGGACCTGATGGCATTGTACCCTGCTTAGTTCAAAGAGGTTGAGTGTGGATAAATGGTGACTTATTGTCCTATTACATTTCTCCTTGTACCTTCCACATGGCTTCCTCCTGCTTCTGGTCCAGGTCTGAGATTTGAGCTTCCCTAAAACTATTCCTATGCCGCCATGCTCGTCCTGAATATGTTTTTGAATTTTGCTTTCCCTCATTCTTGCTTTTCTGTGATCCTGCTTCATTTTATTTCTACCTTTCAGGAAATTCCCTAGAATTTTTTTTCTACTTTGATCTCTTCTTGCTTCTTACGGTGGTTATTATGGTTTTTACATTCCCATTTCTGACTATATATCTATTATCACATTTGTTTAAATAAAGTGATCACTAGAGCGACGAGCGGTTTCAAACTGTTGTTTTGTTTTATGATTCTGGGGATCAGACCCATGGGCTCTGTGCATGCTAAACAAATGTTCTTGCACTGAGCTATGTCCCCAGCCCTACTGTTTTTAAAATATGGCTGAGTCATTGTTTGTTTAAACATTCCCCACCATTTGACACCTTGACTGTTCTATTAAATAGCAATAGAATGGACATGCCTAGAAATATATATATTTTTACTGGCATAGAGGCTTGCTGGATATAAAATTGCTATCTAACACCTTTTCAAAACACAAATTATGACTGAGTTCCTGAAAAGATTGCTGCTACAGAAGCCAGTAGATAGCAAACCAAAAGTTTAGGATAATGCCGTCGAATTTGCTCAGGCTCCTTGGAAGAGACACAGGAGGCTCAGTTTTAGGTGTTAGGTGCTTCTACCATCAGCTGATCTGTGGTGCTGATTAGGAACAAAGGACTGATTTCACCAAGCTAAGTCTAACTAAGTTTCACACCAAGAAGAAAATGCAACACTTGTGCTAGCTGTTTCAGAAACAGTGCTTGTGCTATATATATGTAGAGACTGAAATGGGATGTCATCACTTCTCTTTTTATGCCTGGTTCTACTAAAGCTATCTATAGGCAGTACAATATGTAATTATAAAAAAATATATACATTAATATCAACTTATATATTAATGTGTATATATTTGCATGTTAGGATATATATGTGTGTGTGTGTGTATGTATATATGTATGTATATATATGTGCACACATATACATGCACACCTATGTGGGAGAAAGAGAATGAGGCGGGAGAAAGAAAAGAGACTAAATGCTGGTGTATGCCTCAAAATTTGTATTTTGAAATGCTAATACCCAATGGGATGGTATTTGGAAGATGAGTCCTTTGGAAATAACGAGGTCTAGATGAATCATGACTATTTAGGGCCCTGGTTTAATGGGATTGGTGCCTTTATAAGAAGAGACACTACAGAACTTGCTCTGTCTTTGACCATGGGAATACCTAGAAAGAAAGGAGTGATCCCAAGCCATGAAGTAAGCCTTCTTTAGAACTCGGTCACTCTGACATTCTGACATTCAATTTCTTATCTCTCTGATGGTAAGAAATAAATTTCTGTTGTTTAAGCCATCTAGTCTATGGACTTTTGTTGTGGCAACCTAACGGATTACTATAATATGTATATATCCAGATATATACATTTTTTTTTACTTGAAGTGATGAGCTTTACTGACATAAGTTAATAAATTTTAATCCAAACATTTAATACTATAATTCAAGGAGTCTATTTCAAAGAATCTCAAAGAATGCTTTAGAAAAGTAGTCTACTTGTTGATCCAGATCTTAACCCTTGGTAGCTCTGGTATTTCTAGATTGCTACAAAATGCTTGGCTCTCATGCTCCTCTTCATGTTGGATCTTGCTTTCTGATGGGCCTTAGTGAAAATTTCCTTTACTCAACTCTGTCAGTTACAAGGAGCTCCAGAATTTTAGTAACCTAACATCATACTTTCTATCCATACCCATTGAGAATATTATCACTTACTAAGAGGTTTTTTTTGTTCACAAGGAAGGTTTCCACACCTGTGATCAACCTTTCTCTATTATTTTCAGAATGCCATTTTTTTTTAAATACGAAAGAATGGAATGAATAGGTCTGTAAATACAATGAAACCTCCAACCTTTGTACTGTAGAAATGCCATATTACATGAGGATTTTAAAATCCAATATTCCATCAGGATGATTCTTTGAGATAAAACCCCAAGTCTAGAAGAAGTGTAGCTTACAATAGGGTAGAAGATTAAGAATACATTTTAAAACACATTTGAACTCCTGGACCTCTAATGTACTAGTATTGTGATTTTGAAAGAGATATCTAATTTTCCTGATTCTAAGTTTTTATTTTTAGAATGAGAATAAAAATGTCACTCTTAGGGTGGTCGGGAAAGGAAATACATTTTATATGAAGGCTTTAGCCTGATTCCCAGCCTATAATTGGAGCTAAATGGCAATTGTGTGGTAGGTATTGACTATTATTACATATGTTACTATATGTGCCCTTGTTTCCTTTTTTACTTTAGCCATGGCAAAATATAAATGAATTCTTGTTGATGCTGTTATTGCTCTGAGTGTCATTGATTGCACAGTTTCTAGGCATATACAAATGGGCTACTTTCTCAGTTTTTTCACATCCTGGCCATGTTGTTATGGGAAACTTGTTGAGCCTCTCTGCAGCACAGTTTCTTAATCTGTAAAATGGAAACAATAAAACTTGTTTCTAAGTATTGAATCAGTGAGAAGTGCTATACTGTATTTTTCAAATGTATGTAAAGCACCAAGAATAAGGTTTTCATAATGCTTATATTACATTATAATTTCTATTAGTAATGCTTAATATTATTAATTTTATAATAAATAAAGAAAAAATGGAAGAATTTCTGGGAAAACCCATCTAATATACTTAAAACTTCTGGTTTATTCCATACCCATTCATATGACAAGATTCTCTCTCCTCTATCTAAACCACAAATTATTTTCTTTGTTTGCTTTATAAAGAAGAGTCATTTAGGGGGAGGAAATCAAGCAAATAATGCAACCAGAAAAGTGTTAAAATGCACACCCCTAAATAGATTTTAAAAAAGAGATACTAAATAGCCCATTGTCCCCAAAGAAAAGAAAAGCAAACAGATAAAATCACAACATACACCATGTAAAAACATCCCAAGGAGAAAAGGTAGTTATATAAAGAAACTGAACAATGTAAGTACTATAAATACATACATAATTTCATCATCCACTGTGTCACTGTTAAATGTGTTCTCTTTCAGACTGTGCTCATGCATCTGTTCAAGACAAAAGCAGAGTGAGTCTCTTAAATTACTAACAGCTCTTAAAAACATACACTTTAGGTTGCAATTTTAAAGTATTTAAATTTTATTTAAATGTGTTTAAAGACAGTTTTACAGCCCTGAATTTGGAAGGAGATAACATATTTCCCATAGCCAAACCACTCTTAAAACAGTTAGGGACTTTACTGAATGCTAATTAAACCCAGAAAATATGGAGGAAAAAATTAAAATTCTAGGCTCATTTAAACCACACTTGGTAAGGTATTTTAAAGGATAATGAAGGTCTGGCAGATGGCAGTGAAAAATTAACAAGTGGGATTTTTATTTTTGATGTATTTATTTTCATCATCTTATTTCTAAGGACTCTGAATTTATGAATATACCACAAATCTTTTATGACTCCATGTCTAATACCAGATTACATAAGTTTTGACTGAGCCACCATGTCCTAGATCATAAGGTCTTGAAAAATATTCCATTATAATTTAAGAGAGTACTCTAGTAATAATACTTATATACAGAAAGTCTGTCCTAGATTTTTTTTCATGCTACTCTACCTTAAAGTTCTGGGTGATATTTTTGAGTTTTAGTAAAGAAATTCTGTAACTTTATTTTTACCTTCTTTCATTTTAATTAAGTTGAAATATTTAAGGAAGAAAATTGGCTCTTTTAGCTGAAAAAACTGGAAGAACAAAACTATTTGGAGATAAGAGACTGCATTTTATGTTACATTTTCTTAAGTAATATGCAGAAGTGACATTGATGAGACTCCGGAGTTATATAAGAGTAGCCTCCTTAGTTAACTTGTTTATCAAGAGAGCTCTCTACTGACTGCAATAGACCACCAGGAGGAAACTGAGTCTATAGACACAAGTGTACATTTTTCTACTTTTCAGTTAGAAACAAGGGATATGGTGATTTATTTTCCTCACAAGAAAAAAGGAAAGAAAACATCAACGGAATATTGGAGAAAGCTACTAGCAGCAGAAAACCAGTGTTACATCTATTGCCAAATATGAATAGAGAATGACCCCAGAGATCATGAGAAATGCCAAGGATGACAATTAATGTCTCTTCTAATAAAATAAACTTTAAAGCCACAAATAAGCCCTAAATGTTGCCTGGAAGAACATGCCCACCCAAGAGAAGACTTGAGATGAAGTGTAGTCATTAATACTATGGAGTCCACTAGCTATTTTTATTACATTGGAGAAGTGCTAGAACAAAAATTAACATCCCCAAGCATAGTTAAGGGCGCTTAGAAAGTGAATCCCAGTCCATCTCACAAGCAGATACTTTTCTACCCAATCCCTTCTGAGAAAGCTTGCTTCTGCTAGCTCAAGGACACTGTAATGAACTTACTTCTCAAGGAAATGCTTATTTCCAAAGGATCCTCACTCACCATTCTTCATGGCTTCCAGACTCATCCTGGAGTCAGGTCTAGCAAAATTAGCACAAGTCGAACCTGATAGGAGCTCATTTATAAAGAACCATAGGATGTGGTTAGTTTACAGCACAAGAGACTAAGATACATGTACCGAAATGGCATGTAAATGTATTTGTCCCGGAAAATGACCAAGTGTATCAATGTGGATAAAATTATGAGAGATTTTGAATTCCATATGTTAGTTTGAGAAGCTGGGAAAGGCTTTCCTAATTTGCTTACATTGCTGACTATAACCTGGACTCAATGTTAGCCTACATCAGATCAAGCAGAGATGTGGAATTTTGCTACAATGTAAAGGAATAAATGAATCTAGAGGCTTAGAGGAGCAAACACTTTGGAGTAGATTTATAACGTGTAACTGATTCACCCATCTCCTGGTGTGTGTCCTGACAGGATTCAGAGCACATTCTCCTCCAAGATGCATGGAACAGCTCTTTGTTGAGGGGGACACCACCATGTCCTCTGCACGATTTCTCCAAAGGAAGTATCCTGCAAACTTGTCATGAATGTTTATTGTCCTTTTTCTTCCTGTCCATATTCCTCCTGTGCCTTCCTCAAATGCACCTGGAGCCAATAGCTAGAGAATATGCCTTTCAGAAAAAAAAGGCAGGCATTTGGAATTACTGTGTCCTGATGCTGAGCTGGCACTAATCATAAAAGAATCAGATTACCCTGAAGTCTATTAGTCAAGGTGAGAATTTAGGAGGAATGGTGATAAATACGTTTCTGGTCTGACTGCATCGCCCCATGTTCCCAGTAGGTCCACACATTTAACTAGAGTTCATTTTCCATTTTTGAATGTGCAGTTAGAAAGACATACTTGGCAAGTGGCATAATCCCCTCATTAGTTTCCAGATTCATCTCCTTTTCTAAAACTGCCTGAAAAATATTCATAATCTATGTTCACATCGGCTTTCTTCTTTTTGTTCGGAGGGAACCTTATCCTTTACCCATTCCAAATCGTATTATGGTACACTTAACAGGGCTGTAAATTTCCAGGTCATTCAAAAAGATGTAAGTATTTTGAAGAAAGGATTGTTTTTATTTTTACTTTTTTCTTTTGAGTGAGGAGGAACATCTTCCTAATCCTGGAAGGCCTTCCTCCATCTTAATGAAAGTGAGGCTGAACTCATGTTAAATATTCTGGTTTTGAAACAACTGAAGCTATAGAGTGACCCTGAATATGATTAGAACATTATCACAGGCTGTAATTTTTTTCAACTTCTCTTCACATTGGATAAAAGTAGCAAGCATCTTTTTTAAGTCATGTCTTTTAAATTTGATATGTATGATTTAATAGAAACTTAAGGGGTAGTTCACCAATTGTATCACAAAAAATTCTGATTACAAATCCATCATTACATGTTATCTCTTAACAAAATAACATGCAATACTATGTTTCAGAGATTTAAATAGGCGTGAGAACATACATATTTGTGAGGATTCCAGTAGTAACTGGGGAAGCTGAACTCTTGCTACTTTAGATCATGTCACAGGGAGTATCCTTATGCAGAAGACTGAATTGAATGTACATGGGCTGGACAAGAAGTTGAAAACTCACTCCCCAATTTGCTGATTGTGCATTCTGTGATTTCACTACATCACTGGCACTGATATCCAGGGCAATCATGAGTTAAAATATTGAGCTGGTTTTTACTTAACCTCTTCACCTCCACCTAATCATAAATGGGTTGGAACACATCAGAGGAGCTGGGAGTGGGGAGAAGAGCACAGGAGGAGTGCTGGCCATGAGCGGCTGTTTCTCCAATGTCAGCTCGCATGTGGCTGTAATTGACTAAATGACACAGTGCCCAAGAACTGTTTCTGGACAGGACACTTCTTCAGCTTTCTCTAAAGTGAATACAAAAGGCAAAGGTCAGTCAGAGGATTATGAGGTGGTGACATCCTTTTCAGTTTCTCTGACATAATCTGAGTTTAAGTCAAAAGGGCATCTACAGGAGATGAATAGACTCACTTAGTTTATCAGACCCTTGCTGGAAGCTGGAATCAAGTATTTTAGGGATCAATAATAAAATAGACTGTTTCATTGTTTCAAAGTATCTGATATATTATTTCTCTAGCAGAAGAATGACATGCAAGGAACAACAAAAACCTCCAAGGAAAGGTTTATTAGTAGATGATGAAGACATATAGGGAAATAGAGAACTATAGGATGTGCCCTCACATCGGAACACACAAAACCACATTAAGCCAGTAAATGACTCTTTTGCTTCTGTCACAATCTTCGACCAAGTAGCCCCTGACCCAATGTGGTATCAATGCCTTCCTCCCAGAGCATTTTCATGCTGTGGGCAAAGCTGTCCCTCTAGAGAAGACCTATCACTTTGTTCAACCTTGTGGTCCCAGAGCCTTGGCATTGCCTGGCCCTCAGAAATACTGGCTTAAATAGTATGCTAACTTTAGACAACTTTAAAAAAAAATGAGGAATGCTTTAATTCTTGCAATTCCTTTGAAAATTGAGGTATCACGTATATGTTGCAAATCACACAATTTCAAGGTTTCAGTGCAAAAGATTTTGCCAAATGTGTAGCAGGTCACCTTAGCTTATCACCTAGGAGAGTCTTTTCAGGCTTTTTGCCATTAACTCATCTTCACCAACAACCATAGCTATGATTTCTGTCATCACACATTAAGTCTACCTATTTTAAAATTCTGTAAATGGAAATATGCAGTGGCATATTTTAATCAGAATGCTTTGGCATTCTATCCATATTGCTGAACATATCAATATTTTTGTCCTTTTTAACCAAGTAATACTCTATTTTGTGAATGCATCACATATATTCTCTATTCTCTTGTTGATGGACATTTGGCTTTCTTATAGTTTTTGCTTATTTTGTTTAAGCCTGCTATGTCTTTTTTTTTTTTTTGGTAGAAATTTTTGTATGTGTGAACTTAATTCTCCTATTTATATGGACCTAGGAGAAGAATGACTGGGTAATAGAAGAAGTGTGCATTTAATTTTATTATAAACTTCCACTGGTTTTCCTAAGGGCTGATACCAGTTTATACTTACATGTTTCTCTACATCTTTGCTCACACTTTATATTTCTTAATATTATTTTTATAAAACACTTGATCTTATTGGTCTTTTCAGTTTTAACTATTCTTGTAGGTATGTAGTGAGGCTGAATTGTGGGTCTATTTTACATATGTGTGACTATTAGTAAGGCTGAGCACCTTTTGTGATGATTATTATGAAATATATTCCAAATATTTTGCCACTGGAATTTTTAAGTTGACTATTCTAATGTCTTTTTATAAACAAATGTAACTTCTATGTATTATAAGTGTTATAATACATAGCCTGTGATTTGTAATTTCATTTTCTTAATGGTGCTTACCACAAAAGATTAAGAACTTTATAATATTCTATTTTATAAATATATATATACCAGTTTCCTATGGTACATTAATCATATTTCTTAATTATTAAAAGAGTCCTCTTACATATAATGTGGAAGGAAAATAATTAGTATGTATTAAGAACCTATTCAGTGTCAGAACCAAGCAGTGCTCTGGTTATGCATAACTTTATTTTGTACTCAGATAAACCAACGAATTTCATTCTCATTTCCTTTTATATCTGAAGAAACTGAGATCTGGGATATCCATGCATATCCAATGAGAGAGGTAGGAATCCAGTCCAGGCGGCTTTGCCTCTTAATCTCCTTTTTTCCACTCACCACTTCTAGATATAATGTCTAGAATATAATGTGGCAAAACTGACATAAAATGTACAATTCACATTAGTCACCAGAGAGATGATGTAAGGCTCATTTTCTACATAGTAATATCAATTTAAAAAGAAGTTACAAAGTGTAGAGAAAATAAAGACTGACATTTCCCATTAGGTAAACTGTCTTTATGTGACTATTATGTATACATAGAGTCTCAGAACTCATGTCTCTGTTTTTTAAACTTGATGCTCACTTAGCAACATAGAATACATCAAACGACATTCATAATCTGCTGAAGATAATGTAGCTCCTACAAGAGCAATAACTAGGCATTGCACATAGAAAGACAAAGTACTAATCTTCTTGACTAATACATAGAAATAGAAAGCACATTGAACACTGAATTCTGTTTATTTAGGTAAAGATATTGGGTTGGTGAGAGAAAAAAATAAATAAACCAACTAAAGCAGATTGCAGGTTTGTAGAGAAAAAAAATCTTTCTTTTTAAATTGTTTAGCCTTTTTTAGTTTTTTATTTGTTCTTTTTGATATACATGGCAGTAGAGTATATTTGGACATATTATACATACACGGAGTATAATTTATTCTAATTAGGATCCAATTGTGTCTAGGATTACAGGCATGTGCCACCACATCCGGCAAATGGATCTCTTTTTTTAAAGTCACATATTTTTTTTTTCTTAAGCATTTATGTGGATTCAAAAAGAACTCCTGTCCTTCAAATCCATGAGCAAATCACAAGAATCGTCTTGGAAAACTTCAATAATTCAATGTAAGCATTCACTGTATGTTCACCTATCAGTGCTAAATACAATGTGAATAAAATAAATCTTTGAAATATGATACATAAACCATAAATAATTATTACATCTTCCTAGTCATAGAGTTTTTTAAGAATTAGCTCTTAGCATAGGTTTTAGTTTTTGAAAAGTTTTGGGTTGACAGAAGCATTGGGAGATAGTATAGAAGGTTATCAGGTGTTTTGCACAGTTACCTTCATTACTGAAATTTGCACCAGCATAATTCATTTGCTGCAATTCACAAACCAATAATGATGCTTTCTTGTTAACTTACACCTAATATTTTTCTTTCGTGCTCTAGGTTGCCACTTTACATTTAGACACCATGTCTCCTTAGGTTTCTCTGGGTCGTGATGGATTCTCAGATTTGTCTTGTATTTGATGACCGAGGAAGTTTTGAGGACTAAATGACAGGTGTTTTGTGAGCTGGCCCTCTATTGCACATCTGATGTTTTTCTCGTGATTTTATTGGGGAATAGGTTACTGTGGGAAAGATGACAATGATAGAGTGCTGTTTTCATGACATCATGTGGAGGGTCCATACTACTAACATGAGTCATCCTGTCGACACTGACCTTGACCACCTGGCTGGGGTTATGTTTGACAAGTTTCTCCACCTTAAAATTACTCAGTTTTCTTCTTCCTCAGCCTGTACTTTTTGGAAGTTACTATGCACAGCCCATATTTAAAGAATGAAGATTTATTCTTCCATTCTTCAGGGTAGGATATTTCAAGAATTATTTGGAATTCCTCTACTTGAAAACTTGCCTCTTCTTTTAACCTTGCTTTTTATTCAGTACACACACACACACACACACACACACACACACACACACATACACACATACGAATATTTATTTTATTGTATTATAATTTAATGCTACATTTAAATTTTTGTTCTTCAAATTACCTCAACTTTGGCCTTTGGAGGGTCTTTTAACTGGAACCTGGGTCCCTTTGATATATCCCCATCTGCATGTACATGTTCAAAGTTTTCTACTGTAGTTTGGATGTAGTTTGTCCGCCAAAGATTCCTGAGCTGAAAGATTCCACCCCAGTATGATGGTATTGACAGGTCATCTTTGGGAAGCGGGTCCTAGTAGAAGGTGATTAGGTCACTGGGGCAGGACACCACTGCCAAGGGAGATGAATACCATCCTCATATGACAGTCAGTTCCTGCAAGACCAATCTGCTATAAAGTGTGTCCACTTCATATGCTTACCCTTTCCCGAACATGGCTATTTTCTTTTTCACTTCTCGGCCAGGTTGTGACACAGCAGAGGCCCTCAATAGAAGTGGTTATCCAATCTGTCCTCCAGAATCAAAATAAACTTTTTCTTCATAAAGCATCTAGTTTTAGGTATTTTGTAATAGCCATACAGAATAGACTAAGATAATTTCCTTATTTTGGCACTTTTAAGCTACTCCAGGATCATCTTGTATGTTTCCACTGCTAGAATCAGCTACTTCTCCAAGAATCCCTAGTTCCTTTTATTGAACATTTGAACTAGGAACTAGATATGGTTGCTAGTTATACATGTTGCTACTGTGGTAATATTTCTATTAGTCCCATTCAGCTGACATAGTAAGGAAAATATTTATATCAATCCATATATGCATATAGATCTGTGTTTCTATATGTTATTCTCTTTAGCTATATTAAGCTAAACACTAGTATATCCTGAAGTCTCCAACTCTAATTCACTATAACACGTTCATTCCATCATTGTATTCTTGCTTATCTGTGAATTCTCACTATAACCTGGCTCCCATCCACCATCTGTTTACTTAATCATTCAGTTCCTGTACACATGTATGTTTGTGCTAGAATTGTTATCTGTTATCCCAGTATTTCAATGGAAAACAACTTTATCAACTATGGTAGAGAATTGGTGTGTAGTTACTTTGCCTTATAGATGCTACTTATTTTTCAAAGTTCCTTAGTATATTCTTCCCCATCCATTCCCCCTTAACATATTTTTTTCACTTGAAATACGGTTAGACTCCCTCTTGAGAGTCTGCATTCCTTCCTGTGTTACTCAACCAGTTTGTTTTAAAATTTGCACATTAGTAGGGATTTCTTTTCTTTTTCTTCATTTTTGGGTACCAGGGATTGAACTCAGGGGCACTTAACCACTAAGTCACATCCCCACCTCCATTTTTAAAAATATTTTAGGATAAAATTCTTTTTGTTGTTGTTGTTATTATTTAAATTTGTTCTACTTAGTTATACATGACGTTAGAAAGCATTTTGAAATATCATATATAAATGGAGTCTAACTTATTCTTCTGGTTATATATGATGTAGAGTCATACTGGTAGGGTAATCATATACATACATAGGGTAATAATGTCTAATTCATTCTACTATCCTTCTTACCCCCAAATTACCTCCCCTCCTTTCATTCCCCTCTGCCTAATCCAAAGTAACTCTACTTTTAATACTATAAAATTCTAAGTTTTGACTATATATCATGTCATATTATCAACCAATTCCTTATTATACTGAAAAGTTTTACTGCCATAAAAATCCCCCATGCTTCACCTATCCAAACATCAAATACTTTGCCCAAATCCCTGCAACCACTAATCTTGTACTGTCTGTATGCTTTTATCTTTACCAGAATGTCACATAGTTGGAAATATACAGTATATAGCCTTTTCATATTGGTTTATTTCAGTTAGCAATTTGCATGTATTTAAGATTCATTTAGGTCTTTTGTGACTTTATAGCTCATTTTCCTATTGCTGAACATGTTTTATTATTTGAAAGTATTCTGCTTTATTTATCCATTCACCTGTTTGAAGAAATCATATGTGCTTCTGTTTTTTGGTAAGTATCAATAATGTTGCTATAAGCATTTGTTTTGTGGTTTTGGTGTGAAAATAAATTTTACACTTACTGGGATAAATACCTAGAAATGTGATTGCTGGGTTATTTGGTAAGACTATGTTCTCTTTGTAAGAAACCAATAATCTTCCATATTAATGCATCATTTTGCATTTCTATCAAGAATAATAAGTTTCTCTTGCTCTACATTCTCATCAGAGATTGATGTTATCAGGTTATTTTATTTTAGCCATTCTAATATTGGCAAAGAATTTTCATTTTTGTTTTAGTTTGCAATTCTTTAATGAAAAATACTGTTGATCATCTTTTCATATGCTTATTTGTTATCTGTGTAACTTATTTGTTGTCTGTGTAACTTTGATTCTGCTCATTTTTAATTGTGTCATTTGTTTTCTTATGGTTGTGACTTTTAAAAAATGTTTACAATACATAACATAAAATTCTTCCTTTAACTATTTCTACAGATGTGTCCAGTAATACAAAGTTTATTCACAATTTTGTACAATCAGTCATTAAGTATGAAAGTATCTCACCCATGACCCACACAGGCAATGGAAATGAGGTTTCCCCCTTGATGGAAGGGGCTGGCTGTGAAATAAAAGCCAAGAAAAATAGAACAATGAAAAAAACCACAGGACACATAAAATATTTTCAGAAAGCAGTGGCGGGACTGGCTAGTGGATCATATGGATCAAGTTTCTATGCTAAAAAGAAAAATGGAGCTCAAAGGCCTTCTATAGAATGTTCTTTACCATAAAAGGCTATAGGTAGGCTGTCCAGTTCCTGAGGAGTTATACCCATCTCCAGAGCTACAATGAGGGATCTTCCTAATACAGTGGAGATAAAGGTCATGTGCTTTTTACTGCCATAAAAATCCCCCATGCTTCACCTATCCAAACATCAAATACTTTGCCCAAATCCCTGCAACCACTAATCTTGGGCAATCTATTGCAAGGGAGAGCCAAGGATAGTTCCAAAGGTTAAACCTAAAATGTCCCTGTCTGCCATACTGAGAGAAGGCCCTCAAGTAATTCACGGGTGGCTTCCTGCAGAAGTATGGTGTATTTATTTATTTATTTTTTAAAAAGGACTGGTAACTGAATCAGATTTTTTTGATGTCAAAAATCTCATAGATTTGTTTCTTGTGGGTGGTGTTTTTCTTTTATTTTTTTGGTACCAGGGATTGAACTCATGGGCACTCAACCACTGAGCCACGTCCCCAGTCCTATTTTGTATTTTATTTAGAGACAGGGTCTCACTGAGTTCCTTAGTGCCTTGCTTTTGCTGAGGTTGGTCTAGAACTCTTGATCCTCCTGCCTCGGCCTCCCGAGCTACTGGGATTATATACATGCACTACCATGCCCAGCTTGTTTCTTGGCCTATTAACTCAGTTTTATTAAGTTGTTAATGGAAAGATTCATTCAGTCATTGATTTCCCTCACTGTGCAATTAAGTGGGTATATAAAGAGAGAGATACCACTTACTTTGATGTGTTTATTGTCTAGTGAAAAGACAAAATACAGGAGATGGAAAGTATTCCGGGTATGGATAGATGGAAGGAACAGAAGAGTAATGACCAATTAGGTGTGGGGAGATCCATATGGATACAATCCAGAATGAAATCTGGTGTTCCACTGCAATGTGGACAGACTGCCTTTTATTTAATAGATGGAATGACTTGATGTATTGAATGAGTGTGAAGCTGTACAGTTAGCAAAAACTCACATGGCGTAAAAAAATAGTAAACAATTATAACTGCTTTCAGTATATTAAAAGTGAAACTTTATTAACTCTTCGATTAAATGATAATATGAATCCCCTTTTGTTATTTTACAATTAGTTCCATTGATTACTGGTGGCCTCTAAGGTTAGGATTCTGAGCTGGTAGCTGGATGTGCTATTGAGAACAGGGCATGGGTCTGTACTAACTTAGTTGTAGAACATGAAGGGATGTTGCAGCCCTGGATATCCTGAATACTATTTGTACCTGTATTTCCCTTACTTTGGTGATTCCAAATGCAAGGCAGATTTTAGTCCCTTCTCTTCTCCTTGAGGTTAGGAATACTCTAAAGAGGTAGGTTTATATGGGGCCCATTAAAATTGGGGGTTATCTGACCCTCATGGAGCAGGCAGTAATTTGCTTCTTCCTATGAAAATAAGGCCAATATCTCTGGACATGGAGTGATGGAGATGTGAAAAATTTCAACAAGTCCTATACACCAAAGAAAAATGCACCACCAACTAGCACAAAGTATTACCCCAAATTAGGACCAACTACATAATTTTACAATCTTAGTACAAGGCGAAAAATGCAGAGTCTCTTATTTGTAAATAATTAAGAATTTTAAAACAGTGAAGGCAGAGCACTAAGCCATCTGTGGAACTCTGCTAATAGCAGAGGTTCCAAGACGCTTGTTCAGGTGGCAGCACATAAAGCTGGCCCTGCCTGTGCCAATTTCCACCTGTGCCTGAAGATGAGATTCTTCACTTGTCCCCACAGTTCTTGGGAATGGATGGGAATGGCTGAATTTTCTACCTCTGATAGCCATTTTTAGGATGCTGTTCAGGCAGGCAACTATTTGAAACTTGTGCTTTCAGAAGGCATTGGGGATCTTTTTTTTTTTTTAAAGACCCCCTTTGTTTACAAGGTCAGTAAAGATATGATGAATCTTTTTTTTTATTATTGGTTGTTCACAACATTACAAAGCTCTTGACATATCATATTTCATACATTAGATTGAAGTGGGATCTTTTTATAGAAGCATAAAGAAGAAATTAAGCATGATTTCTAGACAAGAGATAGAAGTTATTGAAGGATATTTACAGAGTTCCTCTTTTTTTCTCTTAGTTTAAATATTCTTAAAGGGGATAAAAAACAATGGCATTTAATTACTTATTTATGTAATTAAAATCTGTTGATCTCATCTTCTAATGAAGAGAAATAAGTAGCAAAGTTGTGATATATTAGTCAGTATAGGCAGAGTTATGCCACTAAAAGAAACAGCCCTCATACTTGGACGACAAGCACAAAGGCTCATTTCTCTATTGCCCAGTGTAGTTGTAAATGACTCATCAGAGAAACTGAACTTTATGTGACAACTAAATTTACTATTTACTTCAAAAATATGTATGATGGAAATCTATAAAATATTTGGAACAGGGATTGTGTACATTTGAGGATCTTGCAGTTAAACACCTAGTCACTGTCCTCATAATGGTAAAATAGATACAAGGTATAATATTCAGTAATAGAATTTAGTGTCTGCCTTTAATAATTGTGTATTTTCATTCCAAGTACTAGAAAGCTACCTTAGTCAGCTTTTGGGCTTTTGTTTTTGCGGTGCTAAAGATTGAACCAAGGGTTTTGCACATGCGAGGCAAGTCCCCTACTCAGTTTTAATAAGAAAGCACACTTTCATATCTCTTGGCAACAGGCATTGATATTTAGCTTTAGAAAAAGTACAACTATATCACATATGCAGACTGAAGAATCTACTCACTCTTTGCTCATGCAAAATCAAGGCAGAACCCAGATGATATATTTCATTTCAATCAAGAGTTTCACAGAGCCTCAGAGACACAAATGAGATTTATGGCTCTTTAGAAGCTATAATGTATAAAAACAAAATTACCTCAAAAACTGTATTTTCTTGAAGTTAAATGCAAATCAAATAGGCCCTAATCTACTCAGCATTTATCTGGTGCCACTCACCATAGTGTCTAGAAATTTAATAGGATTATTTAGCATTTATACGATACTTTCTATTTGCTGTTTTTAAAATCGCTCTGCTCTGTCACTTTTAATCTACCTCATAAGCTTTGATAGGCCAACTGGACCCATTTTACAGTTGAGGACACTGTTAAGATTTGAAGTTCACATAGTATCATGTGGCTTCCAGTGCTTTGTCTAGTAAATTCAGTTGTCTGAAAACATCAAGGCTTCTGAATTCCCTGCCAATGTTGGTAAATAGGCTTGGGCTCTCAGTGTTTGGGACTCATTAGTGTGGAGTGGAACCACGGTGTGAAGAAAGTCCCAGGGACTTGGAGGTCAAGGCCCTGGGACCATCCATTACCATAATTCTTATAGATTGCACACATGACCATTGATAAACATGTGATCTTACACAGGTGATTCTAGACACGTGGGGATTATAACAGTCCATCACCAGGACTATCCTGTCACCATAGTTGAGAAAGCAATTCAAAGTATATGAATAGAAATCCTCACTTGCTTGAAGGAGCTCTTGAGGTTTTCCTTCATCAAATTCTCTTTCTTCTCATCACGAGCTTATCACTTTTTTGTATCTGCACTAACTGTCTTTGAGGATTATTTTGCATGTAGAATTTATTCTAATGTGCACATCTCCCTTGTCCAAATGTAAAATACCCTAGGTTCAAGGTCTCTGATTTGCATCTTTATATACATTCATAAGTTTTAATATAGGATTTGGTGCACATAATCTTCCAATTCAGGTGTGTTAAATGTAATTCAAGAATACAACTTTATTTTCTGTATGTAATTTAATAACATCAACATACATTTTAATATTTCTTATGATGTATTCATTTTCTGCTATTAATAGATCTGGGCTTAGTTGTGGTTATTTATGTTACAAATGCTTTTGTGGTAGTTTTCTGACACAATTTGCTTAACAATTTTGAATGAGAATTTTTATCAGTGCATAAGAGAAACAAGAGAACCCAATATGGAATTAGAATTAAATAGAGACTGAAAATAATACTTTAAGTTCCTGAGGACTCCATTTGTAACATCTTGTTTAAGCAGCTTCTCTAGTCATTGCTAGCATCAGACACTTCCTCCTTTGTTTTCCTTCTGGAGTACTTTGAACTCTGCTGGAATTATAGCATGTGGTATGCTGTATGACATTTATTTATTTACATAACTGCTTCTAATAAAACAAGGTAAAGTCCTTGACAGGGAGGCATGGCATGTTTTATCTCTGTAACCCTGGTGCTTGCACAAAGCAGATTTCAAAATGATGCTCAAAGTACACTTTTTATTAAATTTTGAATTTGGGGTATTAGAGATTGTTACAGATAATTTCTAAAGCTACTTAAAGGCAATCACAAAATCATCATATTGGATGGACTACACGAAATTTTATGTAAGGCAAGCATAAAATCAACTATTTTCTTTGCATTTGGGGCAGGATTAAAAAAACTAATTAAATAAAACAAAATTGTGACATCTTTACTATAATTCCCAGCAGACTTCAAAGAAAGGTTTCTATCCCAATTAGGTACCAAGTCCCAAACTGTCCATTTGCATTGAGTTCTCTTATCAAGATTAGTTTGCATTTCTAATAGATGCTGACTAAGTATCATGGAGTTTCCCGGACACTGTGGGGTTATGCTGCTGTGGGTGATATAGCAATGGATGGTGATAAACAAATATAATTGATGCAATTTCAAAGATGCCACCAGTGAATCTTTGAGGAATGCTTCTTTGTCTCCTTTTCCTTATTTTCTCATATGGGCTAGAAAGGATAAATTGAAAAATAAGCTAAGCTGCATTTTAATGTTTTTTTTTTTGTCTCTTCTTTCTTAGTCTTGTCCTCTATTTATTGAGAACTCTAAAAGATTGGACTGATGTTTAAGGCTTAATTTAATTAAAATTTAAATGGCAATCTGCTTCCTTCATCTTCCTTTCAATTTGCATCAATAAGCACCTGCCAAAAGAATATTCAGGAGCATTTTGATTGAAAGTTTGTTTTAGTAATTATCATGTCAACCTAAGCCTTTCTTGTTTTTCTTTTTCATGAGTTCTCTGCTATCATAATTCCTATATGTTAAACTGACACTGAATGCAAGAGTTAATGTAAGTGTAAAAACAGTTTCTTTGAAGAAGAAAAACAAATATTTCTATCATAGGACATTTTGATTCAGAAAGTAAATACCTGAGACCAATAGTGCATCTGTCACAAAAGTCCGGATCTCACATCCATTTGAGATGTTTTAATAATGTCATACTAGAATTGTTTGTACTTTATGATAATACAGGCAGTGTAGTATCTTCCCAAAAATCATGGAATTTCTCCAGTAGAGTAAGCGAGGGCTAGTACCAGCAAGTCATTGCTACTTGCTACTCTTAGTGGTTAAAAAGATGCTGCTCTTATTAAACTTGAACACTTTCCTCTTGAACAATGTTGAGCTGTATCCTGAGTTATCCAAGCTTATTTTATAATACTCTAGATTCCCTTGTTCCCCCCCCCCAAAAAAAAAAGTGTGAATTTTTTCCTCCCCTGACTTAAGACACTAAGTAATCTCTACCATCTACTTCTTTGTTTCTGTTTCATGGATGCTAAATTTGAATCTTGAAAATCATACCGAATTTGTTGTCCCTCTGTTGGCCCCTCCAAACCCTTCTACATGTCCCCACTCCGATGGAGCTGGGTACTATGGATTGCATCACCTAGTTCTTATTGCTTTCTGACATTTCTTTGGATTCAGCTAATATAGGAACCTGCAGTAGATAGGGATACAAGTCCTCAGCTCCATTCTGTCAGAGACCCAGGTTGGCAATAGGCACAACCAACTGTCAGAAGCTATCATTCCTGTTCAGTGGCCCTCTTGTAAGCTATGGATTTTACTCAATTTCACCAAAGCTCGCTCTCCTATTGTCTCAGAACTCCCACACTTCCCAAACTGTGGCTAATTCTAGTGTATGTCAACAATTGTTTTTCCATTCTCTCTACCCAACCAACCTCTTTGTAAATGCACAGTTTATTACATTTTCTTCAATGACCACATTTGAGTGGCATGCTATCTTTCCCTGCCAGGATCCTGACTAATACACAATTGTCTCTCCACATCCACCCACTCCTACATACAGATTGATAGATTGATGTACGTAGATTAAAAGATGCATTAAGACAAGAGATCATTTGTCTTTTTTTGGTAGTATTGTGGTTAATGTTTTTCTCCTGGGGATTACAATGCATTTCACACATTCACATTGGACATGTTTTACTTTCATAAAGAGAAAAATCAACATGGATAATAAACCATAATGAAGTCATGTGATGCAACATCAGCTTTGCCCTAATTCTTTTGCCAATATTTGTTTTTCATCCCTACTGCATCCCCTGGCCCACCCCACTCTCTTTTGAGTACTTTCTCACTGTTCAAGCATGCCAAGGCCAGGCTCCTTTCACCCTCCCACTAACTGCACCACTCTGATTATAATGAAGATAAGCAAGTGCAGTTGATGTGAATTCCTCCAGTTCTCTTTGTTGTTACTTCAAAACTCCATACTTTTAGTAATCTTATCTTCCTTTTTTAATCTCCAAGAAATTTGATGCCATTTTTCTTTCTAAGATCTACACTGACACCCACGTACCCCGCTCACCTCCTTACTTTCATAGGACTCCTCTTCATGAAATACCTTTTTGATTTCTTCCATCTTTAGTCTTACATTCTCTACTGTTGTTTTTCCCCTAGTGTCTTTAAATACCCTTAATTCTCTCTCCTAGTTTTAAGGGGACAGTGCCTGTTCCCTTGGGTGCTGATCGTTCAACCACTTAGTTTTCTGTTCCATAAATCTATTTTGTCCTCATTTTCTCCTCTGACACTGTGCTTCAAAAGATCATCAATGTTTCCATACTTACGAAATAATAATGGCATAACCCTCATTTGATCCCAACTCTGGGGCATCTGCAGGGCTTACATAATGCATTTTTTTCCTGAATATCTTTTCCCTCAGCTTCAGAAACACTCCAGACACCTTAAGCTCTTGATTTCCCTCTTGACTTCCTTCTTGGGTTCCTCTACCACCCACCCTGTCTTCTCTATTTTCCATTCGGGGCAATCCTCTTCTAGTCAGATTTGACATCATTCGAAGGCTTAAGCAAGATTCTTCAGTTTCATGAGTATGAGTTATGTTTTTGTCCTTTACATCTACACAGGTAAGTTCTCATTGATTTCCCGGTATCTGAATACAGGAAACATGAAATTTGAATGCTGTTATTTTGACTACTTCTTACAGTTTCTTTGATGCAGCCTTGAAAGTTTGATCCAGCTAAGTGTGCACTAGTTGTCCTTGCTGATTCCCCACCCCTGACCTAACCCTAACCCTTAACTTCTCTCCAGGGTTGGGGCCATTCTAAGTTTCATCATGAAGCTCTTCCAAAATCATATGTCTCATCTCAGTCTCCTTCTTAAATGCATGTGGGTATTTTCATTTTCTTTATAATGAATTCTAAATGCCATAGCACAGTACCCAGACAGTTCAAGTCACACTCTGTATTGTTCAAAGTTGTCTCTGATTGCATTTTTTTGTACTTTATTATCCATCAATAAAGAATGATTGACAATTTCTAAATAAATCATGCATTTGTATGCTTTGTTTTTAGGCTATCCCTCAGAATGCTCTTTCACCATCTTTGCACTGAAATTCTATCCATTTCTAAAATTCAACTCAAATATTACTAGAGAGAATTAAATGCTCCTTTTTCCATACCATCATAACATGCTGTTTTGCAAACATGCTCGCTGCAGGCTTGTAAGTAGCCATTCTTCACCAAAATGTGACCTGAGATTTCTTGGCATTTCAATGAAAAATGGAAATTAGAAATTTGGGGTCATGTTATAGCTGAATTCCAGAGTGGAGATGGAAGAAGGAGATTTTTAAAATTCCAACAAAAGGACTACTATATTTTTTACTAATTTAGTTCATTAAAAGTGTTCTCATTTTCAGTTATGGTTACAGTAACAGAGAATCTGTAGATCCTTCATTTTTATTTTTAAATAATTACTCAAGCAATTGCAATTACATATATTTCTTACACAGTTTCTTCTAAAAAATTCTGCTTATTCTCTCAATTTGTTTAGCAAATGGCTTCTTCCTACATGGTACAAGTGTAAACTTCAGGAGTGTGTCTATTGTACCAAATTCTAATTAAGTGTCTAGATGAATGAGAATTTATTACAATCTAATACATTTTCCTTTCATTTTACAACATCATAATACTTCTAAGATCTTCATAACTATTCATTACTGTTTTTGCTTATACTATTGCTATGAACTTGAGAGGAGAGAAACATTACTTTGCTGTGATTGAATGTAAACAAAGAAGGGGAGAGGCTGCCTTAGCATGGGAACAAATCATGCACCCCATTTCCCACCTAGATCGCTGTACTTTGCTCTACAAGATTGCCTTCATACTGTGCTCCCACTCTACCCAATAACTTCTATTTTAAAATACTCCAATTGAACTGCTAATTCTACTGATCATTGCCGATATTTTCGAAGAGAAAATTACACCATGGTAGAAACTTGCTAAACTTATATAGTTATATGAGTTATATGAGGATCCATTTTCCCAGGTGGTAAATTTTATAACACCCCCCTCTCCATATTTGATCCATATTTGATCCAAAAAAAAGGAAGGACTTTGGTTTTCCAAGCTGTCTCTTTTACTTAAAGTGAAAACATATGTGACCCAAGGAAACCTAAAACAGTGTGAGTGTCACATACATAATTGAGGTCATTCCCACAGGCCTGAATATCAGCTAATAGTACTTTAAAACCTGGGAAAACCTTTGCAATAACCTTAATTCCACTCCTCAATAAGGATTTATATATTTTTTTTTCTCTAGAAATGGATGGAAGCCCATTCATCATTCCCCATTGTTCAGATGATGCCCAATCTCATTTGCTCTGGCTGGCCAGACTTTTAGGATAAGAGTAAATCCCTTAAGGTACAGGGGCAACAGAGCAAGCCAGTGGGGAATTTCAGTGCTCCAGAAATAGAGAGGAAATTGCCAAGAAAACATAATCCCCTCTAGATTCTCCTACCTGAAAGACAGGCCCAAGATGTGAAAAACACCCAGTTGGTGGCAAAAAGCCTAGAAAAGTGAGGTACCTGACTCCAGTAAGCCAAGAATCTCTGGAATGGGAAAGACAGGTAACAATGAAAAAAGAGCTTCATTCTAACGGCACAGATGGCCACCAACATTGCCACGAAATGACTCACCAGGTCTGACAAAGGGGACAGGCGATCAAACAGACTGCAAGGACTGCAAGGACTGTTTTAAATAGTACTGGAAAGTGTAACGGATGGGGGAGGTGGGCAGAAGCAGAAGTAGTCAATTTATGGAAAAATGATTGCTGACTCTGGCTGGCAGCGTGTCCCTTGGACATCTGTCTTCCTGGGGCACTTGGATTTTCTCAGCTTTGGCAAGTGGAGATCAGGTGCTCGGGCAGATGATGTACTTAGTTCCCGCTGGGGTGGAGACTGAGTCACTGTGTTATGGCAGTTACTCCACCCCCATGATCAATGGGGTAGTGAGAAAGTCATCACTTTGTTGGCCCGACAGCCCCCTCCCTTGGAAGGGACAGCTAGTCTTATAACAAAAGTGGACAGAATTCAAGAGTTACAGGGGGGTGAGGAAACAGAGCAGCTACTGAAAACGCAGGTGACAGTCTCCAACATAGGTCCTTTCCCATGGACTTGATGAATGCATATTAATTAAGTCTGCTCTCCTTTTCCATCAGACTCTCTTCCTGAGCTAGGGTATTGACTTGCCAATTTCTTTCTTTCTTTTTTACCCCACTTTTCCTAATGCTCTTTATATTTCTATATACAAAAACTGTCTGTTGTAGTTGTCTTTTAAAAAATAGAGCCAAAAAATATAAACTCTGACTTATAATCCATAAAAGAATTGGGAAACTTTATACTATTGATTAGTCCCACAACCCAAGTTTACCTATTGGACTGTCAAAACGTCTACGGGCTATTGGTTTTTCTTTTTCCAAAACCTTTCCTGAGAGAGGGTCAAAAACAATGGTTTTGTTCAAATGCTACTATTGAGATGTCAATGGACATAACATTTCTGAAAGTCCTTTAATCTCAGGTGAAACTTGCTTAGAAGTATATACCCTTTGTTCCAGGACATCATTAGAAATTTTCTTTAATGAGTAATCAGAAAACTGCTTCATGGTTTATCCATTAGGACATTCACTGAAATATCAGGTACAACTTAAATTCCAATAGAATATTTATTAAATAAAGCACAATTATGTTAAATCACTTAAAGATGCAGCCATTTAGGAGTACTATTATAGACAAATATTATACTATTACAATCAGTATGTTCTAAATTGTGCTATTAATAACAACAATGATTAAAAAAACTCTCAAGTCAATATTGGTGACTTATAGAAATATAGGTTTATATAGTGCTCACATCACATGTCCATGGTGGGCCAATGAGGAATTCTGCTCCATTTCTTCCCACCTTGGGCTAAAGGCTATGGTAGGTTGCCATGATTCCCAGGGGTATCCAGATCAAATCCCTGGAATCTGTGAATATTACTTTATGTAGACAAGGATCTTTGTAGATGTGATTAAGTTAGGGGTTTATGTGAGGAATTATCCTTGGATTATCCAGATGGACCCTAAATATAATTGCAAGTATTTTTGTAAGAGGAAGTAAAGAGAGATTTGTCCACAGGTGGAAGAAAAGGCCATGTGACAGAAGCAGATGGACGAAGAGAGAGAGAGAAGGAATTTTGCTGATGGCTTAGAAGATGGAAGAAAAGACTGTAAGTCAAATATTATAAGGAATATTGCTCTAAATTCTGGAAAAGACAAAGAAGCAAATTCTTCCCCAGAGCAGCCAGAGGGAGCCCAGCCTTATCAGCATTGATTTTGCCTCTGTAAGACACATTTTGAACTTCTGGCTTTCAGAACAATAAAATTATAAATTTCTGCTGTTTAAAGCCACCATGTTTATGGTGATTTGTTACAGCATCAATAAGAAATTAATACACGGGCCAACAGAACAGGCACAACTTTAATCATTTTGGGTTCCATGACAGAAAGGAGAAGGGCTTTGGTTGGTTATAGACCAAAAATTAAGAGCAAATAAATGCTTTCCCAGAAGTGACATGAGTTATTTATACTTATACCTCACTAGCCAAAATATACTTACAGACCAACCCAAAGCCTAGGGGTCAAAGAATTTTACCATATACCTAATGTTAAGAGAGCTAGAAATATTTGTTAAGCAGCACTAATGACAATTTGCTACATGAAAATATGAGTAGTAAGATATTCGTTGAAAATCAGGTCATAAAACAACAATGATACCAATATGGGAAAACTAAGTAGTAATGTGTACCTATACTTAAAAGGGGAAAACAGCCTGAAATACCATACTTTTATGGTTGTTGTTTGTTTTTCTAGAAAATTATAGTATAGATAATTTCATTTTCTCTCTACTTTAATTCACTAGGTTCAAAAGTATTTTCAACTTTACTTCACTACATAAGTATTTTTATAAGCTGCAGGAAAATACACTCTTCCAATAGATTAGCAGGTAAGCAATAATACAACAGTGTACAAACAAAAACCAAATAATTAAAACAATATTCTTTTGTAAAAATGTGAAATGAGAATGTAGAGATGATCATTGTTTGAAGGGTATGAAGGAAAACTGGAACCTAAGGAGATGATAAAGTTGATCTTCTTCAAAGCAATTATATGCAAGGAAAGTAGGCAAGACATTACTTTCCTAACTTGAAGGACTGTGTTTTTTTTCAATCACAATGCAAAATCCGGTCTTTTACTTATAAATAAAATCAGTAATTTCCTATGCTTTTTCATGTCCCTCATCTTATAATTTAATAATGTATTGCTCAAATTCGGGACCCCCAAAGACCACCAGAGACCCAAGATCGATGTAAGCAGCAAAGAGGTGTTTATTGCAAGCTAGCTTGGTCCTCTGCGTGCACACAGCAACTGGTGACGCTGAGAGGCCCCGAGCCCAGGGTTTGCAGCAGTTTTATACATTCTTTGGAGAAGGCAGGGACTTCACATACATCATAGCATCTCTTAGCAAATCATCACACACCTCGGGAAAATCAAATAACAACTCTAAAACATGATTAGCACATTCACTGGCGGGAACAAGTTGGGTAGGGGTGATTGGTCAGTACAAAAGGGGTATTCATTTGAACTGATTGGTTTAAGCCAAGAGGGGTGTACGTGCTGAACTACATGGTTTCTCAACACCATAAACTACTGGGAGGGTCATCTGGCATCCCAGGTATTTCCCTGTCTCATGCTGATTGGTGGCTGCTAGGGGGTTACTATGGGTCTCCACCTAGCCTGACTGAGTCAGGGACACCTGGTGCCACAGATCTCTCCTGTTATTTGTGGATAAACCACTTAGCAGGGTGGGAATGTGCCTAGGGGTGCTCTGTGGGTCTTTCCAAGGACAAAGGCCATGTCTCTTCCTTGGACAGGCTTTGCTCTGAGGTAGAGGCTGGTTTTTCAGTATTTTTAAAAATGGGTTCTTAAATATATTTATTTAATTCACTTTTGTCCTCTTCAGTAGGAACATACCACCATCTGATAATCTGCTAAAATCCTATGGAAGTTTCTTTGTGCTTCTATATCCCAAGTGCTTACCTATACGCCTAACACAGAGGAGCCTTTCAAATAATGCCAATAATTTCAACCCAAAGAAAAAAATTGTACTTTACCTGCAGTGTCTCTCTTGGCAATTCAGACATATTAGTTTTCTTGGGCTACCCTAACAACAGTCCACAGACCAACACCTTAAATAACAGAAATATTTGCTCAGAGTTCCAAAGACCAGAAATCTGAGATTAAAAACAAAACAACAAACAAACAAACATAAAACCTCCAGCACTGGTTTTTGCTAAGCCTCTGTCTTTGGCCTGCATGCAGCTGCTGTTTTGTTCCATCTTCTCATTGTCTTCCCTCAGCATGTGCCGGAGTCCTAATCTCATCTTCTTATATGGATACCATCTGTGTTGGATTAGGGCCCACTCAAACATCTTGTTTTAATTCAATCATCTCTTTAAAGGTCTCACCTCCAGATAGAAGTCTCATTCTGAGGCACTGGGGTTTAGGACTTCTGTCTAAGAATTTCAGGGGTGGGGGAACGGGTTCAGTACATAACATCAGGCTCTTGAAGAGCACTGTTTATTGACATATATATTGAGGTGTTTTTTTTTTTTTTTTTTTTAACTGATAGAAATACTACCTCTCTCTGAGAGAGATTATGTCATCTAGCAGAGTTAAGTATTATTTGGTTTACCCTTGAGACATCATCCTGTAGAGACAGATTCTCCTTGGGAGAGTGCAAGAGTAGATATATACCTTTTTTTAAATTTGCAAATGCGTTCTACAGGCCTCTTCTTTCTGGTAAGAGATCTGATGCCAGTACATTGATCTTCCTGGTGGCTCCTCCTTCAGAGCAGCATTTGCCTAAGGCAGAAGGCTCCAAGAGTATGGCAATTTACCTCATTCCCTGCTGCAATACACAGCAGGTGTTAATTACTTTGTTATTTCAATTGATCAAAATGCCCCTAATGCCACAATGACTCTGGGCACACTTACCAACGCTATTTTCCCTCCATTTATTTAAAAAGCCTACCTTCGTATCTCTCTCTTTGGCCAAAATTCTGTGTTCCAAATTGTTACTGGCTCATTCTTATTAGAATACGGAGTAAATTCTCCAAGTGGATCCTCAGACATGATGTCTGTTCCTAACTGCAGCAAAAATACAAGGAGAGTTAATATTTGTTCTATTACAGGACAAAAAATATATATATATAACCTATGGCCCCATAGAACTTGCCCCTTCCCCCACTCAAGTTGTTACCATTCTACCAATCACTGAAAAAATGTGTAAGGGCTTCCATTTCCTAAGCACTGTGTGTGTCCTGTTCAAGCATTTACCAAGGACAACTAAGTTTGGGCCTCCTGAGAGTTTTGTGATTTAAATGCACAAACAGTGGTTCATAGGGCCAGCCCATTCACTATGATATCAGGGGAGGTGGCTGCTTCCACCTCTTTTATCCACTGAACAAAATGATTCTGGATTGATATTTTACCCACTTTAATCTTGAGAAAGATCAAAAGAAACAGAAAATTCTGTTCAAGTCCTTTGAATATAAAGCAATTAAAGTTGAGGTTAAAAAAAAAAAAAAAGTTGGTGTTCCTAATAGTAGTGGATCTAGTTTTCCACAGCCTTCTCCCTGACTCTGTGACACCCTGTAAGTCTTTTATGTCACTGTGAACCTTGGTGGTTTCATCTGTTAAATGGTAACCGAATACAATCTGATAAACACACACTGCTTTATGGTGTAGAAAACATAATTAATATTTGATGCTTCTATGTTACTATGATCATTTTCCATGTGAGGACCCTGAGGATGAGAAAAGTGACTTGTTCTTGGTTACATGGCCCATGAGTAGAAAACAACCACCATTTCCTGAAGGTAGAGGGGTAAATAAAGCAGGTGTGTTTTTGATATCTCCTGCTATGATTTTATTGAAGTTTGCAATAATCTGGAAAAAATACTAAAGCCAAATATCATTTATCCATACTAAAGAAATCCAAGGATAACATAAATAATTTATACCTCTAGATAATACAAATGTTATTTTGCTTCTGTGTAATTTCATTTGAAGAAACAAAATAATGTGTGAAGTCATCTGCAGTATCTAGTTTCTATCAGGTGCTCAATATATGCCGGCTGAATCTAAAATTATTAAACCTATTTTTTTCTCAGTTGGGTCATAAGTTGGTTTTTTTCTTTTTGTTTTTTCAGAACAGTTCTCCCTTTAGAATGGTCTGTGAGTCATTGCTTGAGGATATATCCGATCCCAGGAACAAAATCAGTTTTTGGTGGAACCTGTTTTTAGGACCAGGATGAGAAAAAGCTTCTAGAGCTATGTTTAGAACAGTCTCTATTTCTGAGAAAGCTTAGTGAAACTCTAAGACTGAAACCCTAGATTGAAATACTTAGTTCAGACCAAGTAAATACTATATGCATGGTTGCCTTAGATGGCTTATCCTTCCAAATTTCATTGCTTTTAGCCTCTCCATATATTAGGTTTTAATTGTCTAAATACTGTTATGTAATTATTGCTTAGTAGCTTTATTTGCTTGCTTTCCTGTAAGCAATACCTAGGCAGAATCCATTAATGTCTCTTTCTTCCTTTTTTAAATTATTAAAGTACATGGGAAGGGAAAGTGCACAGGACAGGATAAAGAAAGAAATGGTCTTTGGAATTAGAATTAGGGTTCAAGCATGAGGGGTGGGAGAGAGGAAGGAATCTGCCTCTCTGACCCCATTCTCCGTGCCCCCAAGTTCTCCAGTCTTTGGCTCAGCAGCTCTCCCTGATCCTGCCCAAGGCCTAAATCTTGAGCTATTAGGAGAAATGGAAGTTTTCCTAAGTTTCTCTTCTTACCCCTGCCCTGCCAACAAAGTCTCCTCAGGTGCCCCATGGCAGGGTGAGGGAGAATAGGACTAGCTGGTGGCACCAAGAGGGTACCAGCTCCCTGCACTAAGATCCTTCCTCCTTATCGGGTACCAAGCAGCCCCGGAGAACAGCAGCGCAGACCATTTCTGTCCCTCAAGCAAGTCCATGAAACAAGAGGTGTTGACAAAGGAGAATCCCTCCCTGTCCCTCTTTCCTCCTGTAGAAGCCAAGAGAACAAGAGAGAGGAAGAGGAATGGACACGGGTTATGGTGGCTCAGAGCATAAGATCTTTGGAGATGTGGGTGACGAGTGTGAAAGGCCAGGGCAGTGCCATACATGGGGCAGCTGACAGCCGCCACTTTGAAATGGGACAAGGGCTCAGGTGCACCTGTACCTGCACTGACTGGCACACAGATAGGCCAGCAGGAAGTACTGTGGTGGGCAGCAGTGGCACTCGGCAGCTGACGTGGCCTGGTACAGAGCTGCCATCAGGGCCCCTGGAGAGCAGAGCTGGTCATCTTCACAGTCCAGGGGAATAAGAGCAGCCAGGGGATGGAGGCAGGAGGCGGGGGGCATTTCTCTTTGATTCCAGGCGTTACAAGACAAGTCCTAGATCCCCAAATTATCAGCAGCTACATGACCATGGATAATTCACATAACTATTGAACTATTTCACGGAACTATTGAACTGTTTCTGTTTCCAAAAATAAGGAAGACAACTAAAATAATTCATAGGGTTGTTCCAAGACAATGAGTCAAAGCGGATGAAAGAGATCTACCATAGGAACTCTACAAATATAAGTTTCTGTACCAAATAAACTCTAAGAAGTTCATCTTCAAGAATGTCCATTTTCCCTTTAGATGCATAAATATATTACATTTCAAGGCATCCTTCACAGTTTGGTGTGGCTATCTGATGCAGTTATAGCCAATGGAATGAGGAGAAAGGGACAGACTATACATCCCATTCTAACTCAAAAGTATCCCATGCAACCTCTATGTTAGATGTGCATGATCAGTAACCTTGAAGGCACCTATTAGAAAATGGTACAGTTTTGGGGTGTCTGAATGACTGCATGTATCAGAGTCCCCATGTCATCCTGTTTCCAAATAGACTTTACCTAAGTAGGGACAATACTTCTATTGTATTGATTCATTGATATTTTGATTTTATCTTGTCCAACCAGGAGCATGACCCTAACTAATACAAGCAATAGTATTAAATGCTAACCAATATAATTTTCTTCTAATATCTGTGGTGATTTTCTGCTCATGTTGGAAGTATAGTTTTAAATTCTAGAGAATTTGGTGGAACAAAAAATTAAAGGGCCCCCCAAAAGATGCAAATTAGCAATGATCATGATGCCATTCCTTACTCCTACAGTATAACAGTGTCCCAACAACTCCCAGCAACTATAAAATCTTGTGGTCATTGAACTTTTTCGTTGACTAACATTGTGTAGTACTGGCTACTGCCCTGATGTTGTTTTCATATTTATATATGAGGCAAATCACTGTAAATTCTAATGACCATGTGAACGGACTCTTAACTCAGATTCAAAGCAAGTTGTTTCTACACATCGTTATACCATCTAACCTGTGCAACTCCAGGAATGTTTTGAAATATGTGGCTACAAATATATGGACATAGTTACATAAAAAAAATGTAGTTTACATGTCAGTTACAAATTGGCAACATGCCTACCCTTGTGACATTCCCTGAGGGTCCAGATCAAGACTATTTAAGGAAATACTTACTGGCTTTGTCAAAACTGAGGGCTATGCATAAAGTATCTGATGTGAGATTGACAGTTCCAGCAAATACTGGTTACTTCAATGCATGGCCCGCAGACTGCAGCATAAGTGATCAGCCAGGCTCTCCTAATTCATCTGCACTACACTGATCAAAAGATTATCTCTAGCACCCTATCAGCTCTGCTACGCTGTTTTAGTTTGCAATTGCTTTCATATTTTCTTTGAGCCTCTATCTTTTATCTTTTATCATATTTTCATGGCAGTTTCTTTTATCTTTAGCACTTAACTTATGGCTCCTAACTCATGTTTATCACTGTATAGTGCCTTGTACAGAACCTGAACAAATTGAGAGCACAGCAAAGGTTGATCTATTATCTATCTTCTGTTGTGCATAAAACAAGGATTGCCAGTCACCCCTTGGCACCTGAGGTCTGGTTCTCAAAGAACATTCATACTTTAGCTATCATGACTGTGAAATCAGAGAAGAAAGATTCCCCTTTACAGATGAGCAGACATAAGCTAAGAGAGATAAATTACCTTTTTTTTTTTTTATTTCCATGACAATTAAATGGCAGATCTGAAACAAGCCTCACTCTTTCCTAACTTCCAATCTAGAATTCATCCTGTTGATTCACACACAGCGACTTCAACATTCCAGGATTTATGGTGACAATGTATGTCCTGAAGGGGTCATAGTCCTACCCGCACTTTGCAAAATAACAACAAAAGCAATAGAAAGGAGAAAGGAGGCCTTTACCCTAGTGGCATATTTTGAAGTTTCTTCAATGAGTATGATTTATTATAAGCCAGATTTTCTGGAGTAATTTGAACAAATAAATGCAGTGGTTAGCCATAGTGAGTAGACAGAGCAGCAATGGTTTTAGTCAGTCACAGTTTTAACCCAGATGTTTAAATGAGGCTTCATATATGTTCAAAGGCTTCTGGAATCCGTCTAAAGTGAGAAGATTAAGATGAAAGAGAATCCTAATTGAGATAACTTGGAATATTGATAAGATTAGAAGAACATCATATATAATTTGGCAAAAACTACTAGCTAGCAAGCCAGAAATTGTTGTTACCTTCTTCAGCCTTCGACTTCAAGTCTTCCATGTAGTTATGTATGGCCATATGAGCTAGGACACTCCAATGGGATGGAAACAAAAACTGATGCATGTCACATCTATGTCTTGTTAAAGAAAAAACTGCTTCTTATAGAATAGCAGGAGTTATTCTCATAGATACTGCCACAGCCACAAGAGGTAAGGAGTTTGCATACCTGTATGACTACATGGAGGAGAACACTGCTGTTGACTTGTCTAATTTTAGTTTGGGTTTTTTTGTTACTTTACCTGAACTTATCCTGACTCACACAAGAGACCAACAGATATATGTAAAGGAGCAAATGAAGATAGAAAACAACACCAACAAAAATGGAAACAATTTTATTGATACTCCTAACAGTTCATGTCATAGAAAATTAAAGTTTCAAAAGGAGACTGGCTCATAAAAATACTGCACCGTTTTGGAAGACTGCTGTGTTACTTACTTTTTTTAAAAAAAATATTGCCATACATTATGCAGCCATGTGGAGGACTATAAAGAAAAAAGAGTGAAGTCTTATTTCCTTTCCAAGTATCTGTACATTTGCTATAAAGTTCAAGACACTTCAAAATCAATGACCACTACTTCCTATAACTAATTAAGGAGATGAAGAATAACTTATTACACTTACAAAAGAAATAGGATCTGTTAATTTTAAAGTCAATAGCATTTTATATTATATGTACAGCTGGCCTTTCATATCCTCATGTTCCATATTCACATATTCAACCAAACATGGATTGAAAATATTTGAAAAAAAAGAGTTGAATTTGTTATAAGCAATAAGTGTTGGTGAGGGTACACTCATACATTACTGGTGGCACTGCCAATTGGTGCAACTACTCTGGAAAGCAGTATGGAGATTCCTTAGAAAACTAGGAATGGAACCACCATTTGACCCAGCTATCCCCTTGCTCTATACCCAAAGGACTTAAAATCAGCATACTATAGTGACACAGCCACATCAATGTTCCTAGCAGCTCACAGTTGCTAAACTGTAGATCCAACCTAGATGCCTTTCAACAGATGAATAGATAAAGAAACTGTGATACATACAAATAATGGAATATTGCTCAGAATTAAAATAGCATAAAATTATGGCATTTGTGACTAAATGGATGGAGTTGAATACATATCATTTTGTCTGATAAGTGGATGCTGATCCATAATGGGGATGAGAATGGGGAAAATGGAGGGACTTTGATTGGGCAAAGGGGAGGGAGATCAGGGGAGGGGACATGGCGGCAGGTAAGATGGGAATGAGATGGACATCACTACCCTAGATACATGTATCTTATATGGTAAAATACTACATTGTGTACAACCAGAGTAATGAGAATTTGTACTCCATTTATTTACAATGAATCAAAATGCATTCTGCTGTCATGTATGACTAATTAGAACAAACTTTAAAAAATTGCATTTGTACTTAACATTTACAGACATCTTTTCTTGTCATAACTGGGTAAATAATACAGCATAACAACTACTTATATGGTATTTACATTGTATTAGGGATTTTAAGTTATGTAGAGATGATTTAAATGTGACAGGAGAATGTAGATAGATTATATGCAAATATGATGCCATTTTATATCCTGGAGTTGAATATCATTGAATTTTGGTATATGTGAGGTGTCTCAAAAAGTAATCCTCCCTGGATATTAAACAGATAACTTTACAGCATCTATTTTGTTTTCAAATACTACTACTACTACTACTACTACTACTACTACTACTTCTTCTTCTTCTTCTTCCCATCTCTCTCTCTCTCTCTCTCTCTATATATATATATATATATATATATATATATAACACCACATAACCACCTACTAACTTATCAACCTGTTCCAGGCTCTGTAATCAGACTTCCTGCATTAATAATATCCAGCTAAGACACTCGTGCACAGCATGTCTTTAGGTAAGCTTCACAAACTGTCTGATGTTCATCTGTCATGAGATGCAGTGAGCACATGCATGTGGCAGCCATGGAAAGGTACCACTCCTATGTCCTGGTGCAGAGAACCTCCTTGACTAATGGTCCAGCTGTGACTCCTGGTTCTAGCCCCACATTCACTAGAACCAAGGTACTAATACGAGGCCAGTTCCCACAACACAAAGAAGGCCTTAATGGGACCATGCTTGGGGTCTAACCCATCCTGACTGGAGCTTTCTTAGAACAGCCCTACCATTGAGACTCTTCCTACCCAATCTCCTGCATTGCTGTCTAGAGGTTCTCCTTGTTACTTTGCACCTCCCTTTTATCCTTCAGAGCTCTTTTTCTCAATTTCTTGCACTTTGAATCTCATCTTGGAAGACGGAAAGTAAAACAATGTAAAGGGTTCAGCACAGTATAAGTGCTTGATGCTGGTTGTCTACTTATTTATATGATTTTTGTTCATAAAAAACAGAGACCTCAGGGCTGGGAATATAGCTCAGTTAGTAGAATACTGTCTCACATGCACAAGGCCCTGGGTTCAATCTCCAGCACCACACACACACACACAAATTAGAGACTCCATAGGTGCAGTGCAAAGTGGCAACATATAAGAGTAAATATGATGATTCTATCCCTTGAAATTTGTATGACACGTAAAAGCAATAAAAATATATATATAAGGGCTAAGTAAAAATCCATAGCTTGAAAAGATGCTTCAGGTTTTCTTTTTAAGGTTACTTGTATTTATCCTAATTTTAGACATGTGTGAAAAAAGTTTGAAGGATTAAAGTAAAAAGAAGTCCGGCTTAATAATGTATTAATGTTTGAATTTTATAAAGGATACCCAATTCAGCTCTTATAATTTTTTTAGGCTCCAAGAAATAGAAGATAAGATGAAAACAGTATGAGGGAAAAAATCTTTTAATAAACAAAGTAATAGAGTCAGATTTTCTATTTGCAAATCCTTAATGCCAGACACACATTGATTCTAATGTGTATTGAATGTTAACTCCAAGTAGGAGATGAATGCTAAATGATTTGGGGGACAGGTATTGGGGGAGAAACCAAAGGATGAAGATTTATGATCCCTGTCACTGGGCTGCTTAAGGCTTAAATGAATCTCCATATGTGAGTAACTTATTAATGAACGATAATAAAGCACAACCCGCGTACAGAAGTGCTAGAACAGTTGGGTAAGTAGACAATAATAAGTTTAACAATAAAACAGCGGTAGTCATTAATGCCATTTCTTGATTGCCTACCATGTGTCTGACTGCTTGTTTAAATTATCCCTTCAAATCCTCTCAATGGGAGCCCAGGGGTCCTCTATATTATGGGTCAGAAAACTGAGAAGCAGAGGAAACATTAAACCTAAATCCTAAGTTGGCTTGAACTGGGCTGTGGCCTTTGTTCTTAACCATCGGGCACTAAGAGTCCACAAAGGACGCAGTCTGTAGTCTAAGCAACGTGACTGTCAGAAAAGGTAATTTTAAGGGAGACAAATTTTGAGTCATTTGGGTTGTAGGTTTCACAAAAGGTAACAGAGAACATCCAGGAATGGAATACGGAAATGAGGGCAAAGCTACAAAATAGGAAGAAAGGAATCCTTGTGTACCAGAGAGAAAAATGGCCAGCCTATCAGTATTTGAAACTCTTTTTGGGCAATTGGGAAAGATGAGACAGCAAAGGTAGAAGGAACTGGGTCTCCAGGGGTAGCTCATTAATGAAAGGTAACAAAGCATCTTACATGCAGGGGAGGGCTGCTAGGATATCTGCTATTGAAGAAGCTCTGCTCTGGGCACTTGAGTCCTAGTTTAGTTGATTTCCTAGACCTAGAATCCTTGCAAAAGGGTACCAGGCCTGGTTTAGGGTATAACTCTAGAAATGGAAAGAAGGAATTGAATCAGAAAAATAAAACATAAACAAAAACTCGAGTGTTTACAAAGGAGGCACTTGGCATACCCTGTTGTCCTCCTGTCAAGGACACATGAGGAGGAAGGTCAGATATGGTCCACTGTCAGGCACTGGTTCCATGATGGACAGAATAGTAAAATCAAAGCAGCACCACAGTGCCTTCACATGTGTCAAACACTTTGGGTGACATATGTGCCATCCTGCCTGGGAACAGGAGACTGGACTCAGTCTCACAGACTCTGTGCAGATCATCTGCAGGGAATAAAGCTGGGAGGGGGATCTGAGGTTCAAGTCACAGCTGGCCAGATGTGACCCTCGGGCATCTGCCAAGCCTTTGAGAGGACATTTGCAGTGGCTCCCACCCCACCCTTTCCCAGGGTAATCGCTAATTCCCAAAGAAACAAACCTAGAGTTGCAGCTACCATCCTTCCAGGACCATTGTGTTTTTCTGCATCTTAAGTCAGCTTCAGTGCTGGCAGCTAGCAGTTGGTGACGAGGCATGCTGCTGCCACACCACATGGCTGCCTAATCAGAGTCTATTATCCTGTGTAAAGCTGCACTGATGTGCCTCTTTAAAATTTCACCACTGACACACCTACCACCTGACATAGTACAATTATCCCTGTGCTCTGAGAGCCCAGGGCAGGCACTGTTGCCACATTAGGGGAATTGTTATTGGAGATGCCACTCAGCCTGTGCACAGGAAGAGCCCTGCATCCCTCTAGGGCAAAGGACAGATGGGGTTAGCCTTGATCTTGTTGAAAAGTGTTAATTTGCCAGAGCATTTTCTCTTAAGGAAACCACTGGGCTGTATTGTCCTCTGATCCATTATGATTTACACCACTGGGAAATGTTACCCCTTCCCTAGACTGAGAAAATAGCACCTTGCCGATTCTTTTCTTTAGGGGTTTGACTGTAGAAGAATATCTGTTTCGGGAGCTCAATGACATTTCAGTCCATCAAATAACCATAGAAACCCTCTTGACATCTCCATGTGTTTTATATTCTGTAATGTCTCACCCCTAAGGTCAATCCCCACCCCCCCCACCCCATATACACCCTTGAGTGCACTCAGATATACACACATATACATGCAGACAGACCCATAGAGGCTAGACTCAAATCTAATTCAACACAGGTCAGGACAATAATAGAAAAGGAAACTTAGAGGAGAAAATTACATTTCTAGGTATCTCAAGCATTCAAAGCAGACAAGGAACTAGGTATACATACAATGACTAGAATTAATATATAAAGTAAAAATCAGGGATCATGATATACCAGGTATAAATGTAGTTTGGAATAATAAAACAGGACATTAAAAACTTGGATTCTGTTTGGAGAAATCCAGATCCACCATGGGAGGGTGTGCAGAACAAACTGTGGTCAGGGAAGCTGGGACAGAAGCTGCTCTGAGCTGTAAACTAAACCATTGTGCTTTCTCTAGCGTGCTGTTTTGTGGAGGAGGAAATGAATTTGGGGAGTCCTATTTACACACCACCTATTCTGAGAGGAGATGCAAATTCAGTCCTGAAGGGTGTCCAGGGAGGCATGGGCAGGGAATTAAAGGTTTTAGGATAATGTAAACTATTCCCTGGGGTGCTGCTTTTCTAACCAGGGAATAAGAAAGTTTCCACCTTTCTCCAATCTGTTATTATCCATCTGTAGTCTCAGGAACGGAGACAGCTCTCCTGCTGCTACTTAAAAAAAATGAAAATGCACACTGAACCTGAGATACCAGGACATTTCAATAGCTGACTTTCCTTACTGCTGTTTTGGTGGGGGTGGGGGTGGGTCCCCCATTCCTTATTCCACTTTCCCTCCCCTTTTGAAACCTGCAATGTTTTTTTGGAGATTGCCAAGAAAATATTTTTGCTAAATTTCCAGCTGGAACTTTTAGGAATTAAAATTCCCCAGAATGTCAGTACTTTTGCTATTTCTAGTGCTTTTGAAAATGAGATTTGGCTAAAAATATGGACTTTTCGATTCTGAAAAAAAAAAAAAAGAAATCTTTAACTTGGAATACTTTGAAGAATTTCCAAATATTTATTCATTTGTTTGAGGCAAGAGGTGGTGGCTACTGGTCTATTGAATGTTTTGTATCAGACGTTGAAGACAGGCTTGCTTTCCATTCAAGGGTGGCTTTAGAAGCCACACTATGTGATATCCCAGGCCTATCTCCTGTGGTGTACATTTTTGTACTACAAAATGTAAAATATTCCCTGGGGTGCTTGTTTTTTACTCAGATGTGCATACATACACATGCAGATAGACAGACCCACAGAGGCTAGACTCAAATCCAGTGCAAAGCAGGACAGGACAATAGTATAAAAGAAAATTTAAAGGAAAAAATATATATTTCTAGGTATCTCAAGCATTCAAAGCAAGGAACTTTCCTTAGAGTATAGGAAATTTCATTTTCTGTTATTATACTCCTATTTCTCTCAATGTTTAGGAAAACAAGTTTGAAGAAAATAATTGAATGTAAAGGCCTGAAATCAAAGTCAGCATGTCTCTTAACAAGCTCTAACCACAGTGAACTGTGACACCACAGTGAACTGTGACATTGTGAGACCACCAGCCCCAGGCAGACAGATGGAGGCCTTCTGGGGGTCATGACCTCCTTTGTAAAGAAAGCTAGAGTCACCAATGAGCATCATTTGGGCAGAAAAAAGACCAAGTCACTGACACTTCCCAGAGGAAGGTAGTCACTTTGTTGAAGACACTCTCAGCTTCCCTCCTCCCACCATTCCCTCTTCTTTTCTGAGGTTAGGCTGCTATATCCTTCCTGAAGCACATTTCCTTAAAGAGAAACCAACACGGAATTAGTATTCTCAGAGGCTCTGGCAATCACTGGAGGAACTGTGAAACAGAAACAAAGCACAGAGCATGCTTGTGTTTGGATCCAGCTCCCTCAGAACAACTAACTGCACAGAGGTGTTAGATTCAGGATGATGGGAGATAGCTCTGAAGAGAGGGGAAAGTGACAGGAAGAGAGAGGTTGTGGGGAAAGAAAGGCACTTGTAGGACAGTGAATATGTGAGATGTACTGTGAAGATATATTTAGAAAAGACAATTAAAGAGAAAAATTTGTATTTTAATTGCTTAAAAATGCTCTGTTGTCTAGTAAACAAATAAACTATATTAACATTAAAATGGGACCACAAAAGATGGTAGATTGCCTTTTTGTTCCATACAAAAGGTACTAAATATTTAATTTTTAAGGATTTTAAAATTCCTTTCTCTTTGTTCTAAAAGCCATGTTTTCCATTTTGGGGGAAATTTTGGTTATATATATTATATGAACAATGAGCAGACACATTCATTCATGCGTCCAACCACCCACTCATCCATTCATTTCTATACTTTGGCACCATCTTGCAGGACATTTAAAAGAATTAATCTCCACCAAATTCTTTGACCATTCCCCAGGACAACTAGATAAAAGGGAGCCCCCACTCATTTGCAAACACTCTCTGGAGGAAGAAGGGACATATCCCCAATCTGCCTCCCCATATTTCCAGGTTCAGAACTCTTCAAAGAGGCTCTAACAACAAAACAAATCTCATGGTTGCTAATATCAAGAAATGAACAGTCTGACGGTGGGGTAGACAGTCAAGTGCAAAAGTTGTATTGAAGTAACACCACTCAGTCTTGCCCATTTTTGAAACTTCTTGTGTGATAATAAATTTAGAACTCAACTATTCTTGTCCCTGAGTTCAGCCTAGAATTGTGCTTGAAGAACTTGGGTGTGAAGGCTGGAACGTGTGCCAGAGAGCTGGATAGGCACAGGCCTCCTCCTGTAACTGACATCATGGTCAGCTGGCTCCCTGTGATGCTACAGTCCTGCTGCTGCAGGAACTGCTTCCACAAAGAAAGTTCCTGTGTGATTGAGATGGGGGCACTATTCTACCTAATTCTCTATTGTTTTATTTTTATTTTGGGGGAGGGGAGTAGTAGGGATTGAACTCAGGGGCACTCAACCTGTTGCCTGGCCTGGCCTAATTCTCTATCTTGATAGCTGAAGGACTCACCTTCAAAGGGGTGGCTTTGACTCTCTTGGCACTGTCAGTCCTTCATGTTTCGAATCTGTCTGGGTTGGGTTCCCCATTATCTGACCTTTGAGGTAGACCATAAATGTTAGAATAAGAGTCAGTGGGAATTTCTGATTATAACAGCTCTAGGTAGAATAATTGAGATATTTCTCTCTAGAACCTACAGGCCCACTTTGGTGCTACTATTAGAGCAAGCCTAGGATGGGAAGAATATCAGAGTTTGGTCGACTAAATAAATATCAAGAAACGGATACTGTTTATCTATTTTTCCTTCACAAGTTTTGCTTTGTCTTTATGACTGTCATATCATGAATATCAATATATTCAGGACCAGGCATGTTTTCTTCAAAAACAGCATCCACTTGAAACTGTCATCATGAGAAAGGGAATAAGTCCTTTGTGAATAACCAAACCAAATCACAAGACCACCCTCAGATCGACTCTGGCAAACTAGAATAAAATGACAAACCATATTAGACCCATCATAATTCATACTCAGAAGATGATCATGTTATCAAATGTTGTAAGTGAAAAAGCATAGGATGTTTTCAGATAGGAAGGAAGAAAGGTATGTTGAGGAGTACAAGAAGATAAGTTAGCCACATTCTTCTTGTAGGTACACCCTGAAGATCAGATATGATTCTCTTGGATTTCCCTTAAATTGGCTTTGTGGAAGAAAAAGAGAATAGCCTAGAGGAAAGGAATTATAATTCCAATGACTTCCTTCTCTATGCTCAAGGTTTTTCTTTTGCCTACTGGGTAGACAGACACTACCAGTAGTAGTGTAGATATTGCTAAAATTTGCTACTCTGGCAAATTTTAGCAATATCTATAGGGAAATATCTGATCTTGGATGCGAATAAATCATTGGATATTCTCAGATTTAGAAGGTAGGGAGATTTTGACTTTATCATTATTATCAGAAATCTCCTACACAGTAAGAAAATTCCAACAGACTATTCCATTACACTTGAAAATCATCTGATAAATGTTAATTGCTATTGTGAAAATACCTGTGCATTTAAGGGTGGCATGTATGAATAGTACATAATCAAAGGCTACACATTTGCAATAAAACATTCAAAGACTAAATTCCTTTTCCAAGTCAAGTAAACTAATGGAAGAAAAGGAAGATTCTAGGGAGGTCTTGGGAAGGAAATACTCAAGATGAGCTTCCAGCAACTTGCCATGCCAGAAAAGCATGCCAGGAAATCAAAAGGAAGAGCCATGTCAAAGGGATACTTTATCTACTTTCCAAGAGCTCCAAATAGTAAAATTTGAAACAAGGTAATGCAGTATTGGATTGTAACCCAGAGTACAAAATATATAAAATGAATATGTACAAGTAAACACTAACGTAAACACATGATTGAAGAATTCTAAATAATAGATGTAGATACTTATCCTTCTAGGAGGAGATGTTTAATAAACTCCCTCTCTAATCCCTCCTGAGCAGGGATAGGCGCAATTCCAAAGAATGGAGTATGAAAAAGGAAAAACAAGAGCTTTACGATGGAGAAATCTGGCAACACTGCCCTGACCACAACCATAGGGTTAACACCAGTAGTAACAAATCAGTTTGAGATCATGTGTCCTCAGATGCAATGGGAGGAGACATTTCCCCTTTGCAGTAATCTCTCCCCTGATGTACAACCTTAGGTTAACCAAGAGAAAAATACCAGAAAAAAAAAAAAAAAAACTGAGAGACATTTTAAAACTATTTGATTAGTTCTCAAATGTCAAGGTCATGACAAATAGGTAAAGACTGCAAAACTGTCATATACTAGAGGTGACCAAGGAGACATGATGAAAAATATCAAGTATTGACCTGGATTGAATCTTGGAACAGAAAAATAATATTAGGTGAAAAACTCATGTAGCGGGTGGGGGTTTAGCTCAGCGGTAGAACACTTACCTAGCATGTGCAAGGCCCTGCATTCAATCCAGAGCAAAACATAGACAAAATACACAAAACTATAAGAAAATCCAATAAAAATAACTAAAAATGACAGCTGAATAAAATCTGAAATTTATCTGAGAATAATACACTAATGTTGGCTTCCTGGTTTTGTTAAATGAATCGTGGTGTCTCCGTCCATTTTATTTTGCTATAAGAGAATATCTGATGCTGGGTAATATGTAATGAAAAGAGGTTTAATTGACTTATGGTTCTGGTGGCTGGAAAGTCCAAACAGGATGAAAATGGGGTCGAGATGAAGAACCTGTGGCTGCTTCCCAACCTGGCAGAGAAGTGGAAAGGGAAGCAGATTCACTGAGACAGTGTATGTGTGTGAATGAGGATGCAGAAGACCAGGGAGGTGCCAGGCTCAGTCTTTTTGTGAGAACATGTGTTTTAGTCAGCATTTGCACCACTGGGACCGATGCACCTAAAAGGAGCAATGAAGAGGAGGACAGGTATAATTTTGGCTCATGGTTTTAGAGTTTTGGTCCATGGTCAGCCAACTCCACAGGTCTGGGTCCTAATGAGGCAGAACTTCATAGTGGAAGGGTATGTCAGGGGGAAAGAAGTTCATGACATGACAACCAGAAAGCAGACAGAGCTCTGATCACCAGGGACAAAATATAAACCCCAAAGGCACACCCCCAGTGATCTACTTCCTCCAGCCACACCCTATTTGGCTACAGTTACCAACCAGTGAACCCCTACCAGTGGACAAGGTTACATATCTCTTATTATAATTATTACATCTCTGAAAGTTCTTGCATTATCTCACACAGGGGCTTTTGGGGGAAATAGAACTACTCTACTCCAACCATAGATAACATCTGTGCACTCATGAAGGTGGTGTCCTCATGACCTAATTACCTGGCATCAGGCTCCATCTCAACACTATCACACGGGGCGGGGGATGGGGGGCAAACTTTCAGCATTGCAAACTTTTGGGAGACAAACCATTTCCAAACCATAACATGTGGAAATGTGAGATTCTTACCTTTTGAAGGAACTGAATGAGGGGGGTCTGTGAAAACTTGTTTTACTATCATTGCAACTTTTAAGTGAATCAAAAGTTATTCCAAAATAAAAGCTTATTTTTCAAAAGTCAAGGATAAAGTATAATACCCTTTAGTTTAACAGGAGGGCAATGGCCTGATCAGAAAGAATGTTGCAGAATGTTGATTGAGGGAGGAATAGGTCAGATTTTTACTGTAGAAAGATTATATTGAAAGGATTGACAAAGAGTTTGCCATAAGAGTCAGGAATGAAAGTTGTGATAAGTTTGAACACAAAGTCTCAATAAGAAGGCCACTTTGTAATAGTCCAAGAAAGAAATGAGCCTGTGTTGGAGTGTGTGTGTGTGTGTATGTGTGTGTGTGTGTGTGTGTGTGTGTGTGTACATGTGAATGATAAATACCCCAGAACAAAGATATATCTTGTCAAATGCTGAAAAGAGCAATACAGACATTTTTCAAGAAAATAAAACATAGATCATTATTCTTATTTGCTTGCAATAGACCCACTAGAATCCTTTTAGTTCACTTAAGAGACAAAAGATGCAGTATCATCTGATTTGAAAATAACATTGCATATTTAATTATATCGAGAAAGACCTTGATTCTGGTCCTCTATGGGCTTTTAGCTATGTAATCTTGGTCTGATCTCTTCAGTTTTTTTTTTTTCATTTCTAAAATAAAAAGATTGAAATAGAATGCCTTTGATTTCTGAGATAGTTATCAGAGATGTTGCTATGAAATTACTGCATTTGGAAAATTATTGGATTAGAAGATGATGAATCAGTTTCCTCCCAGGCCTGAGGGGAAAATTAATATTTGTTGAATTCTCACTATCTAAAAATATTTTATCATCAAGTTGTTTTATTATATTCAATAGTGTTGGCCTATACAACATAAAATTACTTTATTAACAAGAATTTATTCCAAACTTGATTGCCTTATGAACTTTCTATAAATTTCGATATGAAGATTTATGTCTTCTGCATTTCCAGATGAATGGCTTTATAAGTATGGAAGTGTTTGCAGTTTAGAATTTTTCATGAAAATGCTTTTAACAGTTTAAGACTAATAAAAAAGAAACCAACCATGAAAAAGTTAGACAGTCTGTTCTGCAATGTATGTTCACTGATTAAACACAGCCAAAATGTTGACAAAATTTTATAAACCTACAATAAATTTTTTTTCATGAACTATAAAAAATTTCCAGACTGAGAAATTTGATAGAATTTCATTGAGTCAAGGCACCAACTAAACAAAACTTAGCCATTATTTTGTTTGTTCCTGAAGGAGGCTAAGGTAGACATGTGAATTATAATCCTGTCTATGACATATCTATATACCTGTATACTGTTACTCCTACTTCCCAAATTATTTCAGATTAAAGAGTTTTGTTTTGTTTTAGTGGGAGAGTACTGGGGATTGAACTCAGGGGCACTGGGTCATTAAGCCATATCCCCAGCCCTATTTTGTATTTTATTCAGAGATAGGCTCTCACTGAGTTGCTTAGTACCTGGCTTTTGCTGAGGCAGGCTTTGAACTTGTGATCCTCCTGCCTCAGCCTCCTAAACTTCTGGGATTACAGGCATGCAACACTGCACCTGGCTAAAGGTTTTTTTATTTCATATATATATAAAAAACAAAATAACCTCTTTTGCAATTAATAATTAACTTGACCAAATTCCTAGTACCTCAAAAATAATATTAAAATGAAACTGAGCCTTGTAAATATTTTATATTTTAAAATATTCACTGAAGAAGCTCTTTCTGGAAATACATATCATATGTACACCACAGAACTATCCTCACAAATTGTAACAACAGAAGTCAGAAATCTTATCTGAATCTTTGAGAATGAAACTCATCATTGCAGGACAGATAAGCATATGTAATCACAGTTGAGTTTAATTATATTTAAAGATTAAAAATGAGTTCTTCAAAAGTATTTGAAGAAAAATATTTGAAAGGTGTATTTCATGATTGTGTAAATAATCTCTACCATCTATTCTGTAGGTGCCTATGATCTCTGGGACTTGTGGGAGGGGTACTGATTTGGCTTTGTCTAAGAAATTGGAGTGGAGATCCAATCTGATCTATCAAAAAACACTGAAGCTCATTTCTACAAAGCATTAATTTGCTCTTTCAGTTCATACTTTGACTAGTTTCTTCACTTTTAATTCTATAAAATTTAGAATGTTGAAAGTACACATTAAGCATGAAAGAAAAAAGTACTATGTAGGATTACAGATATGATCTAGTTGAAGGCACTAAAAGTGGTATATGTTTTGAAACAGGCATTCAATATTTGCATGACATTGTATTCTGAAAATTTTAAAGAAATAAAGAAGGAAATGTACATGTCTACTGACACATACCCCAATACTCCATTTTAGAGTATATTAAATATGTATCTCCATAATTTAAATTTTGCAAAACCCACTGCTTTTACCAGAGATTTCTGACCCTTCCTTATTACTTGACTGTCCATCCCTTCTCTTAAAACAATACTTACTTTTCACCCTTTTTGAAAATCCTCCAGGTGCTAATTAAAGAAGAAGGAAGCCACTACCTCCTCAAGTTCTATCTCCACATCTTCCTGCAGTGTCTTTTTGTCCCTGGGATGGCCTTGACTTTTACTTTTATAGCTATGACCCATATGATCAATGCCACCTGAGCCATAAGAGAAAAGAAAAGAATAAAGGAAACTCAATATTAAAGAAGTATTTTAAAGGTATCTAAAAATCCCAAGCAATAGTTTTGCTTCCTTTAAAAAAATATATGTAAAATATATATATATCTTTAGTCTAACACACACACACACACACACTGATTTGGCTTTATCTAATAAATTGGAGTGGAGATCCAATCTGATCTATCAAAAAACAAAACAAAACACTGAAGCTTATATATATCTCCATCTCCAGAACTCACAGTCCTTGATCTTCAAGCCTGTAATTTCAGACCACTGAGCCATGTTACCTCTCTGAATAGTGGACAAAGACTTAGAAATGCCTTTTCAGTGTGGGAGGACTTTGGAAAATACACTGCATCTTGAATAAAGAAGCAACAGGGCAGGGCCTTCCTCATTGGTTGTGTTACCATCGCTCCTTCAATCTGACACACCTTGCTCTCCTATCACTGAAGATGAGACAGAGGTCCATCGTTAATGCTGGCAGAGCATAAAGAGAGCACCAGCTTCAGAAATAAACTAGAAAAGTCCTGATCTGATTTACGTACATACTCTGACAGCATATGAACATTTCATTACAAATAAAGGCACCAATGATTCAGTAGCTTTTCATGATTGAGAATGAATGTAACTTGCATATGAATAAAGAAGAGATTAGAATTAAAAATGGCACCAGTGTATACAATTGCTTTAAATAATTGTATTAAAATGTTTTTAGAAAATTTTAAATTGTATTGATTGAGTGATTGAATTGTATTGAATCATCTTTAGTTATGATGATACTGATGCTGCAACATTGGTTGGACTATGATATAGCTTGGATAAGTGTCCCACGAGGGATTATGTGTTGAACACTGAAGGCTCCCTCTGCAGAACATGGCACTATTAGGAGATGGTGGGGTCTTTAAGAGGTGGGACCTGGTGAAAGGTCTGGGTCAGTGAGGGAAAATCCTTGAAGAAGACGGTGGGACACTGGTGTCCTGCTCTTCTAGCCTAGCCATGAGATAAATAGGCCTGTCTGACCCATGCATCGTCATGAGGTACTATGCTATCATAGACCCAAAGCACTACATACAGCCAATAGACTATGGACTGAAACCTCAAAAACTATAAGCCAAAATAAACACTTCCTCTGTATTTTGTTATAGTAATGAAAATTTGAGTACTGTAAACTATGATGGTAATAATTAGTGCTACCCAGCAAATGTAATGGTTAATTTGAATTGTAACTTGATTGGATTAAAAGATGCCAAGGATTATGAGAATCATGGATGTGTCACTGAGGGTGTGTCTAGGAATGATTGGCATGTGGGATAGCCAACTGAAATGGAGACCCTCCCTAAGCATGGGCATCACCCACAAATACAGTGATGGCTTGGATGGAATAAAAATTGGAAGAACATAGAAGCAGCAGCAGATGCAAGATCTATTCTTCTTGAACAGGTTCTTGATTGTTGCGATCCTCTGAGGATATCTAATTCTCGCTTCTTTACTCTTCCAAAGCAGACTCTGCCAGTGATTCTCCAGAAGGCTTAGGTCTCAAACTAGGATTAAGGTAGCACCATTGATCCCTCCTGTTCTGGAGCTTCAGCCTCTTGGACTGTGCAGCCACTAGTTCTCCCAGCTCTCCAGCCTGCAGACGGCCATTGTGGACTATCCAGCTTCTGGTCATGTAAGCCAACCTAATAAGTCCCCTTTTTGTAAATATACTGCCTGTTGATTCTGTTCTTCTAGAGAACCCTGACTATGTTCCTCTAGAGAACCATGACTGATATAGCAAGTTCGCTGGTTTTCGATTTATTGACACACAAAATTATTCTCCCCTAATTCCTTGAGTGGCCATGTGATTTATATTCACCATGAAATATAGAAATATAGAGGTTGATGAAAATTCTCTTTCTATTTTGCTTTAGATATTATTAATGCATGTGTTAACATGGAAGAATGATAGAAAGCCAACAAACTGAAGCTTTCAGTCCTAGAGACTAAAATGTTTTGATGTTGTAAGCTAGTGGGGTTTTCAGGCTGTACTTTAATTCAGAGTATTTAACTATTCCAATGGTTATATATCCTTTGCCTTAAATACATAACTTTATAAAGTAAAGGCTTGGAAATTTTCCACTATATGGATGAAGTGAATCCCTATGATGTCAACCTCTGAAATTAGTTTACAACAGGGGGTAGGACCTCTATTGATCTTCAAGTATATTACCACAAGTTATTCACATGACCATGAGGGCAATAGGGAAATGGGATCCTTTGGTTTGAGGAAGCCATAAATCTATTTATTGTTGTGTGACTAATCTATCTTCCTAAACTTCTCAACACTGATATTATGGCAACCTCTCTGTTTGTGTGCTCTCTTTCTCTTTTGTTCCTTTTAATCTTCTTTCAGGAACTTGACTAAAGATATTTTGGGATACATCACTGTAATTCTGGAGTACCTCAAAATGATTCAGATGTGCACTGGAGGATCATCAGAAGAAGACCAAACACAGGGAAAACTTCAATAGATTTGTGACATGATAAAGATATACATAGATGAAGGTAATTTCAGAACCAGAAAATGTTTTTCCATTTTCAAATAAAAGCTTCCAGGAGTCCTATAAAATGACACAAAGAATAGCTCTTACATCTTTTAAAACTGTGTCTATTTTTGTGCTTAATCTATGTAACACTTGAGCATAGAAAATACTTCCTGCATTTTTGCAGATAATGATACTGTGGCATGGATTTAGACTTCAAATTCAAGTTTGATTGCAAACCTTCAAGTTATATAAATAAAAGTGATCTGCTTAGTCCCTTGATCACAAAATATGGCTGTAGTGCATCCTTCATAGAATTCTCTGGGGTTTTCTAAATGACATTTGAAAACTGATGAACTTATAGGAACTCATATTTCAATAGTTAGCATAAAAATTTAGAGCTCATTCCACCATGCCTCATGAATGAAATTTTAGGTTAATGGACTTAACTGCATTATCATCAGTGGTCAAATATAGATTCACAAATGGCTCACAGATGGTGGGACACTGGTGTCCTGCTCTCTTTCAGCCTAGCCATGAGTTAAATAGGCCTGTCTTGAAAATCTGTCAAGTGACTGTCTTTTTTTTTTCATTATTTTAGTAACAATAAAAATTTTTTAATTCAATGAAAGTTATTTCATGATGCATTGAGTGGTGGAATGTAATATCAACAGTTCCCCCCTCATAAAACATCTTTTCACTTACAAGCAGGAGAATTTCAGCCAATGTGTAGATCCAACAATTGCTATATCATTTACTTGTTTATTGTTCTATTGAGTAAAATACATGCAGACTTCAGGAAGCTATTGATAATGCAGATGTAACTTAGTACTTTACTATTATCTGTGTTTCACTGTTATTTTTCCCTTTGTAATACCCACTACTATCTGCAAATCAATGATCCCCACTTTTCCAAAAAAACCTAACCCAACACTAAAGGTATCCCCCGCAAGAACTTACCTCAAGATGGATGAATCAGTAATAATTCAACCACAACTGATGACTGTCTACTAATTAGCTGAGCTGTGACTGATATATGATATATATGTGGACACACAGACAATAGACAATATATAGAATATGTAATATACACACACATATATACACAGAAATAGTATATACATACATATACATATTAACATATGTGGGGAGAGAAATAGGCACACATCCTCAAAGTTATTTTAACAAGAATTTTTCTTACAGAACAATCATGAAGATCTGAAATCTATAGGAAAGGATGTCAGGGAGGGAATAAAGAAGTATCATGGGCAGATTAGAACACAAAGGTGTGAAAAGCTATTGTCTACAGATAGAATTTTTTTCTTCTTGGGGAAACTGCAACCTTGCTTTGAAGTTTTTACTGACTGAACCAGGGGCCACCCAAAGTATCCAGGATAATCTCTCTAGCTTAAAAAAAATTGATTAAGCATTTTAACTATATCTTCAATAATATGTAGATTATAATTTAATAAAATAACTAGCCTAGCCAAGCTGACATATCAGAAAAGTCATAATGACAGGGCTCTTGACAATATATTGTTGGTCCACTTAATACTGTCTTTTATTATATATTTTTTACTTATTTATTAGCCTGCTTGTAATTACCTTATTAACATAAGTTCACTTAATTTCTACCTTGTCTTTTTATTTTTCCTTGGTCTTATGCAGTAGAGTCCCTTTCTATTCAAAGCTAAGCAGCCAACAATAAGTAACAATTAGACATGAGAAGTCATCAGGTTGAAGAGGAAAGAGATGAAAGGCTTGCTGAGGGGTTATAAGGAAATTAAGAAGTCAATAGTGGTAAAGAAGATGCATAAGAGAAGTTTTTAGAAACAGGACTGATTAATTAAACATAGTTCAGAATGTACAAAAAAGCAAACAGAGAAAATATGGTCCTGAAGAACAAGCCAAGAAGAGCAAGCATATAAAGATTTCACATTGGTTTAAGAGATAATGGTTTAAAAATATTTAAGAAGCAGTAATAGTCTAAAGTTTAATGGGTTCAGTATTACCTCAGTTAAAAATAATTGTGTGTGAAGATAAATAAGATGCATCATTTGTCAAGAAAAGTAAATATACAGGTGAGTTACCAGATAACCTTTTCAAAAAAATTTTCTATGTCAAGAAAATAATCCTATAAATAGTCAGGTGGCAAAATAGTTAATACTCAAGGAAACAAAATCAGGCTGATCTCTCAGACATTATTAAATTAAAAAAAAAGAAAATTCCAAAAAACAAAATGATTACAGACTTTTGACCAAATAATATTAGGAATCAAATTTGATACTTTTAGGACTCCATTGTTATAAATGAATGGAAAAAATAATACTGTGGTTACAATGCTGTCATGTTTTCTTTAAAATAAATAATTAGAATGAGTTTGAAGACTCCTACTGAACTATGTCAAACTGAAGCCAGAGAACAAAATTTCTTTTATCAAAGAAACAAAATTATAAAAAAGTATAAATTTGCAAAAAATATAGAAGTTATATAGCAAACAAAGTATTAAAATCCAATAACAGATTTCTATAACCAGATCTGACAGAGTAATGGATACTAGGTTTGGGTGTGGGAAAAGTGCATGATGTCATTAGCCTCCATCAGAGAAGGAGTGTGATTCTGGGGAGAAGACGACTATCTGAGGAAATGCGTACCAGACAGGAATTGTTTTTCTGGCTTATTTCACTTAGCATGACAGTCTCCATCTAAATCCATTACCAGCAAATGCTGTCCTGACCACACAGAAGAGGGGGGAACCCAACTGGAACATGGCACTGCACTGAGTTGAGGAGGCATTGACTAAAGTTTGGATGGTTCAAAAAATTAAATTTTGTGGTGCAGGAGATCCACAAAAAAAAAAAAAATGGTGAAATGGTGATAGAATTTTTAGTGCCATTTGGTGCCCAAAGGCACATGAAAGTTCAGAATTTTGTGAGTCCAAGGAATGGTTTACTGCAATAGGACTGGGAATGACCGGTGATGGTAGAGGCTACATATTTCTGTGTGCTACTGGAGTTCTGACTTAGCCAGTTAGAGTGAAAAGACATCATAGGACATCACAGGCGTCTTTTTGAGATCTTGACCTATTTTTGGTGGGGGGCAGGGAATTGGCTTATTTCACTTAGCATGACAGTCTCCATCTAAATCCACTTATCAGCAAATGTGATAAAATCAGTCTTTATGGCTGAATAATACTCCATTGTATATATGTATACATCACATTTTCTTTATCCATTTATCTGTTGAAGGGCATCTAGTTTGATTCCACAATTTAGCTATTCTGAATTATGCTGCTATAAACATTGATGTGGCTGTGTCACTGTAGTATGCTGATTTTAAATCCTTTGGATACATATTGAGGAGTGGAAAACTGGGTCAAATGCTTCCATTCCTAGTTTTTTGAGGAATCTCCATACTGATTTTCAGAGTGGTTGCTCTAATTTGCAGTTCCATCTACGAAGTATGAGTGTACCCTTTCTTCCATATTCTCACCAACATTTATTGTTACTTGTATTCTTGAAATTGTCATTCTGGCTGCAGTGAGATTGAAATCTCAGTGTAGTTTTAATTTGCATTTCTCTAATTGGCAGAGTTTTTGAATTTTTTAATATATTTGTTGACGATTCATATTTCTTCTTTTGAGAAGTGTCTGTTCCTTTGCCCACTTATTGATTGGGTCATTTTACCAATGTTAAGTTTTTTGAGTTCTTAAATGTTCTGGAGGCTGGGAAGCCCCATAGCAAGCTGTCAGAAGATAAAATATCTCCTGAGAGCCTACTACATACCTTGTAGACACAGATTTTTTTTTTCACCAATCTCTTACATGAGTGAGAAAAAGAGAAGATGAGGATGTGACCTCTCTCATGTCACTTCGTATAAGGGCATTAATCTCATTCAGAGGACCCATCCTCATGATCTAATTATCTCCCTTGTTTCCACTGCCACACAGCATATTATTGGGGATTAGGATCTCAAGATACGAATTTTAGGGGACATTCAGAACATACAATACAGGCTATGTTGTGGGCCTAAAAACAAAAACCAAAATAAAACATACCTAAAATAAATACAAATAACTACATAGAATTTTTCAAGAATTCACTTTTACTAAGTATAAAAGTGAAGTCAATACCATTTAAAGGAAAGGAGCATAGCTTAGCAATGCTCATTTTTCAACTGCAATGCTCAAAATTGCTTTACCCATTACAAGACAATGAAAGAGCAAAGAAGAGTGTTCCATAATCAAGAAAGAACATAACACAAACACAAAACCTAGAAATGACAACATAAATTCACCCTGAACTGGAAATTAGTAGACAAGGATTTAAAGACAGCTATCATAAATATGTTCAAGAACTTTGAGGCAAGTACATGGTGAACCATCATATTGGTGAATATAGCAGAGAAATAAAGGTAATATAAAGAATGGAATGAAAATTCTAGAATTAAAATGAAAATTATCTGAAATACAAAGTAAACTAGAGAGGACAGCATAGACCAGAGGCAGCAAAAGAGAAGGTCAATGAAAATATAGAAATAGAAACTATCCCACTGGAAACAGAAAGTAAAAAAAGAAAAGTAAAAATGAACAAAGTCCCATCTATAACAACAACATCACAGGATCTAATGTAAAAAAAAAACTGAAATGTGTAAGGATAAGAGAGAGGTAATAGGGCAAAAGTTATACAAATAAATAAGGGTTGGTACTTCTCAAAATGTAATGAAAAATAGATTATAGATTTCAGAAGCTCTGCAAATCCCAAGAAATTACAGACATGACAAAAAGAATAACTTGGCATATTATCAGGCAAAAAATGAAATGAAGTCAATGATGACTGACTTCCATGAGGGAAAAACTAGAAGCCAGAGAATGATACAACAAGACTAACATTCTGACAGGAAAAATAAAAATATCATCCTGGAGTTTTATATCCAGAAAAAAATTCCATTCAAATATAAGTATAAAATGAATAATTTTTTGATAATTAAGAATTTATTTATCTAAGGCTGAAATAATGTGTTACTAGCAGACTTGCACTACAAGAGAGGCTAATGGAGTTATTACCTTTTGGAAAAATAGTAATAGAGAAAAACTTTAACATAAAGAAATGATAAACACTTGAAATGACAAGTATATGCGTATGTATTAAAATTAACTTTTTTCCCCTGATGAAAAGAAAGTAATTGTTTAAAAAAATATATAGCACACTAGTGCATCACGGGGCTATTACATAAGAGGCAAATTCTGAGAAAAGTAACACACAAAATTGGGAGTAGTGGAAATTATGCTAATGTATTCCATGTGGATTCTAATAATTAAAGTATTTAATAATTAAAAGTTTAATATTTTGATACTTATGACAACCACTAAAAATAAAGCTAATAGCTAACAGAGGAAATATAAAACAATTCTTGAAAAACCTAATTGATCCTCAAAGGCAGAAGGGAAGGAACAAAAGTGTTAATATAGATTAATAAATGGTGGAAAAAATACAAACAGAATACACAATAATAGCTGAAAAACTATCACATCAATAACTACCACCAACAACTACACTAAAAGGCAGAGATTGTTAGACTGGAAACTCAAGACATTTCCAACTATATTTCTCTTCATCCTGAAGTGCCTTTTTATATATTTCTTTGTGAATAGTAAAGTCTCTGAACTTGTCTGAAAACAGTTTTTTTTTTCATTTCTTCTTGAATGGGGATTTATCTAGCATATGATTCTAGATCAATAGATATTTTCCCCAAACAGTTGGAAGAAACAATGAAGCAATATAATGGATGAGATAGTTAAGATTATTGAGAGAGAAAAATTAATATACTACCTCCTGCAGTAACATACAGAAGTGACTAGAGGAGGAAGAGACATTTACAAGAGAGCCTTGGAATAGTAAGAGGAAGAGAATGTTGTGGTCTTTAAATTATATAATGTGACTTGCAGACAGCAGATTTGGTGGCATGTTCTGAGAGGTAAGAGATGGGCTCCAGTGAATTAAAGAATTTTAGGGATGAAAAAGAGAGGTGATAGCAAACACAGAGCATTTATTTATGGAGCTTATATATGTAGGGCAGGCAAGAGAGGAGAGTAGGATTGCAAAGGATGAGGATCCTAGGAAGAATATTAATAGTAATATGATAGAGATTGAGATGTGTCTAATGATAGGAGGGAGTTTGTTAAGGGAGGGGGGATTGACAACAAACAACAGAAAGGACTTCATTGATAATATAACTATGTTAGATTGCAGAAGGTAAAATCCTAAGGAGCAGAATGTAGGTAGAAAAAAATATGTGCGAGTGTTGTAACTGTAGGTGAAGTATATTGAAAGATAAATGGTCATCAAGAATAAAATGCATGTTGATTTTATTTCAAAAACAACAAATCTCAAAGCTTTGCTTTTGGAAGAGGGAACTTAAGTATATAGGAAAAAAAAAACATTTTTGGAATGGGAGCAGGGGCAGGGGCTTTGTGGATGGAAATGAGAAAGGAACATAATATCAAGGCCTCAAAATCTTCCACTGTGATAGTATAGATGAATCAAAAGAAACACTGTGATTTGAGGTCTTCAGTGGAAGAAAAATTTTGGTAAGCAGAAGATCAAACTGAACAGGTAAAGAGGCCCCAAGCTTCAAAGGAACAGTGACTTGTACAAGAATATTGGAGTCATGGTTGGGATTCAATGGTCCTACTGGATTTTAAAATAACTGAGCCTATGTAAGAATGACCAGTCTGATCTAGAGTGGGCTTTGGGAAGCAAATGTAGAGAGGAGACCTGGCTTTCGGACCAGAAAGCATGATCAATGTCCAGGGAGATGGAAGCCTAGGAGGTCTATGATGGAAACGGTCAAACTTGACGAAATTATTGGGTCAATATTGAAGGAATAGAGGCTTTTTATATCATTATCTCCTCTGCTAGAGTTTGAATACATCCCTTCCAAAATTCATGTTGAAACTTAATCCTCACCATTGTGATACTAAGAGGTGGTGTTTGGGGGCAAGATTAGGTCACAATTGTTCTGCCCTCACAAATGCATTAGTATGTTCTAACAAGTCTCAAGGGAACTACTGTAGGCCTTTTTTTTTGTCCCTCTGCCTCTTGTATTAAGAGAATGAGTTGAAAAGATGCCATCTTGAAAGGAGAGAAAGGATCCCTCATCAGGTGCTGAATGCTAGAACCTTGACCTTGGACTTCCAATTCTCCAGAGTTGTGAGAAAATAAATTTCTGGTCCTATAATGTACCCAGCCTTAGGTATTTTGTTGCAGCAGCAACTGATAAGAGAACACAACCTCAACATACCCAATGGAAAGTATGATAGATTTGGGTGGAATCTTCCCTTCTTTGTGTTGATTGGGAGGATTAATGATATAGATCAAGGTCAAAGTTAAATGACCTCAGATTTGTTGAGATCAACTTAAACCAGTAGTTCTTAAAAAGGGGTCACCAGAACAGTTGTATTGTATAAATTTTGAGCTTTTTAGAAATACAAATTTGGGGGCTCTTCCTGGATCTATTGAATAAGAAATTCTGAAGTTGTGGTCTAGAAATCTATCGATTTTTATTTTATTTTTTTTTTGTTACGATACTGGGGTTTGAATTCAGGTGCACTATACCATAAATCACATTCCAAAACCTTTGTTTTTATTTTGAGATGGGGTCTCATTGATTTGCCCAGGCTGCCCTCAAACTCGTGATTCTCCTGTTTCAACCTCCTGAGTCTCTGGAATTACAGGTACATGTCACCATACCTAGTGAAATCTGTTTAACAAACATTCCTGTTGATTTTGATGCATGCTGAAGTTCAGGAATCACTGGCCTCTGCAGCCCTAGAGTGGCTGGAGAGAAGAAAGGGAATACGAGGAACAGTCTAGAAGATGACAGATGTTGGCAACAAGTCAGGAGAAAGGATAATGGATTTTCCTATATTATCCAGGCAGAAAGTATTAAAATATGTTATGAAACATCATTTATGTTAAACAGCTTGCTGACATCTACAGTTGTGTCCAGTTGTATATATATCTACATACCTAATTAAAATGTTACAGTCACAGATTGAAGGGCTGATAGCTGAGGTGTACAAAACACTTCAGGTTGACACGGAAGTCATTCATTCATTCAAAACATATTTGAGCATACGCTACTTGTCAGATATTAAAGACAGTGAGCCCTTGAATTTGAATAATATGTCAATAAAAAATCTTGCATTCTAGGGGAAAAAATCTGAGTTATAAATAAATTGTTAAAATGCAATATCAGGGTTACATGCTGCTTGTTAAGAAAAACGTGATATTTATAAGGATAGAAAACTTTAGATAGGGCACAGGGTTGAGGGAAAGAGGCGGCATGGAGTAACTAATGATGGTGGAATGTGATGATTATTATTATTCAAAGTACATGTATGAAGACACAAATTGGTGTGAAGATACTTTGTATACAACCACAGATATGAAAAATTGTGCTCTATATATGTATTAAGAATTATAATGCATTCTGCTGTCATATATAAATTTAAAAATTTACATTAAAAAAAAGAATAGTGCATGAGGCCAAGTGGACTCACACAAGGTTTTATGCAGTAGGTTAATGAGTTGGATCTTTAATGAGTCTTCCAAATGGAGAAGTCTGGGAAAATTAGGTGAAACCGCATGTGTAAGACTGAAGATATATTATAAGTTATGTGACAGAGGTTGGAGAGTAGGTTCTGTGGGTTTGAAGTAAGTTTTCAAAAGTAAATGTAGCCAGATACATGTAGCATGCCCCAAACATGCTTTAGTGTCACTGAAACCATCACTTAAAAACAAAAAACTTTTGAATACTTATTTCTGCTTTCTACAAATGAGGATATGCTCCAGCAAATACAAGAGAAATCAGAAAGTTAACATTTACCATCTAATTTTCTGATCCCATTCAAATTTTGCCAATATTTTGTGATGCAATTAATTATCTTTTTTTTTTTTTTTTTTTGGTAGCAGAAATTGAACTCTGGAATGCTTAAACATGAAGCCACATTCCCAGCCACTTTCTTTCTTTCTTTTTTTTTTTTTCTTTTTTTTTTTCTTTTGAGACAGGGCCTTGCTAAGTTGCTTAGGGCCTCTCTAAATTGCTGAGGCTGTCTCTGAACTTGCCATCCTCCTGCCTCAGTTTCCCAAGCCACTGGGATTATAGGTATGTGCCACCATCCCTGGCTAATTATTAGTATTTAGAGTCTTTCAACTTGAAATAGTTCCTCAGTTATTCTTTCATCTTCATGACTTTAATATTCCTGAAGATGCCATAGGTTGAATTTGGAATATTCCCCAAAGCTCCATGTATTAAAAGGTTGGTCCTCAGGATGGTGGAACTGGGAAGTGGTAAAAACTTCCGGAGATGGGACCTAGTCACAGGAAGTTAGGTCAATGGGGTGGGTCCACTGAGGGTATGTGGGGACTATGGCTCCTCCCCCTCTCCCTCTTTGCTTCCTGGCTGCCATGAGGTAAGCAGCTTTGCTCTTCCGTGTGTTCCCATGGTACCATCATGTTCTGCTTTGCCATAGGCCCAGAATGACAGGACCCAAGGACTGTGAAATAACTTCTGAAATCTTGAGCCAAAATAAGGTTTTCCTCCTTTCAACTGGTTTATCTCAGATATTTGTCACAGCAATGGAAATTCTGTCTAATACCGAAGAGCACAGCTCAGTTACTGTATTGAAGGTTCTCAGTGAATTCTCCATGATTGTTTTTCATGATTCTAGTGAGGTCAGGTTCCTTGGTAAATTTTAACTTGTTCCTGGAGTTCTATTTGTGAACTTCAATTCAGTGAGTTCTAATTTAATATTATTTATTTATTTATTCATTTATTTTGTACTGGGGATTGAGCTTAGGGATATTTTACCACTTAGCTCCATCTCCAATCCTTTTTATTTTGAGACAGCATCTCATTAAGTTGATGAGGTGGCCTCACACTTGCAATCCTCCTGCTTCAGCCTCCCAAGTTGCTGGGATTACAGGTATGCACCACCTCACTCAACTTATTATTTATTTGGATACTCATATCATCCTATGGTTAAGGAAGGGGATCTCCTACAAGTTGCCCCATGGCTTTTTATTTCTACCCACAATTCTTGGAGAACACACCTCTTTACTTTTAGAAACAGGATATTCTGAGTCAATCTTACTATATTCTTGCCCTATACCTAGAACAAATAGGAACATGCTATTTATTAACCAAACTCTGAACACTAGGTAGGTATGCTCATTGCAATTTGGTTGTTGCTGCTCCTAGGCCCTCTCAAAGGAGAGAGCCAGGGCTTAAAAAAGTGAAAACCTCTGGGTATATGTATATATACATAATATGTAGGTATAAACACACATACAATACTTACACACCCATCTACATATATTCTCTATGTATCCATGTAGGCTGATTTCACATCAACATGTCCAATTCCATTTAATCCCAATCTCTCTTTGGAACTCTGCTCTCTGACACTGATTAAAAAAAATGATTACCATTATCTGTATTTACTTATTCCATAAATCCTCTTATATCGGTGATTTTTTGCCACCACCAATCTTGTTTCCACCAACCTTAGCACCATCCTTCTTATCATATTCCGACTCCTACACCTTGCTAGGACCACTACCTTTCATCCCTGAGTTTGGAAGCCTCCTCACCCTGTCCAGGTCCAAATATACAAAGCCTGCCTGGTCCCTAATAAGGAAGCTTCCAGCACCTGTCTTGGGCTTCACTTCTCTGGGTTGAGTGTCATTCCACAGGATGGCTTCCTCACATTGTGTAACAGGATCATGAGAAGATGGTCTTGTACTCTGGCCCTGAGTCGGGTCCCTTCTCACACTGCCGGGGCTCCTCCCTCTCATCCATGGCTCATCTCACCGACCTTGTGTGGATACCTCTTTCCCTCCCTGTTGGCTCTGACATCTGCTGCCAGCTACCCCAGGAGTGAACCCCACCCTCACCTGGTCAGTCTCCAGTTTCCCTGAGAACAAGTGGTCTCTAACCATCCATCTTCAGTGCCCCTCTTTCTCTTTGCATCCTCACTTTGCTTATTTCCACAGATGGCCTTTGGAGTGAATTTTTAAGAAAGAAAGAATAGGCAAAAGAAAAGGTATAAAAGGAAGAGAAAGAGCTACAGCTCTTTCTAAGTAGAGAGAATGGTGAACTGGATTTGAGTTTGAGAGAGACATATATAGAAACAATAGGGGCTTGTTAAGAAGTCATAGGCTACTCAGATCATGTATGAGAAATTTGCATTACTGTAATACATCAGATAATGTTGATACAGTTTTCAATGTCACAGTCACTGCAGGATTTCTTAATTTTTAAATACTTTTTTCAGTACTGGGTTTATTGGAACCAAGGCCCTCACACATGCTGGGCAAATATTGAGCTATATCCAGGTCTTTTTAATTTCATTTTGAGACAGGGTCTTACTAATTTTCCCAGGCTGGCCTTGAACTTGTGAGCCTCCTACTTCAGACTTCATCTAGTTGGGATTACAGGTATGGGTCACTATGCCTGGCTCAGCTGCAGGATTTCCAAAGTGGAAAAAGCATTTGAGACTGGGAGAAACCAATGATTAAATAATCTCCAGCAAGGGAAATGGAGAGGACAGTGCTGATGCCGAGTTTTAGTTCCAGTCTGAGAACTGATAGAAGGGGCATTTTTAACAATTTGGGTATCCACTTCCTCAAAATAATCCTTTCTCTGCTCCTTGGCAATACCTAGAGGGTTTGTTCTACCTTCTTCCATGGGCTATTCCTTCAAGTCTGTGCTTTTTTTGAAGATTCATATCATCATAAATACCTCTTAAGTTTTAGTATATCCTTTAAATTTCTTATGAAAAAATTATCTGATCAATAAATAATTCCTAGATATCTATTTTCTCAAATGATATAAGCTTATAAAGCTAGTCAAATCTTTCATTTTCTTCCTAGGGACCTTATCTCTTGTCATATGTTTCTTCAATACCATACTAAATGATAAAACATATATTGTAAGCATCTTGACAAAGTGCATTTCCATCTGACTTTATAGAGCTATCTGAAATATGAATTGCCAGTAGGTCATTATATCAGTGGAATGTAGGGAAAGTACTACTAAGGAGTGCTTCCAATCACAGCAGAGCCAACAGCCATGAACTTGAATGTTAGTCAATCCCCTAAACTAAACATGTATCTATGAGAAAATGGATTTTGTCCAATTAAAAATGGCTAGAATATCAAGGAATGAAAGAGAAAAAAAATAGATACTGTATTGTGATCAAAGTTTTGAAACATGAAAGGGAAGGCAACCTTGTTTAATTTGTGGAAGTTCAAGTCTCTGTCTCCGATTTCTTTTTCATTTCTTGTTCCTGTTCCAATGTCCGTAAGTTATTATCAGCACAGGCACAGCCAAAACCTCTCAGTCATGGCTGGCTCTTCCTCACTGTCGGTAATAAGACAAACTAAATTCCTTCTTCAGTGATGGTGTCTTGAAGAAAGATCAGCTAATACATTTTGGACAGGAGAATCTATAGTACCTACAGAGAGTTTGGGAAAAAGAAATTGAGTATTTGGAACTTACTGGGCTATAACTTTGACTTGAAATGTCAATAGCATTTTTTCAAATTACTTCATTATCCCCTGTTCTATTTTCAATTTTCTCCTGTTTAATTATGATTTCCTAAATTCCATTATAATAGCTAACTATATGAAGTATTCATTAAGTATTTTCTACCTAAACAAATTTAGCCTTATTTTTGTCCTTTCCTTAATTATTACATAAGCAATACAAAAAAAATCAGTTAAAATTAAGCCAAGAGATCTGGGTATGGTTGACAACCCCTAGGGAATTGTTTATTTATGAAGAGAACTTATTGTTCATATGCTATCTTCAGAGAGCTGGGGACTCAAATCTGGGAGAGAATAAAATGACTGACTATTAAAGGCTCTATCTTAAAAGATATTTAATATCATAGCAGTGAAAAGACATGGAAATATTTAGCTATAATCAGCCTGTGCCTGAGAACTATGTAAATTTTAGAAATTTCTAAAGGATGTAGAAAAAAGAAGAAAGAAATCTTTATAAGCTAAGGTGACATGAAAAGAATCATTCCTAAGTGACAAAGACTTTAAAACATCTTTATTTGCTGATTTGGATTTCTAAAAGAAGAGATAATAGCTTCACGTATTCTTGTGCTTCACATATTCTTTCTTGGATTTAGTTGTATAAATTCTTTTCCAACAACCTTGCTATCATTAAATAATGTAAACAACATTGTGTGATGGGGAAAATCTATGTAGTGTGGCAGAAACAGAAATATTAGCAAAAACTGTTCAGGCCTTCCATTATTTCAATCCATCCTCCTTTTCTAATGATAATGAGAATCCATTATTCCCTGAGGTAGAGACAACAGTAATGTTTAACACTCCATTTGCTTTTACTCATGGACATGCAGGGAAACTGTGCTTGGATAATTCCTGGCATCTAGGAGGAACCACATGTTGAGTTCGGGCCATTTCAATGGAATGTGTTCAGAAATGATGGAAAGTTCATCCATACCTACCCTTTAAAGTCTTCCTATGGTCTGCTTTTTATTTCTATCTCTGTTTGCAAATGGCTGAACTTCTGGAAGAGACCCAGGAAGAGGATGTCATAATGGAAGAATTTCCGAGGTGCCTAACAGAACAATTCTGGGTTGCCTAACAGCACAAGTCTTGAAACTGTAAACTAAAAATAAACTTTCATTTGTTAAACCATCTGCATTTGGAATTTGCTGTAGAAACTCATGTCATTTGCCCTATTACAACCTATACATAAGACTGGACTCTGTGTTGCTAGTATGGCAGGTCTTACGTACCCCCCCCCATTTCAACTTACTTCTGTGACATTGATCTAGATTATATTCCCCAACATGTCTACCTTCCTACGTCCTGCCCACCTTTCAAGACCCAATCAAATATGACCTTCCCATAGCTTTTTTTCCTCTTATTTCATGATATTTTTAGAATCCTTCTTTTTGCACTTATAGCCAATTTTTTTTCTCTTGCATGCTTCTTACATACATATTTCACTAGATTATACATCTATTTGAAGATGTACATTCAGTGTTATATTTCCATTTTGTATTTTCTTTCTGTATTCTTCTACATTTTAAAATAATCCTTTCTAAAGCTTCTCTCATTAACAAAAAGAGTGACATGAGATTAGACCTGAGGGGGTATTTAAATATAAAAGGAAGGATATAGAAACTGATCCATCATCAGAAGACTGCTACCATAATTTTTACTGGCAAATCTAGAAATAGCCACAGAGACACAAAAATGGCATACAACTGCATGGTCTGAATGTTTGTCCTTCTAACACTTATGTTGGGACCACAAATCGGTGGTATAAGAAGGTGGGTTCTTTAGGAGGTGACTATGTCATGAGGTTGGAGACTCATGGTGTAATTAGTGCTCTTATAAAAGGGATCCTTGGCCCCTTCCACCATGTGCAGACACAGTGAGAAGTTAGCAGTCCACAAGCTGGGAGTGGCCCTCTCTAGAACCCAACTGTACGGATACCCTGATCCCAGATTTCCAGCCTCTAGAACTTAGACTGTAGTAGTGAGAAACTGGAATTTTGAAATAACATTTAAAAGAGAGGAAATATTCTATTTTGGGGTTTTAACATTTGTGTGTTTTGTTTTTTTTGCAAACTCACTTTTTCAGCTAAATCCTAGGTGCTGCCTTTGGATTTCTGCACTTTAGAGCTTTACCTGCCACTCTGGTTTTTCTTGATGGGTAGCAAAGCTTTAATCTAGACCCGTGTACATATCCACACCATACCTCTATCAGCATTTCCTTATTTAGCATCTTTTATTCAGTAAGTTGTCCTGGCAACTTCACTTTATTATTTTTTTTCTCATTGATTTATTTAATTCTATTTCCCTTCTAAATTCATCTGAAAGAAAACATGGCCTCTCAATGTAAAAACAAAACAAAATAAAACAAAACTTAAATATAGTGTCCTTTTACAACAGGAATTTTTTAGTTCCTTATAACTAAAGCAACAGATTGAGGACCCTTCATTCTCCTTTCCTATCCCATAGTCCCAAATGCCTCAGATAAAAAGGCATAACGATGCCCAGGCAGGCTCCTGAATATTTGGGATGCTTCCCTGCTTCACTCTTCATGTCAACTATCTATGTGAGACTGCAAATACCAGTGGGATGCATTACAAATACATACAGTGGGTGACATGTTCCTTTAAATGTATATTTTTTGTAAGTGGTAATATGGAAGAATTCATGCTTGTCAAAAAAAATTCAAATATCAATGAAGAAAAATGTAAAGCGGGTCAAGAGGAGCCTCTCTTGAAATGATTTCCACTAGAAATTGAGAAGTTCCCAATTTCTTGGACTATCTACCCATACAGAATCTTGTACAGCGTTAACAGTGAGGCTATGTCTGAGAAATGCTTCTTTAGGTGGTTGCATGGTGCAAACCTCATAGAATACACTTTCACAACTGAAGACAGCTACAGTGTAACCAGGTGATATAATCTGAAGGGACACTCTCATACAAAAGGTCTATGTTAATAGAAAAGTCACTATGTAACACTTGACTACACTTGTTTCCAAAGCATTATTTTATGTGTTTGTACAGTATACATAGGAAGGAACATTTCATTTGAATCAAGAAGAGGGCAATATACGTGATCTTTGCAAAAGCTCATCTGTAAAATATTGCTTACTGGAGGCTATGGGTGGAGAGCAAGCTGAGATGATAAATAAAGGGTACAGATCCAGTAAAAGGGGAGGAATAAGGTTGAATTCTTTTTCTTTTAAGTTTAATTACACAGCATGTTGAATATAGCTAATAATAGAGTCTGTACATTTCAGTATTAAGAGAGCCAAATTCAAAAGTTATCATCACAAAAAAAGTTTTAAATGTTTGAAGTGATATTAATCAGTGTGAGTCAATCATTTCACAGTTATTAAAAACCACATCACTTTGTATTTCATAAAAATACATGAGTAAAATTTGTCAATATGTAATAAAATGATAATATAAAATTTTGAAACAACATGTTTGCATTAGCTTTCGTATTATGTTTAAGCTGTTGACTACGTAAGTCTTTGCTTAGAATACTTAATATATTTTTAATATTTTAATATATCATATTATATGTCTGTATCCTCGAATTCACAAAATAATTTCAACTTGAGACTTTATAAGAGATATACAAAGCATTTATAATATGCTACTTCTGAATATTGTCAATGAAATATTGTCAATGAGAAGCAATATTTTTAAATTATAAAATATAATTTTTTTTTCATGAAAACAACGAGAAAAGGCCAGGCACAGTGGGGCATGCCTGTAATCCTGGCAACTCAGGAGGCTGAGGCAGGAGGATCTAGAGTTCAAAGCCAGCCTCAGCAATAGTGAGGCACTAAGCAACTTGATGAGAGCCTGTCTTCACATAAAATACAAAACAGAGCTGGGGATGTGACTCAGTGATCAAGTGCCCCTGAGTTTAATCCCAAATACACCCCTCTCCCCCCAAAAAAGTGAGAAAAGACTGCCATGGATAATCAAAGCAATGCTATTTCAAATGCCTCACAACTGCACTAAGTCCTATAGGTCCTCATGTCCCAAAGAATACCAAATATGTTAGATTAAAAACACCATTTTAATTTGGGGTGAGATGAGACTTAGAAAAATCACATTAGTCTCTGAAATTCCAGAGAAAATATGGGAGTCACCACAAGATTCTTTCTTCAGCAACGTTCTCACCATATGTTCTACTTCTTAAGGTCATGACACCAAAACCTCAGTCAAGGACGAATTCCTATTGTATTCATCTGCTTTCTATTTCTAAGTGTTGGACTCTTAAAATCTTGCTTTGGTTATGAAAGAATATGTGAGACTTAAATATAATTGTATATCATGAATAAAATACCAGAAAATATAGCTTATTGTTAAGGATACAGATCTGGAGTGGAAAAGGTGTGGATCTGGTGTGTCCATTTTCTGTGTAACCCAGACCAAGTCACTGTGTGTCTCTTGGTGAGTGATTCCATTTCTCAAGAGCAGTTCTTCAGCCCTAAAAATGATGAACAATAGTATAATTCTTTCAAATTTACTATCAAAATTAAAACGAGATTATAGAATGTCGACTTCTGATCAGGATAGAGAATTCTGAAGGAGAAGAACAATTCCATTAAAACAACTTGATAAACCAGATAAAATACAACAATGATCAGTGTAGAGTCATTAGGTAGCTGTGGAAGTAATTAAGGAGAAGAGCTACTGTCTTAATCAGTCTGCTATAAAAAAAATGACCATGCACTGGGAGGCTTATAATAAAACAGAAATGCATTTCTCACATGGTCCGGAGGCTGAAAATCCAAGATCGATGCAGCTAGTGCCTGGTGACACTGCTTTCTGGCCCGTAGGCAAAACTTTCTACTTGTGTCCTTACATGCTGAAAGCAACAACACTGCTCCCTGAGGTGTCTTAAAAGACACCAGTCCCATTCATGAGGGTGCTGCCCCCATTGACTCAGTATGTCTAATATCTGATATCCTAATATCATCACACCATGGGTAAAGATTTTAACATATGAATTTGCAGAAGGGGGGACATGAACACACAGATCATAGCAGAAAGCAAAGCTATGAGTGGGTAGAACTTCTGAAAGGCAAGCTGAAAGTGGAGAGCTGATTTTCTCCCAGATGCATTTCCTAATTTTTGATGTATGGTTTCTGAGAATCTAGACTTGACTGGGAAATCTAGACTTGACTAGGCCATTAGTGGGGCTGGGATTGTGGCTCAGCGGTAGAGCGCTCACCTAGCTTGGGCAGGACCCGGGTTTGATCCTCAGCACCACATAAAAATAAAGGCATTGTGTTGTATCCATCTACACCTAATAAATAAATATTTTAAAAACCCCCAAAACAAAAAAACAAGGCCATTAGTAAGTTAAAAAAAGATCAATGGAACCCTGAACTGACAGTTGAAGAATTTTAATACAAATTTTCTTTTTAATTATATTTTGTGATGTCCAAATTTCTCTGGGTGGGCAATTAGCAGATGTGGAGGACTATTCCTTATGAATAAACTTGAACTAGAGGAAACTGAGTTTTTACCAGTTATGATACAGCTAGTTCTTCACTAAATTAATGTCTTCACCCCTCCACTCAATCTGCTGGTACGGATGACTCCTTTCTGGTGAAATATAACATAGCAATAAGCTCCTATATTTCTTAATATGCAATGTCAAATATTTAGTAATTGAGGAATTTCCAATGTTCAATTATAGGCTGGTGTTTGGCACACCACCGTAGACCTTAGTGGTTTAAATTCATCAAAAAAATAATCTATTGTGTCCAGTGAAGTGCAATTTGGGCAGTATATAATAGAAATGGTATATCTCTACACTACACAGTTTCAGCTTGGACAGCTCAACTTGGGCCGGAGAACAAACTTCAAAGTTGGCTCTCTTAGATACATAGTAATTAGTGCTAGCTGGGAGCTGGGGGCTCAGAACTAGCAGTTTTCAAAGGATCCTTGGTTCTTCTACCCATCAGCTTTTCCATAGGGTTGCTTGGGATTTCTCATAGAACCTTTGCTAGCTTCCAAGTATTAGAAGAGATCTAGGAAGCCAAAATATTCCTTATGACCAAATCTTGAAAGTCCAGAATACTACTTTAATATCTTCTTTTGTCAAGTTAATCACTAGGACCAGTCTGAATTCAGAGAAAAAGAAATTAGACTTTGTCACTCAATGTGACAAATGGAAAATAATCTATGCCTATCTTAAATGTACCACGTTGTAAAACAATACAATGTGATATAAAATCAAGCAGAGTCCGGGAACACAGATTGAGAATGGACCCATAGGTGATACATAAGTTAGAGTAATAAGGATACTGAAATAACTCTTGTTAATATATTGAAAACAGAAATGATAGAAAGAAGAAAAAGTTGGACTTGTTCAAGAGAATTTGAATATATATTTTTTTAAAGTCAAGGGAAATACTAGACCTTAAAAGTATAATACCAGAATTTTTTTAAAAAGTAATAGATAAATTTAGTAGCATATCATACTCACCAGAACCTGAAACTGGTGAGTAATAAATCAGGTGTAAAAGATATTCAAACTAAATGCACAATAACTGAAAAGAATGGAAAGTGACACAGGCACATTCTAGTAAAACTGATATGAAGCAAGGACCAATATGAAAATTAAATGTAGCCAAAGGGAGAAACTAAGTCACCTTAAAATAATAATTTCTAGTGGGATGTGGTGGTGCATACCTGTAATCACCAATGACTTGGGAGACTGAGACAGGAGGATTGCAAGTTCAAGGCCAGTCTCAGCAATTTAGCAGGGGTCTAAGCTAGTAAGACCCTGTCTCAAAAAAAAAAAAAAAAAGTAGGGGTTGTGGCTCAGTGGTTAAGCATCCCTGGATTCAATCCTAAGTACCAATAAAATAGATAGATAGATAGATAGATCAATCCTGATTTCTCAAAAGGAATTAGGGGGAATTCAGAAGACAATGAACAGACATCTTTTAATCAGTAAAAGAAAATAACTGAAAACATGGATGTTTATACCACGGGGGGGGGAAACTCTTCAAAAATGAAAGTAAAATAAAAACATTTTCAGGCAAATAAAAATAGAGACTTCATCACCAGAATGCTCACAGTCGAAAAATTATTGTTAGCAGTTATTTGGGCTGAAATATAGAAATGAAGAAAAAAGGAAGAGTAATCAAAAAGATGAAAATATAGGCAAATATAAGAGAGTTTTGGCTATGCAAAATGAATGCTGTTACATCATGAAATTCAACACTATGTGAAATTTGCAAGACAGCAGCAATACAAGAAATAGGAAAGAGTGAAAGCAGTTATAGTATTCTAAGTTTCCATCATTAATATGAAAATGAAAAATATTCCTTTTAGAACATAATAGAGCAAGAACACATCATAATCTCTAAATAAGCACTAAGAGAATGACCCCAAAATATGTAATAAATTGAAGACAATGGAAGAATTTGAAAGTTTCATTAGCCTGATAAAAGAGATAAAGATAAATTTAAAGCTAATGGGTCATATTTTTTAAAAAAATAGTGAGATAAATTTAAACTCAAATATGTCAGCAATTACAATAAACTAAAGGGACTAAATACTTCAAAAAAGATCAGCAGCATTTTCAGACTATATTGCAAAACAAAATGAAATTAGATGTTCATAATAAGCCAAACTTACATATAAAATACAATAATATTGAAAAGGAAAGGACATAAATAGATCTACCCTGCAAAACTAACCAAAAACGAAGCTGACATATGTTTATGGTGATAGAAAACAAAAAAACACAGATGCTCAAGCCAAAAATAAAATACTATACATAAAGAAGGATCTTTCACAATAATAATGAGGTCAAACTATAAGGAATATTCAAAAATTTTCATTCACAAATAATGTTGTCTTAAAATATTTTAAGCAAAAGTTTAAAACAATGAAGAAATAAACAAAACAGCCATCTCTCCAAATCCTGGAGAATATGCTTTTTTTAAGGGCTAATGGGATACAGAAAGAAAGATCAGAATGAGAATATAGAAAAAATACAATTCAGAGAGAAAACTTAATTGATATTTATGGAACATTGCACCTGATAATTTGACAATTTAATTATTTTTAACATTTATTAAAATGAATGTTATGCCAGGTCATTAAGACAACCTCAGCAGACCCAACTTTCCTATGTACATATGTGAATATACTGCATTGAATCTCACCATTATTTCTTACTAATTAAAAGAAAAATTGTAAGTAAATAGAAGAATGATCAGTAGAGTAGAGGAAAGGGAACATGGGGAGGGAGGTAATGAGGGTAAGGGGAAGTACTGGGGACTCAATTAGAACAAATTACATCCCATGCTTTTATAATTATGTCAAAATGAGTTCTTTTTAAAATTTGTTTTAATTAGTTACACATGACAGTACAATGACCTTGACATATCATACATTTGAATCATATGGGATATAATATCTCATTTTTTCTGAGTATACAAGTTTCAGAATCACATTGGTCATGCATTCACATATATACACAAAGTAATAATAATGTCTGTCTCATTCTACTATCTTTCCTATCTCCTCAACCCCTCTCCTCCCCTCCCATCACTTCTCTCTACCTAATCTAGGGTAACACTATTCTTATTTTTTCTCACATCTTCATACATGTATTTTATATAACAATGAAGGTCTTCTTCCACCATCCATGCAATTCCCTTTCTCCCTCCAACCCCTCTTCCCTATGTAGAGGTAATCTTCTTCCTATGCTCTTCCTCTCTTCCCCATTTTGAGTCACCCCCCTTATATCAGAGAAGACATTCGGCATTTGTTTTTTTTTGGGGATTGGCTAACTTCACTTAGCATAATCTGCTCTAATGCCATCCATTTCCCTGCAAATGCCATGATCTTATTATATTTTAGTGCTGAGTAATATTCCATTGTGTATATATGCCACATTGTTTAATCCATTCATCCACTGAAGGGCATCTAGGTTGGCTCCACAGTCTAGCTATTGTGAATTGTGTTGCTAAAAACATTGATGTTGCTGTGTCCCTGAAGTATGCTGTTTTTAAGTCTTTTGGATATAGTCTGAGAAGAGGAATAGCTGGGTCAAATGGTGGTTCCATTCCCAGCTTTCCAAGGAATCTTCATACTGCTTTCCAAATTGGCTGCACCAATTTACAGTCCCACCAGCAATGAATGAGTGTGCCTTTTCCCCCGCATCCTCGCCAACACTTCTTGTTGTTTGTCTTCATCGTGGCTGCCATTCTTACTGGAGTGAGATGATATCTTAACAGTAGTTTTAATTTGCATTTCTCTGGTTGCTAGAGATGATGAGCATTTTTTCAAAATGAATTCTGATGTTATACATAACTAATATGAACCAAGAAAAATGAAAAAAATTAAAATTTAAAAAATCCAGTGGTAAATTTGTCATAATTAATGAACCAATGTTGATACAAAATTATTAACTGAAGTCTCTACCTTGTTCAGATGTCCTTAATTTTTACTTACGGTCCTTTATTCCAAGATCTCACCCAGAATATCACATTAAAACAAATGTTAAAAGCCACGAAAAATCAAGAATAAACTTTCTGACTATAGTGATGAACAAACAAATGAAAAAAAAAGAATATTAGACAATTTTCAATCTTTTGGAAATTAACCAATATACTTCTAAATAATTCTCTAGTTAAGGAAGATATTACAAGAAAATTTGAGAAGTATTTTATACTAATAATGAAAAATACATTGTTGCTTCGTGGGGGTATTTATAGTCTATCTTACATATGTTAGATTTATTGAAAGTTGAAAATGAAATGCATAACCCCCAAAAAGTAGAAAAAGAGAAAATTGGAAAAAGTTAATGAAATTAAAAACAGATGTATAATAGAGAAAAGTAACAAAGCTGAAAGTTTGTCAGGAAATATAAAGAAAAATTAATCATGTTATAGCAACACTGACCAAGGAAGAGGGCAAAACACAGTTTAGTGATGGCAGGGATAAATTTTAGAGCAGATATAATAAAAAATGAAAAACAGCTCATCACTTCACAAGACATTAAATCAATAACAAAATATTATAAACTAGTTTTTCAAATTAATTTGAATTCTTACATAAAATTTGAAAGTTTCTCAACAAATAAAACTTACCAGAGGTGAAATGAGAAGTTGAAATTCTGAATAATACAAAAACTATTTAGAGGAATGGAATCTAATATCTGAAACCTTGTCCTTCATGAGAATATGAAGCCTAGCTGACTTCACTTGTCAACTATTCCAGACAATTAAAGAAGAAGTAAGCCAAAGTTACTCTATTCTTTCAGAGAAGAGATGTGTCAGTCTGGGTCCCATAGAAAGAAAGATGCTAAGACAGTATTAGATACATAAAATTTTATTTAGGAAATCTCTGTGAATGCTGAAGGGGGAGTGAACAGGGATACTGGGAGAGTAGACAAACTATGATATGGATATTTTTCCTATGGAAAGAAAGGAGGAGGAAAAGAAGATTAGGTAAAAAGAACATTGGGACTGCAGAGAAATTCTGAGAAAATCTTGCCCAAGTGGCTGGGTCTCTTTGAGCAAATGCCTTATTCAGAAATGGTCCAGTTCTAGGGACTCTCCTGTAATCAGTCACTAGCTGGCAGCAGAGGAGGAATACAATGGCCTTGGAAGAAAGGGACAATGGATATGAACAGGTGGAAAACACAGGCTGTTATTCAATTATGGTCTGTACAGGAGGCAAATTCTCTAAAAGGAAAATCCTAGTGACAGTCCTTCATGGTGGCTTATAGTAGAATTTAAGGAAAATTTTAAAACTCATTTTTTCAAAGATAATATAAAATACTTATAGTCAAAATGAGACAAGTACATTATGAAAAGAGAAAATTGTAGACTAATTGCTCATGATCATTTCAGCTATATAAAATTTACCATACATTATGATTATTTCTTTATTTATGCTTTTAAAGTAATAGTTGGAATTATATTGGAAAAGAATCCATTCACTAGTGATTTGTGATCATCTCAATGGATGTAGAAAAAATAATGTGATAATATTCAACGTCCATTTACAATAAAGAATCTTAGTCTAGCAGCAGTAGTTAGTAATGTCCATAAACTCGCGAATCAAGCCTCAGAGATAAGGATAGACTTTAGAAAGCTTTATCCCTGCAATCAGAAATGAGACAAAGATTGCTTGCTGTCATGATTTCCTTTCAATATTATATTGGAAGTCTAGCCAGTGAAATAAGGCAGAAAAAAAAGAACAATAGAAGGCATAAACAGTGGGAAAATAATAAATAGAACTATTTGCTGGAAGTGTAGCTGCTTTAGAAAACACTAAATGACCTACAGAAAAACCAGTAGTGTTAATAGAACTTAGATCCATCCATTATGAACCAGCTTCTGATACTAGAACATGTTCCTTTGCCAATTGACTTGATATAAAGCTTTGTCTGTAGAGGACTCTGAATGGATTCTAAACATCCCTCCCTATTTCTTCCTGGATCTTCTGTGGTTATTTAGCCAGTAGCAATGTTGACCTCTCACCCTACACAACTCTTCCCATCACTAGTTAGTGCAGCTCCTAAGTGAGCACCCACCTACAGAGGGTACCGTATCTTCCTGTAAATGGCTTCATCCAGAACCTCCCCAGGTTGCTTTGCAGTTGGATGGGAGGCCTTGCACCTCCCTGTATGGGCAGCTTCTCCTGGCACAAAGGGAATCCTTTTCAGGAAGCCCCACCACAGTGGCACTGAGGAGCGCTTCTTACCTTCAACATGGTACCTCCCAGAGGATGGCTTCCCTTGCAACCAGAGGGACACTGCAGTGAGTCCCACCAGAGTGGCACTTCAGTGAACCTCCAAAATATCATTGAGACACAGACATATGCTCTCAAAGGAGGTTTCCATCTCATTCAGTTTGTAGAGGTGGCTTTTCCAAACCTGCTTTTTCTTGGGGTGCTCTGCCTCAGTCCTTGGGCTGTGGAATTTTCCTCATATCTAATTTTTTCTATATTCTTTAGAATTCTGTTTACCCTTTAGTAATGAGCTCCCTTCAAGTGAAATCCTGCATTATAATGAACAATTATTTATAGTAAACTTTTGCTTTTCAAATTACAGTGTGGTTCTTATCTCCTAACTGGATCTTGAGAGGTGCAAAATAATATGTAACCTCATACACACACACACACAGAGTGTACATGCCTTGAAAAAATCAAATTATTGGAGGAATATACCTTGGATTGGACAATCACCATTTTATAGATATGAATTTTATTCAAATTTTCTTTGGATTTAATGTACTTGTGATCAATATCACAGCATGGTTATCACCGGATAAAACCTACTGAGCTTAAATAGTATAAGGAAATGTAAAAGACCAAGAATAAGTAATTTTAAAGACAGCTATTTTTTAGTAAGAATGCTAGCATGACTAGGTATATACTTTGTTCTTCCTAAATCCATTATTTCCTTCTTGAACCCACTAGATTCTAACCGTGTTAACTTGCTAAACTTCCCCTCCACAAGATAACTCTTTGTTAGATCAAGTCCATGCCTCAAATAAAAGTCAGATACTTTTCTTCCAAGATCTCAGCCAACCATGAACCCTCTATGTCCATCAGTGTCCTTAAGTTGCTCAATTTGTACCAAAATCCTTCTAATTTCTAGAAAGTACCAAAGGATTACTCCTTCCTTCTGATTATAGGTCAAAACTGTAGGGAAAAAAAATGTTTCTTATCCCATAGCCCCAGAAAAGTCTCTATCCCTCTTTTTTTTTCCCCTTGTGAATCTCAGGCAATCTTGCCTGCTCAGTTATTTGTGCTATTAAAGAATAAGTCATAGTTCTATTTGATATTCTGCATTCATACAGATAACAGATATTTTTGTGTTGTATGGTGACATGAGGGCACCTTTTTAACCCAATTCCACTGGCATGCCTCTCATTAAATAAATTAACACCATTGTCTTAACTGACTCATTAGACAAAAATGAAATACAAGGTTATACGAGTTGACTCATATAACCCTATTCCCTCAACATGGGGAGGTATTCAATGCTAATAAGCCTGAAGAAGTAGCAATTGTTTTGTGTCCCAAGTAATTTTCTTAGAAATTGTCTCTTTAGTATATTCTCTAACATAAATGTGTCCTAAAAAGGGCAGCAGTGGAAAAAGAGATCTGATATGTAACTGGCCCATTGGATAGATAGCAGGAGAAGCCTTATGGAGTCCCATTTCTCTGACCAAGTGAGGTAGTTGAGCTTGGGATGTCAATCTGAGCTTATGTATAAGTCTTGGAACATGTGTACAGTTTTCAATTTTTTTACAATAAAGATCTGGATATGATGGTGATGGTCACAGATCTATGTATAACACCTGTGCTTTATTTACTTCAATCTAAATCCTTCTCGAACAGAAACAAAATCAATTATCATAAATTCCAAAAGAAAACCTTTTTTTTTATTTTCTGGGAAAAACTAGAACTAGATCTATATTTTTTTCCCTTATTATCACCTTGATGTTTGTAAATTCAAAATAGAAATAAGGTCAGTTTAAAAAGAATAAATGGGTAAAGGGATACTTTTTAATTTGTCAGGTTTTGCATAGATTGGGAGATCTTCGAAGACAGAGATTATGTTTAATTCATCTTTGGAACCCCTACTTAGTCCAGCTGGAGCAGATAAAAGGTTGTCAGCCCATGTTTGTTAACTTAATCACTGCATTTGTACAATTCCTCTGAACTCATTGAGGGCAAACATGATAGCCAATTTATGTTCTTTTTACACAGAGCTGCTAGATAAATGTCTTACGTAAATTTAAACTCATTACAGTCGGGATTAAACACATCCTCTTCCCTCCACGTCCTTCTCAACATCAACACTTTCTTCTGCTTCTGAGGTGGGAGGATAGGGTTGGAAGTGTAGGCTCCAGAATCAAGACTAGGAATCAGTCTCAGCTCTGTTATTTACCATCCATGTGACCCTGGGTACATTGCTGACCATTTCTGTTCATTTATTTCCTTATCTGTAAAACTGCAATTATAATGATAGGGTTAACCTTTTTGAGATAGGGGTTAAATAATTAATTTTTTATATGGAAATCACTTAGCATGTTTCCCAGCACATAAAAATACCCATTAATAATGACCTACTATAAATTCTTAATATGTAAAAATGATCACAAGTGTTTCAACCCAGAATTAATTTTTAATCCTTCATTAGCAGTTTGTTAAATAAGTATTACTTATATACAAGAAATTCTGCTAGACATTAGAGTAAATAAAAAGCAATTAAATAACAAAAGGAGTAAAGGACCAGGAATTTTATAATATGAAAACTAATAGAAAGCTATGAAAACAGAATAGTTACTTAATTTGGCACAAAGGTCAAGGAACTGGGTTCACTGATGATTATCATCATGAATAAATGCTGAAATTTGTCAAATTACTCTTCTGCATCTATTAACATGATTGTATTTTTATTATACTTCTGATATAGTGAATCACATTTATTGAATTTTGAGGGCGAGCCATCTTGAATTCCCAGAATAAGCCACATTGGTTAAAATGTATTATACTTCATATATGTGGCTCGATTTGTAAAATTTTAAGAAAGTCATGAGGGAAGCTGGTCCATTGTCTTTTCTCAGGTCTTCATAGGATTTGAGCATTGGAAAGTCTTCTTTCTTCTTCAATTATCTTGAAGAGTTGGTGCAGATTAACTATACTTTTTCCTTTAATAATTGATTGACTTCACTGCTAAAGCCATTTGGTCCTAAGTCCTTAACTCCATTTACTTGTGAGATACATATTTCCTGCTTATTACTGAGTTTTTATATAATTTTTGGTAATTTGAATCTTTAAAAGAATTTGTCTGTTTTGTCCAGGTTGTTGAATTCATTGACATAAAACTATTCATTATATTCCTTTATTAATGTTTGTGGAAGAATCAAGAATATAATATATAACTTCTCATTCCTGGTACTGATAATTGGGGTCATCTTTTTGTTCAGATGAGTCTCCCTAAACATTTATAAATTTTATTCATCTTTTCAAACCAATAATTTTTGTTTCAATAATACTGACTTTAATAACAATTTTCTATTCATTTATTTTCTTCATTCCTTTTATTCTGTTTACATTAGGTTAAATTTGCTCCTTTGTATGGCTTCTTAAGGTGGCAATTTAGGTCATTAGTTTGAGATCTTTTTATAGTCTGAATACTTAGTCATATAGGCAGGTTTATCTCTAATTACTGCCTCTGCTTAATTTACAAAATATTTACACAAAATATTTATATTCCATTTATTTCTGTTCAAAACATATTTGACTTACGTTTTTTCATTTTTCCTCTGTAGCCTGTGATATATAATAATATGCTGTTTAAATTCCAAATATTTTGGGAGTTTCAAAGTCTTTAATTGGTTTTTTAATTTAATTTTGATGTGGTCACAGCATAGCAAAATTGTACAACTGAATTACTTCAAATTTATGGAGACATTCTTTATGGTACAGAGTATATTTGGTTGTATAAAAGTTATGTGTGCCTTTCAAAGAATACATAGGTGGACTGAGAATATGGTTTAGTGGTAGAGTGCTTGCTTAGTGTGCTTGAGACCCTGGATTCAATTCCAAAAAACAGGAAGAAAAAAAAAAAAAAGGTCATCTGTTATTTTGTGGAATGTTCTAAAATTTTCATTCTGATTGATAATGTTGTTCAGGTCTTGCATTTGTTTTAGTGAATTTTCTAACTTTTTTCATTAATTATCAAGAAGGAGGTTTTGTAATTACTTATTTATCATGTCAAGTCTCACTTTTTGTTTCTGTGTTGGAAGTTCTAAGTATACATTTAGCATTATTATGCCTCTTGAAGAATCATTTCCGTATCATTTTCCTGAAATGACGCCCTTTTCCTAGTTGTCATATGTTTACTCTGATATCTACTTTTTCTGACATCAATATTATTATTTCAGCTTTAATTTGTTTGTGTTAGCATTGTATGTAATTTTCTGGCCTTTTACTTTTAATTCAATCAAATTTATGTATATTTTAGTAGATCTATTATGAAAAACATAATTGGAGTTTTTTTAAAACATCCATTATAATTTGTTTAATCTTATTCCCCAGTAAGGACCCTTTCTCTTCCTTCCTCCCTCATTCTGATTATCTTTCTGACTCTATTTATGTTCTATTATTATTATTATTATTATTTTACTTAGTGTATCAAAAGAGTGTGTACAGAGGATTCATCATTGTATGTTCATACATGGTCATAACATAATTTGTTAGATTTCATTAATCAAATTATGTGCATGTATAAATATGGAATAATAAATCTATTATAACTGGTTATATTGCAACAATAAAAATTAAAAATAAAGAAAATGTTAAAATCCAACATGAGACTCTCTGCTTTCTAATTGATATATTTTTAGTCATTAACAATGTTATTTTCAGTGTGGATTAGTTTAAATCTATCATTTTATCTGCTTGCCATTTCTTCTCATCACATCTTTGAACCCTTTCTATTTTTTTGTAGTTAGATTTTATCTCCTTTATTGATTAGCTATATGTATTTGATAATCGCTTTAGAATTTTATAGTACGTTTTTAATTTACACTCTACTTTCAGATGATACCACTTTAAGTGTGGTAATAGAACTGTAAATAATGTCCATTAGTGTAAATAATGTCCATTTCCTATCAACTGATCTTTTTGGCAATTCGGTAATGCCGTTTATTTGCCCTTTATTAGAAACTAAAAAACAAAAAACAAAAACCCCAAAACATTACTACTACTTTGTAAATCAATTCTTTAAAGCTGATTTTAAGAATAAGAAACTTTCAAAAATGTTTACTGGCATACTTATTATAGCCAGTGTCTTTATTCCATCATGGGGATGGCCATATTTCTATCTGGTATTATTTTCCTTATGTCTAGTAGAATTTCTTTTTCTTTACAATTTTTTTTGTAGTGAAAATCTGATGACAAAATGTTATTTCTTCTATATTTGGTAAAATCTTTATTTCATATTCATTATTAAAAGATAGTTCCATGCACAGAAAATTGTATGTTGGCAGCTTTTTCTTTTAGTCCTTTAGGGATGCTGTTCTCTGGCTATTCTGAATTGCATTGTTTCATGAAAGAAGTCTATCTTCAAGTCTCACCTCCTTTTATCGCTTATTCAAAATGGTCCTTTCTTCCTTGATTGCTTTCATGATTTTCTTTTTAAAACTTGTTTAAAACAATTTTATCAACATATACCTTGGCATTATTTTCTTCATATTTCGTTGCTTGGAGCTTTTTGAGCATCTGGGACCTGTGCTTTGTTAGTTTCATTAAATTTGAAAAGTGTCTGATTATATAGGGAAATATTTTTCTCTCCCTTCTTATTTTTTAGGAGACTAAATTTACATATATTGATTACTTAAAGATGTTCCATAGCTAAGAAATATGTATAGTAAATATATATATATATATAATATTTTATGTAAACATATGTAAAATATATATGTTCAGCTTTCTGTTTTATTGTATGTGGACTTTATGTTTTTAAATTCAATAATATTTTCTTCTTCAGTTTCCAATTTGCTCTTAATCCTATGTACTATAGTTTTAGTCTTTGACATTGCTTTTTATCTATAGTAGTTATTTTAATTATTTTTTCCCAGGGTGGATACTGAGAATTTAACCCAGAAGAAATTGACCACTAAGCTACATACTCAGCCCTTTTTTACTTTTTATTTTGAGGAAGAGTTTCACCAAGTTGCTTAGGCTAGACTTGAAATTGTAATCTTCCTGTCTCACCCTCCTGAGCCACTGGGATTATAGGCATGTACCACTATACCCAGCTTAATTATTTTAATAAATTCCATATTTCTACTTAACACAGTCTTTCTTCTATCTTCCTGAACACATAGAATATAATTACAATATCAATTTTAATGTTATTTGCCATTAAGTCTATCATCTATACTATTTCTGGGTCAATTAAAAAGTTAATGGCCTTAAAAGATGGAAAGATCTCCCATGCTCTTGGATAGGCAGAATTAATATTGTCAAAATGGCCATACTACCAAAAACACTATACAGATTTTATGCAATTCCTATTAAGTTTTCAGTGACATTCTTCATAGAAATAAAGCAGTCATGAAATTCTTTTGGAAAAATAAGAGGCCCAGAATAGCCAAAGGAATCCTCAGCAAGAAAAGTAAAGCAGGACACATCACAATGAGGGAACTACAGAGCAATAGTATACTACAGAGCAATAGTAAGAAAAAAAGCATGGTATTTGCACCAAAACAGACATGAATACCAATGGTACAGAATAGAAGACAGAAAAACCCACGTAAATACAGTTGTCTCATATTAGATAAAGGCGTCATAAACATGCATTCAAGAAAAGGTAGCCTCTTCAATAAATGGTACATGGAAAACTGATATTCACATGTAGCAAAATGAAATTATACCCCTATCTCTCACCCTGCAAAAAACTCAACTCATAGTGGATCAAGGACCTAGGCATTAGATCAGAGACCCTGTACCTACTAGAAGAAAAAGTCATCCCAACTCTCAATCACGTCAACTTAGGAACCAAATTCCTCAATAGGACTCCCAAAGCACAAGAAATAAAATCAATAATAAATAAATGGGTGGATTCAAACGAAAAGGATTTTTCATAGCAAAGAAAACAATCAATGATGTAAACAGAGATCCCACTAAATGGGAGAAAATCTTTGCCACCTGAATTTCAAAACATAGCATTACTCTCCAGGATAGAAAGAACTAATAAAAACTTAACAACAACACAACAAAAATAACCCAGTCAATAAATGGGCACAGGAATTGAACAAGCACTTCACAGAAGAAGAAATACAAGTAATCAACAAATATATTGGAACAGTTCATCATCACAAGCAATTAAATTCATGCAAATTAAAAGTACACTGAGATTCCATCTCACTCCAGTCAGAATTGTAATTATCAAGAATACAAGTAATAATAAATGTTGGCGAGGATGGGGAGGGGGAAGGTATACTCATACATTGTTGGAGGGACTGCAAGTTGGCACAACCATTATGGAAAGCAGTATGGAGATTTCTCGGAAAACTTGGAATGGAACCATTTGACTCAGTTATCTCACCCCTCAGCATATACCCAAATGACCTAAAATCATCATACTATAGTGACACAGCCACATCAACATTCATAGCAGCTCAATTCACAAAAACTAAGGTGTGGAACCAGCCTAAGTGCCCTTCAATAGACTAAGTGCCTACATATACACAATGGAATATTAATCAGCAATAAAGTAGAATGAAATTATGACATTTGCCAGCAAATGGGCAGAACTGAAGAATATCATGATAAGTAAAATAAGCCAATCCTCAAAAACCAAAGGCCAAATGTTCTATCTGATATGAGGATGCTGACTCACATTGGGGTGGGGGATGGAGGGTAGAGTTTCATTGGATTAGATAAGGGGGAATGGGGAGAAGGGAGGAGAGATGGGAATAGAAAAGACAGTAGAATGAATCAGACACAACTTTCCTATGTTCATATATGAATACACAACCAGTGTAACTCTACAACATGTACAACCACAAGAATGGGAAGTTATACTCCATGTATGCATGAAATGTCAAAATACATTCTACTGTCATGTATAATTAAAAAGAACAAATAAAAATAGCAGTTAAAGAATTAATGGATTGTGAATTTCAGTGCATTTTGATCTATAAAAAATTAAGCAAAAACTACAAATAGTTTCTGTGTATTTCATTTCTTCCCTCGAGATTCCTCTATTATTAACATCTTGCAATAATGTGGTACATTTACTGTAGTTGATGAGCAAATATTGATACGTTTTACTAAAGTCCATAGTTTGATACTTACTATTTACTGAAGTATATTTTATGGGCTGTGACAAATGTATTCTCTATTAATGTCATACAAGAATAATTTTACTGCTCCAAAATCCTCATATATGCTCCACATATTGAACTCTCCATCTCCATAAACTATGATTACCCTTGATATTTTTACTCTGTATTTTTTGGCACAATATCATATTGTAGGAATCATACAGCAAGTAGCCTTTTAAGATTGTTTCCCTTAGCAATATGCACTAAACTTCATCCATATTTTTTCATAACTTGATAGCTCATTTCCTTTTAACATTGAATAGTATCATATTGTCTGGATACATCACAATTTGTTTATCCACTCATTAACTGAAGCACACATTAGTTCCAGGTTTTGGCAATTATGAATAAAGTTTGCTATTATAAATATAAATACAAATATATATATAAATAATATATAATTTGATATTGTATATAAACTAGTATATATATCTATATATAATGTATAACAATAAATATATATAAAATAGAATTTAAAAGATATATGTATAATAGTGTGCTTTATTGTGTGTGGATAAAAGTTTTCAGTTCATTGGATAAATACCAAGGAGCATGATATTAGATTACAGGCAAATATGTTTATTATAAGAATCTTATATTTTCTTCCAAAGAGGCTGTACAATTTTGAATTTACATCAAAAATTAATGTGAGTTCCTTTATTCCACATTCTTACTAGTATGTGATGTTGTCAGTGTATAAATTTTAGCCCTTCTAATAGGTGTATAGTGATATTTAATTGTAATTCTTTGTTTCCCAGACAAAATATGATATTGAGGGTCTTTTTATATGCTTATTTGTATGTATTCTTTGGGGTGGTTTCAGTAGATATTTTGCCCATCTTTTCAATGAAATTGCTCTTCTTGTTGAATTCTTTGTGTATTTTGAATATTTATCCTTTAGGACAATATGTGTTTTTCAAAGATTCTCTCCTAGTCTGGATTCTCTTTTCTTTCTCTTGATAGATTTTTCCTATAGTAGAAGGTTTACATTTTAATGAAGTTGAACTTCTCAGTTTTCTCTTTCATGGGTAATGTCTTTGATTTTTTATCTAAAGTATCATTGTTGAATCTAAGCTAGCCTAGACTCCCCCATGATATCTTCTAGGAATTCTATATTTTTCTTTGCAATTTAGTTCTATGACCCACCTTGACCTATTCTTTCAGAAAGGTGTGAGTTCGGTGTCTTATATGTAGTTTTCCAGTTATTCCAACATTTGCTGAAAAGACTGCCCTTTCTCACTAAAGTACCTTTTCTATTGTGCAAGATAACATGCCTATTTTTGTGAATCTATATTAGCTTCATTAACATTTTTATCTATTGTTTTGTTATGCTATAACTGTTGTGCCTACTGTATTAGTAACCCTTATAGTTAGATAACGTTGGTTCTTTGACTTCACTCACTATTGGGCTGGTTATTGTAGGACAGTTGTTTTTCATAGTTGGGAATTGTTGGTACTCCAACTTTTCTCTTCAGTACTGGGCAGGCAATTGTGGACATTTTTTTTCCATATAAATGTTAGGAAAAAATTTTCAATATTCAGAAAATAAGTTGGTGATATTTTTATCAGGTTTTCATTGAATCTATAGGTAAGGTTGTGAAGAATTGATCTTAATGTCAAGTATTCTATCCATAAATATAGATCATATGTCTCTATTTAGTTCTTTGGTTTCTTTCATAAGAGTTTTGTAATTTTCCTTATATAAATTGCATGAATATTCTATTAGATTTATATCAAAATATTGCCTTTCAGTGCTGATATAAATAGGGTTATGTTTCTAATTCTAAACTCCAATTTTTCTTACTAGCATATAGAAAAATCACTTGACTTTTATATTTTTACCTTTTATTTAAATCTTGTTATAATGGTTTTTTGGTTATATGATGGGATTTTGATTATTTTTTGTTATATCTGTGTAGGCTGATGTCATTTGTACATTGAGACATTTTTTTATTTCTTTCTTCTCAATTTTTTGTATCTTTTATGTTCTTTTTTTCCATCTTATTGTATCATCTATTACTTCCAATATGATTTTGAATAATATAGACGAGAGGGGATATTACTGTTCCTTTTAGGTTTCTGTGTAGGAGTTCTTTGTCAAGTTGTAGAAGTCTCTCCCTGTTCCTAATTTTCTAAGAGCTCTCACCATAAATTGAGATGGACTTCGTCAAATATATTTTCTGCGTCTTTCTATATATATGATCATATGCTTTGTCTTCCTCAATCTGTTAATGTGATAGATCATATCAAATAATATTTGAATTTGAACTAGCTTTGCATACCTAAAACAAATTCCAATTGTTTCTGGTGTATAATTCTTATTAGGATTGTTAAACTTAATTTATTAATATTTTCTTAAGAAATGTTGTAATTATGTTCATGAGCGATATTGATCTATAGTTTCCTTCCTTGAAGTATCTTTATTTGGTTTTGAATTAGGATAATTTTCATCTTATATAATGAGTTGGGAAGAATTGCCTCTTATTTTCCAGAATATGGAGTTCAGGAGTTGTAAAATTTCTTCCTTACTTGTTTTGTAGAATTTACCAGTGAACTCATCTAGGCCAGGTGCCTAAATTTTGGAAACCTATTAATTATTTATTCAATTTTTAAGTAACATTAAAGATGGTTCTGTTTATTGTAGAACTAATCCTTTTTTTCATTATGTAATGGCCCTCCTGTCCATACTAATTATGCTAGCTGCAAAGTGGGTTTCTCTGAAGTTAAGATAGCTACTTCATCCTTCCATTATTTGTGTTGATGTGGTGTATCCTTCTCCATTACTTTAAAATATATTTTTTATAGACAACATAAACTTGAGCATTTATATCCTCCCTAAGAGCTTCTTTCAAATAGTATATTTAGACAATTTATGTTTAAAGTGATTATCGATATAATTGTACTTACATTTATTTATATTTATATTGATATATTTGGATTTGTATACATTAATTTAAATTAATCTAGTTGATAGAGTTGGATTTATATTTATCATGCTTGCTACTATTTTTTCTTTGTTACCCTTATTCTCTGTTCCCTCTTTTTGTCTTCTAATTTTCTACCTCTTTCAGGTTTAACTGAATATTTTATATAATTGTATTTTATCTACTTTCATAGCATATCAATTATATTTCCTTTGAAACTTTTTAAAATTTGCAATATAGATTTCATGTACCAAACATACATTTCTGTTTAAGAATGTATTTCCAGTTTCTCCATCCTGTCTGCTGTATCACTATTATTTCTTTTATTTGAGTAATTGAGTATGTTTCTGCCATAACTTTGAACAAATTTTTATCTGTCAGATAAAAAAATAATAATTCCTTCTCTAATTCTTGTTCATGCAGGTCCACATTTTTGACTTATGTCATTTTGATCTGAAGAATTTCTTTTAACATTTCCTTTAAAATGGGTCCATTGGTGACAAATTCATCAATTTTTGTTTGTTTAAAAATGTCTTTATCTCTCCCTTAGTTTTGGAAGGACAATTTCAGCCAATACAGAATTCTAGGTGATTTATTTTTTTCTTCAAAGCTGAATGTTTTAGTTTGCATAGATTCTGTTTTAGTTTGCATGACTTCTGAATAGGCTAATGCAAAATTTATTATTATTTGTATATAGGCACACTGATTTCCTCATCTAATTTCTGTCAAAAGTTTTCTCTTTATTTTTCATTTTCTGAAATTTAAATATAATATGTTAAGGCAAAGATTTTGAAGGCATTTATCCTGGTTGGTTTTCTTTGAACTTTTTTTAAAAATATTTTTTAGTTGTTGATAGATTTTTTTTTATTTTATTCATTTTTTATATGTGGTACTGAGAATTGAATACAGTGCCTCACATATGCAAGGCAAGCGCTCTACCACTGAGCCACAACCCCAGATTCTTGAATCTGCAATTTGATTTGGATCATTCATTAATACTGGAAAACTTTCAGGCATTATGTCTTCAAGTATTTCTTCCATTATTTTCTTTCTTTTCTTCCTTGGATTCACATACAAATCACTGTAAACTGTAATTGTCTCATATTTATTGAATATTTTGTCAAGTTTACTTATTTATTTTGCTCTTTGCCTTTTAGTTTTAGAAATTTCTATTAAGCTCTCTACAAGCTCATGGATTCTTTCCTTAGCCATTCCCAATCTATTGATGTGCCCATCAAAGACATTCTTCTTACTGTGGTTTGATTTATATTATTTCCTTTTATTTCTTTATCAGAATTGTCATTTCTATAATTATATTACCCATATGTTCTTGTGTGTTGTCTATTTTCCATTAGATGTCTTAACACAGTAATTATACTTACCTTAAAACTTAGTTTGACATTTCCAAGTATTTTCCATATCCGAGTCTGGTGCTGATGTTTGCTCTGTCTCTTTAAACATTGTTTATGTCATTAGTATTCCATGTAATTTTTTTTATGAAATGCTAGCCATCATGTCCTGGATAAAAGGAATCCAGTCTTGGCCCTAGTGGCGGTATCTGTTCTTAAATTTCTGCTTCAGCAAGCTGTACTTCTCTGTATTAGCCTGTCTGTGTAGTTTTGAGGCCACAGTTTCCAGGTTGACCTCAGTTCTATAATGAATCTGAATTGTTCATTTTCATTTAATTTATTTATTTATTGTTTTTTTGTGAGCATTGTAGTGACATTCAGCCTCATCTCATTACAGGTTGGACCAGTAAAGTACTGGGCCAGTTTCAATTGATTGATTTTGATTTTTATTATGCGTTATATATATATTTTATATGTTTGAATGCTTTTCTAATTTTTGAATATATGATAGACATTATGAAGTTTTCATTATTGGGTGTTGTCTGTTGGGTCCTGGATAATTTTATATTTTAAAATATATTCTTGAAAGGCTGGAGGATAACACAGTTAGTGTTAGAGCTCTTGCCTTTCATGTGTAAGGCCTTGGGTTCTACTACTATTGGTATAAAAAAAACCTTGACTTTTACCCTGTATCACTTGTAAGTTATTTACTTGGAAGCAACTTGAACATTTTGATATTTACTTTTCAGCTTTGTCAGATGAACTAGAGAGACAATTTTAATCTAGGGCTAATGTTTTACCCCACTGCTAAGTTGCTGCCTTACTCTACCTAATGTCCAGGGTGTTATCACTTTCAGCGCTCTATATCGTCCATTGTAAACTCTCTGGTGAAAACCTATCATTTTTATGTGGTCTGTTTTTCATCCTAGGATGGTTTCCTTGCACAAATGTACCAATCATGATTTACCAGGTCACTTGTGGATGCCCCTTCTGCAATTCCATGCTACTCCTTCTGCAGATCTCTCATAGCTGTGATATGCCTTCTCTATGCAATGTCTACATGTCATGGTTTACTGAACTCCAGATTTTACATTTTCAACATTAGTACTGCAGACATCCTTGTCTTAACCAGTTTTTAAAAATGGTTTTAATACTCCAGTATTAAATGTTTGTTGTGTATTTTGGGTACCAGTCACTACCAATTCAAGCAATTAATTTCTCTTGTGACTTTGCTAAGAAAAATAATACCTATGAGTTGAGTCATATCTATTTCTACAATTTTATTATATAGTTCTATTCCTTAAGTTTCTTAACTTTAAACCCTTCCAGTAGTCCTCTGAATAACTCTACCTAGATAGGATAGATGGCTACTATTACTTGTACATTGTTAGTTGTGGGCAAAGATTTCATCCTTATCTCTGCATACCCCATTATATCTAGAATACCTTGCAAAAAAATCTCTACCAAAGTAATTTATTTAATTAAATCCATTTGAGTTTAAATTATTTGAAATATCCGAATAACATTAATTTTAAAAATAATTTCTACGTTATTCTAGTTTATATATTCTTTCTTACCTAATTATAGTGTAGAATATATACTGTAAGTCAGATAGGAAAAAGGAACATTTTGAATACATGAAGTGAAAGGTGATAATTTTTTTTTGTAGAATCACTGAAGCATATACAAAATGGTATTTTAGATGCTAAGTTTTTTTCCACAAATGTCATTTTAATGGGTCAGAGGTGGGGCCAAACTATAAACTACAGCAACTTTGGAGCATTGCATCAAGTTTTAAGCATTTTATTTACATATAACAGCATTGTTGCTTTCACTGGGTTGAAACATGGACAGAAAGACAGACAGACAGACAGACAGACACACACACACACACACACAGGTTTTCAAAATGTAATTTCATGTGACATAACATCTATTACATAGATCTTTATTGTTGAAAATTTCCTGGCTGATCTCTTTCTGCTTTATTTCAATTAACTGACTTTGTATCCTAGATGAATCTTTTCTTATTCTTTAATAGTAACATCTTTTTGAGTCCTTGACTAATGAGTAGAAATGTTGGAGTGGTGTGGAGGTTATATTGGAGGGCCAGAGTGGAAAGATTTGCATGAAATGAAATAGATTGATAAAGAAACTAGGAAGCTAGGCTTTAAATTTTTTATGAAGGCTAATCTCTGAGCTTGAGCTGAGCTCAAGAAGTCATGGAGAAAATCAATTGGACTGACGCATATTTAATGAATTAACACATTTTAAAATATTCAATAAAAACTCTCTTAACAAAGCATGAGTTTAGAAGCTGTAATTACAATGCCCTTAACATATACTAGAACTTCTTAAAGGCTTTCTGCTTGATGGAATCTGTGCTCGCTGCTGCCTGATTCATCACACTGGTCCTCCAAGTACCTTCCTGCTTCCAGGTAGGTAGTTCTACCTATTTTCTACCAAGAAAGAAATGGAAAATGGGTAGGCTGAAGTATTTGCCCACAGTCACAAAGACAGATGGAGTGAGCTCTGTTGAAACAAAGATCAGTATGATTTTGATGCATCTTGTAAATAGAAAATTGCTAAAATAAATTCTTAAATATATTTTTAGCAATACAAAAACATTTAAGAAATATATTTGATACTTGTATTCCCCTGAAAGTTTGAAGAACTCTCACAAAGGAAATGCTTACAATTTTAGCTATTTCAAAAAAAAAAATCAGTCCCAGGATTTTGTTTTCCTAGTGCTATGGTTCTTGTTATTTTAAAGCTCTTTGCACAATGGTATCTTAAATCTGTGGCCCTTACAATAACTTTGATTCCCTTTGTGCTGATTTTGGATGCTCTGTTGGTATTCCTATTTGTTCTTCAATCTACAAAGGTCAACATACTGAGATGACTCTTAGAGATCCGAAGCTCACCCTTCATTCTACAATGAATCATTTCCCGTCTGTGATTGTTCACATTTTTATTAAAGAAACTTTTTTTTAGCTGCATACAATTTTTCTCCTTTTATTCCTTTGTATTTAAAATGCTTTACTATAAAAACACATTTCTCCCACTCAGTTCATATAATTTTTCTCTTTGAATCATTCCACTTGAACCCATTTGCCTTCTACATAAAATTCAAGCTTCCTAAACTTATCCTTGGTAGTTAACTTCACTCATTAATTTGTCTCTATAAACTATTTTTCTTTTTTATTGTAGTCTATTACTTCAGATCTTTCATATTTTTTCTTGAATTTTCTTTTATGTCTCTTTCTTCATGTCCTTTGTTCATTCATGCAATATCCTCCAAATTCCACCCTAAAAAACATTAGTGAAGTCCTAATTAGCTTCATACCTAAAAAAGGGATCCTTTTCCCCCTGTTTTCCTGATTACCATCAGACATTTAAAAAGTAAAAATAGTTACCCCAAAACATATGTCCTCTTTTTAAATAGATTCAATTTAATATGTGTGTATGTATGTGTGTGTGCGCGCCTAGTAAAGACTTCTCTCATTTCTCTTTAATTGTTAATTATGTTTCTTTAAAAATCTATGGAACTCATCCACCTCTAGGAAGATCATCTAGACCTCAGAGGATCCAGCTAGAAGCACACATCTCTGTGTGGTCTGGTTACCAAGAGCATCTCTCAACTCCTTTTGGGAAATGGAAAGGCTGGGTTGGTTAAGTATATGGGAGGCTTTGGAATCTAAATTCCAGCCATGTCATTTTATAAAATTTTATAACATTAGGCAAATTATTTAACATTTCTGTGCCTCAGTTCCATCATCTGTAGAATGAGGTTATTACTGCTCGAAGTTGTTGACAGTTTAAAATACATAATTACATGTTGCACTGAAAGAATCTCATGGTTATAACCTAAGACAACTCAAAAACTAAGTCATATTATATACGCTAGTAAATTCTGTTCTTCTGAGCTCCACAGTTTCTTATTTGAGAAACAGGAAGAAGCCAGATATAGTGGGTTTTACTGGAATAGAGAAAACAGAGTTGCTAAGATTATTAATCTTGCCCATGAGGTAACAAAGTTTTGGTTTCACAGGAAGTAAAACTATAAAAACAAATACAATACTGGTTAGGAAATAAAGGCCCCAAAGAAAGAAAGAAATACATATAAGCATTGGATAGGGAAGAATCCCAAATGGCAGCTGGTATTTTATGCAGTGGTAATATCTGGGTTGCACTAATGCATTCATAATGACTGCAAGTTTCCTACACTAAAGGAAAACACAGAATATGCAGGCATGATAGAGGTTGTCTGGGAGATGTGGAGAGTGTGTCAAGAGCCCAGCGATCGAGCTTGCACATACAGTGCAGGGAGGAATGTAAGTTTGGAAAGTTAAGAGAAAACCATAGTTGGAAGAGCCTTACATGAGAGAATAAATGTCTTCTTTTAACTGGCAAATAATAGCTGTAGAGTTTTAAATTGTTTGCAAATCTGAATGAATACTCATGCTTTGCCTTTTCTCCTCCTGGCATTTAAAGAAAGGAAGGACTATTTCAACAAGAACCAAGAAAGTGAGCAGTAGTTCTGTTTAATGAGAGAGAAAATGGAGGCCAACCCATTCTACACATTCAGGTTTCTCTGAGAGTTGAGCAGTCAGAGATATTGGCAGACATATGAATGGTATATCTTAAGGCAGCCCTGGGTCAGAGAAGAAGATCCTGTACAGATATGAAATTCTAGGGATGAAACCTGAATTTTAGCTCTCTTGTGCACTTTCCAAATTAAGAATGGAAAGTAGCTAGGAAAGAATCTGAAACTGCGTGTGTATTTATTTGTGTAATATTATGCTTTCAAGTGTGTTTGTGATTTACCATTTGGTATTGTTGAAACTATGTACCATTATGACTTTGTCACCACCTGGTGACAGATTATTATAATAATAGATTCATTCATTAACCCTTGATTTATGAAATTATAAAAAAACAACATCTTGGCATTATGTGACAAAGTAATATGAAGACCAGAAGAATCTGGAGGAAAATGGAATATCCTTTTTTACCTGACATCCTTTCTGCACCCTGGGGTTCTACTTTCTGTTGTTAGATCCCTTTCTATTACAGGTTCAGTAGCTTAATCTACATATATGAATTCTAAGCCACCCCCAAATTGGAAACTTTTGATTGTCATGTCAGTGCTCAAAAAGTTTCAGATTTCGAGTTGCTCGGAAGGCTGAGGCAGGAGGATCTCAAGTTCAAAGCCTGCCTAGGCAGAAGCAAGGCACTAAGCAACTCAATGAGACCCTCTCTCTAAATCAAATACAAAATAGGGCTGGGATGTAGCTCAGTGGTCGAGTGCCCCTAAGTTCAATCCCTGGTACCACAAAAAGAAGTTTCAGATTTCAGATTAGAGATGCTCTAAGCAAATATTTCAAAAGCTGAAAACATCTGAAACACTCCTCATCCTAAGCATTTTAAAAAAGGGGCACTCAACCTATTTTATAAATTTGCAAGATGAAAGTTGGGGTTGCAGAGAAGCAGAAGATATGATTTTTTCAGTAAATATTAATAAATTGGTAAAAATAGTATCTACACATAAAATATGAATAATAAACAGAGCCCTGTCAAAATAACTGATTTTTAAAAAATATTTATTTTTTAGTTTTAGGTAGATGCAATATCTTTATTTTATTTTATTTATTATGTGGTGCTGAGGATCACACCCAGTGCCTCACATGTGCTAGGCAAGCACTCTATCACTGAGCCACAACCCCATCCCCAACAATTGAGTTTTTTTGAAGAGGAGGAAACCACTACTATTGAGGTTGGAAAGCCAAATTTTGCAGAGAGTGACATTTGAGCTAGCACTTGGAAGAACAGGACGAGTTTGGGCCATTTGAAGAGAGCCTAACTGGATGTAGAGTTGGTCATTTGTAAGAGCACAAATGTGAGATACAGATCAAGATAATTAAGCAAGGGTGTTTTCATTATGGAGAGAATAGCTCACACAGGGTGTTTCAATGGATGCCTATCTGATTAAATCTTATTTAATTATACTCTATGTCTGCCATCTCTCTGCTACATGTAAATATGTCTTTTCTTCATTCATTATGAGAATATAAATTATTATAGAGCTAGTACTTTTACGTGAGATTTTATGTTTCCTTTAATGCTAGGTATAACATTTTATATTCATTAGCTCTGTGAGCAATATTTTCTGAGTATAAGAAGGAAGGTAGCAAGGGAAAGAGGAAAGATGAATAAATGAGACAGGTAACAAAGAGTATTAAATAGTATAGTGAAAACTGTTGACTCCTACATTGGTTCCTTCTCAAAGATAAAAATTTCAGAAGTGGAGAAAGAAGTGATGAATAGGCCTCTATTCAAAATGTTAATAGCTACTAATTATCAGTAATTAAATAATGCTATTGTGATAGCTGCAAAGTCACTTGAAATTTCCCATTATTTATATGTCCATTAGTATATGTGAGTGTGCCAATAATTCCATGCAGAAACACCCTACATATTTCCCACACATGGTTCCAAGCCCACCAGAAGGAAGTCGTCCATACAGAGGAATAAGTTTATGAAGTACAATGGTTTGGCATGAGTACTTTAGGACCAAGGGTGAATGAAACTACACTTCCATTCAAACATCCTGCAAGTCAGAGCAAAATAAGTTCTTCCCTTCTGTTCTTCTTAGAGTTTTATGTGGCCAGAAGGTTATGTTGGGTAAGACTGACAATAGCAAATAGAGAGTTCCCAGGCATTATTTGCAAGAACACACAAAGGCCTAGATATTCATTCTAATGTTATAAAAGGTTAAGTAATACTTTAGTTGTTTCAATTTTATTGAAGAGCACATGCAAGCATAATTCCTTTGCAAGAATATTTAATTTCTTTTGGTGAAAATTGAAGGGTTACTAGCACCTTCAAGAGCAAGGGACCCTGATAACCAGTCTCTAATTTAGGAGAATTCTACCAGATTTTCTATACTGAGCTTTCCTAGGAAGATCCAATCACATTCAACTCTCCTCTTTTCTTCCTTTTCAGGGGTGGGAGGATGAAGAACAGTTAACTCATGCATTTTTTATACAGATGTCTGTCTGCTGTTCAGTCCCTAAGCTTGTAGAATGCCAGATTTCCAAGCTAAACCGTTGAATTTTTTTTCTGGCATTCTAGTAGAAAAATAACTCAAACCACCAATGGAAGGAAATCTTATGGTTTCATAGCTAGAGTTTTCCTCTATCAGAATGTTCTGGGATACAGGTTACTTGTACACCAAGGATGTCACAGCCTTATTTAGTTTAATTAATTGTGTCTCAAAACATTCAGTGGAAGCAAAGTAGTTTATAATAAAATTCAAAGAAAAATCAGTCCGTACATTTTTAGAATTATTCTTCCAAAGTGATATGCAATAGGAACAGCCTTATAAAGTTGGGTTCTTAAAGTTATTTTGAGAATTCGACAAAATTGGGAAAACTTATAAAAACAAGAAGACAAACATAAACCATATTTTGAGCTGTGAATAGGTTCTTGGATTGGCACTATTTCGCAGAATTACTAGACAACAAGTTAAAAAGGACATGGGACAAAAATAGGAACCCATATCAAATCTGCAAAATTTCTATGAAACATGTCTTAATTATCCCCTGATTCAGCCTTAGCACCCTCCAAATGACCTGAGAAACTACCTTTATGCGGGGTGGGTAGGATAGTTGAGTCTATCATCCTGCTATGCATTTCCATTTTACAATTGAAGCCAGACTAAATGACTCGTCAATATAAAGGCAGGACTGACAATTGGTCACACTTGGGGGAATGAGGCATGGCTTCATTTTTTCCAGTTGTAATTAGCCAGGCAGAGCAAGTCACATAGCCACACCTGATATCAATGAGACTGGCAGGTAGACCCTGGCATGGAGACACTACAAGTTCCATGGCATGTGCAATATTTCTACTATGGAAATTAATTAGGGAAACAATCTAATCATCAAATATGTTTTTTTCTTTTGATGGTAAAATTAACAAATAATAGACTCCCAAACTAAATAGAAATACCATGTAGGATATTTATTTTGGCATTTGCCACACAGATACCATATCTCTACCAAATGTGACAAATCATTAAAATATGGTAATAGACATTAGATGTGTGGCACTAAAAGTCACATAGCTTAAAGCTGTCATTTTGGGGTATAAGCATTCTTAGCATGATTCACAGAGTCTTTGCCAAGATGGAACAGTAAAACCTTTGAAGGGACAGAAAAAAAGTTGAAAGTAGCTGAGAACCTAGCAGACAGCGATTCTTTGACTTTCATATGAACAGACCATGTCAGAAAAGAATTCAAGAGATTTCCATTCTCAGGTTTTGACTACAGATCTGCCTTTCCGAGCAAGAAAAATTTTAAATAAAAAATGAGCCTTTGATGGTTGATATAAATGGCAATATCCTTCTATATTATTAATAATAGAATTCACATGCTAATTTCAGCTCACATTTAATGGGAAAAAGGGGGAAAAGAGGAACAACACTCCATGCAGATAAGATTTCTGTTTCCTGTTGAGAATGACACATTACGTATATAGCACAGAAAACCTGCTATCCAAAGGAACATGGAACAGAAGGATTCATTTGTTTTAAAATTTGACTATTAATTGTTTACTTACATCTGGGTGATGTAAGACTTTTTAGAAAGCTTTAGGTATAAGTTTTTAAATGGTTATTCCATTATAAAACTTTAGCTTCATATATTAATTTAAAATAATTATAAGAAGCAAAGATAATTGTGGTAGAATCTTGAAAAGCATAAATTGTACAATATATCGGAAAGAAAATGGACTTTTTATAATGTTAATTTATGAAACATAAAGCCAGTCTCCATAAATAGGTACTAATTAAAACTTGAGGCATTGTTAATGAAAATACACTCCATTTATTAAGACTCTATTTTAATCTAATATATCTTAACTATATTTTTCTTTAGCATATAAGAACTAGCTACAGCCATTATGAAAAACATATTTTACTCTACAAATGAATTCATCTACAGTGTCTGCTTTGTTGCAATTATCATGAAAGTGGATTAATAAAAATTTTTTCTTCTAAAATTAAGTGAATGGAACCTGAACGAGCTGGCTTAGCATTAAAGCCACACGTATTGAAATATTTGCTATGATTGTAGATAAATCCAAGAATACTACTTCCCTGAGTCTTTTCAAGACATTTATTTGTGTCTATCCAACCCTGCCTTTTGTCTCTTCATCTCTCTTTTCTACCTATACACCTATATATACCTATATACATAACGATTCAGATTTCTTTTAGCTTTGTAACCAATTTGGCTCTTGACAAAGGCAATAAAGATCTAACCTTAAGACAGAAATTTTCCATTAACTTTTCAACTAGGTTCTTGCCAAACTGACTCTAAGGTCAAGTTCCCGGGACCATTATCTAAACCTTTGTCAAATATTTATTTGGTTCCTTTTTAAATGATGATCATGACTAAGGAGTAATGTCATTGTTGACTGCCTATTTCCCCAGACTTTTCAAAATTTGAATTTTAAGCTGGATCTCCACTACATGAGATTGAATTTCTTATTGGCCTTGACTATGCAATGCAAGGACAGTAATTATTCCTAATGTGCTTAAACTTTGACACAGATATGCCCACTGAGCCTTCACTAGTTATCTTTCACTCTGACTCCTCTCACACCAAATGCTTAGCTACCAATACTATTTTTCTATCATTTCATGTCCTGTGAGTCTCAGTGAGCCTTTCTTGTCCATGAAACTGAATCATCATTAATTTGGCACATCTAACTCTGATCAACAGATGTGGAAATAGTCAATGCAACCATAAAACATGGCAAGAAATGTAAAATACCATTACAACAGGGTCTGAATAAATTTTCTGACCAATTTGATTTTAATAGCAATTATAAAGCTTATGTCATATTATTTCAAACATCAGGATCTTAATACTCTATACATATGTTTAGCTTTTCTGTCTGCAATAATACATTTAATATTAATAATTTGGGTGGCATTTCTAAAAATGTCAAGAGACATATTGAATCATTATACAGAAGTTATGTTACAAGTGTACTTTTTTAAAATTTTAGATGCAGAAAGCAAAAGGTTTTAAATCAGAGAGCATTAAAATTTCAATCATTCTCAGTGATTTGCTAATGAATAAGCTCAGTCTTCAATATATGGCTATGAAAATCACACTCCTTTTCTTTTGTCTATGGATTCAACCATGGTATCCATGGATGCCACATTTTTAATGAACCAGAAATTAACAAGGATAACATAATATTTACTACTATAGAATGAGGGGATATACATTGGTTGGGGTCAGAAAGATGTTTTAGGAGATAAGATGAGGAGGAGGATATCAGGTTATGAGGAGCTCAATGTAAAAGAATGGCATCAAGAACTTTCTTAATAAAGAATATATATTTGTTTATGACAGTGTAATATACTAGGTGACTTGATAAACTCTAGTACCCAGCCAGGAGAGAGTCTGAATAAGTTATAATAAACCTTCATTAAAATGCATATGTTTCCTTCATTGAAATTAATTGGAATATTCTGGGGCGAGAAAGATCAAAGCAGGTAGCAAAATGAGTTGAAAAAGAGAGTTTATGGGATGATTCCAGGTGTTACCATGGGGAGAGGGAGAAGTGTAATTGTTTTTAGGAGACGGAGTTGGTTTGAGGACTTTCCACAAAAGCAGGGATTTTGATGACTACGTTTTCAATGAATGGATAGACTAGAAAAACTGTCTACCAGTAGTGTACAAAAAGACAAGGGAAATTATCTCTTAGCATTCTCTTTGGGAAGCAATTTTATTTTTAATCTTAAAAAGGTGTTTACAAATTTAGGGTTTCCTTATATATCACCTGCATCTTATAGGATACCTTTCGCTGGAAATTAACGGTAAAAAGTGGTCCCAATCTAACACTACCTCTAAATAAACTGGTAGAAGCAAATGCACATTTTGATAAGGGAGAAACATTCAACTCAGGCTACATGCTTAGTTAAAATTGATCTCATATTTTTTTTAAAAAGTGATTATAACCCCCAAAACTCAAATGATATATCACTAGGTGAATACTGTAAATAAAGAAGTTAAAGAGCATGGACGTAAAATATTCAAATAGGAAAAACAATACACTTGTCAAAAAAGAACATACTTAGAAAAGTAAAAAGTTTAGTCAAAAAATTAAAACCTGAATGACATGTTTAAAATACTGAAAAATGTTATAAACATCAGATAAAATGATTCTGTATACATTTCATAACAAATTCTACTATAGAGTGGAATAAATGTAGTATCTACCAAAAGAACAGGAAATCCTGTATTTATCAAAACTTCTTTCCATTGACAACATAGTACACATCTATGCAACCAAATGGCCTCACTCTAGAGTAAATTTTTCAACATAAGGTGCTGAGACACTGACCGTATTACATCAAATACCGCCGAATAGTGCCATTAGTTCTTGAAATGATCTTTAACCTGGGGAGATAGATACTTAAGGAAATTATCAATTATTACTCTATTGTTAATAGCCTACATTCTAGATGGAGACCAGAGAAGAGGAAAGATAATATATAAGAACGGAAAGATCATTTTGTGGGTCCTGATGTCATTATTCAGCATAGAAGGTGACTTGCATAGCCTCTTCCTCGACATCGTAAGAGTATTTGTTCATGTGTGCTACAAGTTAGCAAGTGGTCATATTAGTCTATCTTAGTATAATGCCTCTTAATCTTTTTCACCAATAAGTAGAGCAAATATGTGTGTCACTATTTATCAAAATGGCAGTAATGCTGAAGTAGCAAATCCCACACTGGAAGTATACATTCTTTATTTTAAAGGCAGCAAATGAACCCATGAAAACAAAAGCATTATTCTTTATCTCACAGGCATAAATTACAAATTTCCCAGTGGTAAGTCCTCATAGCCTTATGGGATAAAAAAGGATATAAGTCATTTGTTATAAATCTGTGGTCTGTTCTTCTTTGCAGTTATTCATTGAGATAACACTGGTATACATTCCTCTGATTTGATCTATTTATTTATTTTTAAAATGTTTTTTGTAGTTGTATATGAACAGCATGGCTTTATTTTGCTATTTATGCAGTGTTAAGGATCGAACCCAGTGCCTCACATGTGCTAGGTAAGTGCTCTGTCACTGAGCTACAGCTTCAGCCCCTGTTTTGATTTACTTCATTGGAATTGAATAGGCATTTCCCCAAAAATACTGGCCAAAAGGTCATCCTTTTTCTTAGGGCACTTTCATGATATAACTTACTAAATCCCTTTTCTAGAGACAATTCTTAAGTAAAGGTGATACCTACCATCCCTCTTCCTACAACCTATGGCCTATTCAGTGCATTACCATGTTCCTCAGTGTTGAGCACAAGCAAATGACTTATTTATTTATTATTTCTAAGGAGATGTGATGTGGTTTTACTACATTGCTCAGGTGGTTGCAGACATCTTGGGCTCAAAGGATTCTTTTTGCTTCAGTGTCCTATGTAGCTAGGACCACAGGGTGCATGCCGATAGGTAAACCATTCATTTGGCATATGGTGTTCCTTTCACAATGAGATCACTTGGCAAATGAACCATATGGGAATTAGTGTAGTTTTCCATACCCTGGGAAATTCATTCTCCTTAGAATATGGAAAACTGTTGGGAGAGTAGTAAGAGATAAAGCAAAGAACTCCCAGTATGAATTCTTACCAAAAAAAAAAAATTGCAAAGATAGTTATGTCCAATTTATTCTACTATCTTTCCTATTCCCATCACCCCATTTCCCTTCATTCCCTTTTATTTAATCCAAGTACATCTATCCTTCCCTACCCTGTCCACCTCATTGTGAACTAGCATCAGCATATCAGAGAAAACATTCAGCCTTTGTGTTTTGAGGATTGGCTTATTTCATTTAGCATGATATTTTCCAGCTCTATCCATTTATCTGCAAATGGGCATTGCTATCCTATGTGCATATATGATTACATGACAAATGTAATTCTATATCATGTACAACCAGAAGAATTAGATTTTATACTCCATATATGCATAATATGTCAAAATGCATTCTATTATCATGCTTAATAAGAACAAATAAAAAATAAATTTAAAAATGGAAATATGTTCTCAAATTGACATTAACTTCAGTTACTAGGTGAGTTAATTCTGCTTTTAAAGTATCTCCCATGTTAACACCTGGACCACAAAGCACTATTTTAATTGAAGAATTCACTAATAATGTTTGATTATATCTTAGGACTATTTTTACATAAAACTCATGATACTGTGATACAATAAAAAAAATACTGTACATAAAAAAAGAAAGAAAACAAAGATGGAAAGAATCTTCCTCAGCAGGTACAGTCAGGATTCCAGAAAAGGATGATGGGAAGAGAATGTTGTGTGTAGGACACAGTGCAACATGGCAGAACTGACTGGGAAGTTTACTTGGAGTATTGGTGAGTTAGTGTCCACGGAGTATGGGCTTCTGCCATAGGACAGGAGAAGCATCATTAAAGGTTACAACATGCAACCCTGTAAAATCACTGAAGGAGAAGGAATTAATTGAGAATTTCCTTTAATATATATTTTATCTGTATTTTGGCCTATGCTTCTAAAAGTGAGATCTGACTGAATTTCCATTTTGAGACAAGTGTGCACCAACAAAGTAATCACTGTTTTCACCTAAATATAAATAGATAGTCACCAAAATGGGATGAAGTCAGAGAAAAAAAAGAAAAATCTGAAAAAAAAGAATTTTTATACTAATATAAATTGTTCAGTTATATTTTTTTAAAAAAATAACAAACTTCAAAGCAACACTTTTTAATTAATTTCTATCTCACCAGTTTCCCTTCTGTATTGCAGCAGTTTTGAAAAATGGCCATGTTTGTAACACAATCCTGTTGGTTTCAGATTCAACCATGCTGTGACATCTTGGAATAAAAATACTGCTGAAGAGTATAAAGCATAAAGTGGCAATGAGATGTGACACACGGGTCATGACTGGATAATACTGAGTCAGTATTTCCACAAAATGAGAAGGGAAATGTTAGAGAATATATTTCATTGGAGCAATGAGATGTCTCTGTGCTCCATGACAAAATTGGTTGTACTAAAAAATAATAATAAATTAAAATATAATAGGAAAGGATTTCATTAGTTTGGGGAAACTATTTTACTAAAAATGATTTTATGATTTATTAATGGTGATAATACTAATAGTCATGACATATCTAGGCTAAGAGAAATGTTTTAAAAGAGAAAGAATTATGTTTAATTGATTCTAATACACAACAGCAAAGGTAAAATAATTCACATTTCCCTCTGTTTACCTCTATTATTGAATAAGAGATAAAGCAAAGAACTCCCAGTATGAATTTTTAGAAAAAAACACAAAGATAATAATGTCCAAGTTATTCTATCTTTCCTATTCCCATCTATATGCTTCATATTCCATATATATATGCTTCTCAGGGTGGTATGAGCCACAATTTTTAGTTTTCAATAGCAATTATTCCCAACTACTTATTATTTGCAATTATTCCCAACTACCTTATGTGTACCACAATACATGCTATTAGCTATTAGCTAATAAAGACTATTGGCTATTAGCATGTATTGTGGTACAGATAAGGTGAAAGGTTTTGTAACCTATTGGGGTCTGAATCATGGAAGAAAATTCCATTTGCACCCAACAAAACTTCATTGCATAGCCACAAAATACACACTTGATTCTGGCCAGTTACCTTGCAAATGTGCAAGGACTGTTTCAGCTAAACAAGTGAACCCACAACAAGCGCTATATTAATTAGTGTCAAAGTCAGTTCGATAGGTCACAGTTAAAATTTAAAAAATATATTTAAAAGTAAACTTGGGAAAGTGTTCGAGAGCACAGGCAGAAAACAGAAAATGAGCTAAGAAATATATATAGATTGCCAGAGTTCCCTCAGCCCTGGTCAAACACAGAATCAAAAGGTGAAGAACACTTAGATTCAAGGGCTCAACCATCAGAAATACAAAATGATAGTAGAAAAAAATAATGTTTGCAGATTTCAAATATCTTGCAGTGATATATAGTAAAACAAAGCAAATAAATTACCATCAACAAAAAAACATGAAATTTGAGATGGAGTTTGGATGGATATAAGTTCAAATTCAGGCTCTAGCTCTTAGCCATGTGACATTGGACAAGTTGTGAAAATATTTGAACCTCAATGCCTATCTTTGGTATCAGGGTAATTCTGGCCTCATGGATTGAATTAAAGAATACACTCTCTGCTTCTGTATTCTGGAAGAAATTGTAGAGAACTGTTATAAATTCATAAATGGTTAGCACAATTTTCCAGTGAATCCATGTGAAAGACTGTGCTTTCTTTTTTTAAAAGGTTAATAATTACTGATTTGATTTTTTCAATAGATATTTATCTATCTAGATTCTACTGCTTCTTGGGTGAATTTTGGCAGATTCTTTCAAGGAATTGTTTGATTTCATATAGATTATCAAATTTGTGGGCATAGAATTGTTCATAATATTTCTTTATTATCCTTTTAATTGAAGTGCATTTCTGATATTAGTAATTCTGTCTTCTTTATTCTTAGTCAGCTGAAGTCTTATTGATTTTACCACTCTTTTCAAAGAACAAGCTGTTGGTCTTATTGATTTTTCTCTACTGATTTCTTCCCTAAATTTTATATTTTTCTTCTGCCAACTTTGAATTCAATTTGTTTTCTTTTTCTACTGTTCTAAGGTTGGAATCTTGGGGTCTTGATTTCATATCTTTTTTCTTTAGTAATATGTGCATCCAATGCTAAAATTTTTCCTCTAATCATGGCTTTTGCTGCATCCCACAAATTTAAGTACAGGTTTTATTTTATTTAGTTCTAATTTTTTTCTAATTTCCTGGACTCATTTTTCTAGATCCTAATTTCTCCTTTGATGCAGATATGATTGCAAAATGTGTTACTTAATTACAAATTATTTTAGGATTTTTAGCTATTTTACTCATATTGAATGCTAGTTTGATTTCATTTTCTCTCTTTCTTACCATGTCAGTTATACTTCCTTTTTAATTTTTTTTCACAGTTGCCCTGGAATATGAAATATCCATTTACAACTTATCTAAATCCATTTTCAATTAACACCATACCACTACACAGGTATAGTCATAGTACTTTATTTTTTTTTCTTTTTTTTTTTTATTGGTCGTTCATAACATTACATAGTTCTTAATACATCATATTACACGGTTTGATTCAAGTGGATTATGAACTCCCGCTTTTACCCCGTATACAAATTGCTGTATCACATCAGTTACCCTTCCATTGATTGACATATTGCCTTTCTAGTGTCTGATGTATTCTGCTGTCTGTCCTATTGTCTACTATCCCCCCTCCCCTCCCCTCCCCTCCCCTCCCCTCCCCTCCCCTTTTCTCTCTCTACCCCTTCTACTGTAAATCATTTCTTCCATTTGTATTCTCTTGTCTTACCTCTCCTTTCCTCTTATATGACATTTTGTATAACCCTGAGGATCGCCTTCCATTTCCATGCAATTTCCCTTCTCACTCCCTTTCCCTCCCACCTCTCATCCCTGTTTACTGTAAATATTCTTCTCAAGCTCTTCGTCCCTACCCTGTCCTTGTTTACACCCCTTATATCAAAGGAGTCATTTGGTATTTGTTTTTTAAAGATTGACTAGCTTCACTTAGCATAATCTTCTCTAATGCCATCCATTTCCCTCCAAATTCTATGATTTTGTCATTTTTTAATGCAGAGTAATACTCCATAGTGTATAAATGCCACATTTTTTTTATCCATTCATCTATTGAAGGGCATCTAGGCTGGTTCCACAGTCTTGCTATCGTGAATTGAGCTGCTATGAACATCGATGAAGCAGTGTCCCTGTAGCATGCTCTTGTTAGGGCTTTAGGGAATAGACCGAGAAGGGGAATAGCTGGGTCAAATGGTGGTTCCATTCCCAGCTTTCCGAGAAATCTCCATACTGCTTTCCAAATTGGCTGCACCAATTTGCAGTCCCACCAGCAATGAACAAGAGTGCCCTTTTCCCCGCATCCTCTCCAGCACTTATTGTTGTTTGACTTCCTAATGGCTGCCAGTCTTACTGGAGTGAGATGGTATCTTAGGTTAGTTTTGATTTGCATTTCTCTGACTGCTAGCGATGGTGAGCATTTTTTCATGTACTTGTTGATTGATTGTATGTCCTCCTCTGAGAAGTGTCTGTTCAGGTCCTTGGCCCATTTATTGATTGGGTTATTTGTTATCTTATTGTCTAATTTTTTGAGTTCTTTGTATATTCTGGTTATTAGGGCTCTATCTGAAGTGTGTGGAGTAAAGATTTGTTCCCAGGATGTAGGCTCCCTGTTTCTCTCTCTTATTGTTTCTTTTGCTGAGAAAAAACTTTTTAGTTTGAGTAAGTCCCATTTGTTGATTCTATTTGTTAACTCTAGCGCTATGGGTGTCCTATTGAGGAATTTGGAGCCCCATCCCACAGCGTGTAGATCATAACCAACTTTTTCTTCTATCAGATGCCTTGTCTCTGATTTAATATCAAGCTCCTTGATCCATTTTGAGTTAACTTTTGTGCAAGGCGAGAGATAGGGATTCAGATTCATTTTGGTGCAAATGCATTTCCAGTTTTCCCAGCACCATTTGTTGAAGATGCTATCCTTTCTCCATTGCATGCTTTTAGCCCCTTTATCAAATATAAGATAGTTGTAGTTTTGTGGATTGGTTACTGTGTCCTCTATTCTGTACCATTGGTCCACCCGCCTGTTTTGGTACCAGTACCATGCTGTTTTTGTTACTATTGCTCTGTAGTATAGTTTGAAGTCTGGTATCGCTATACCGCCTGATTCACACTTCCTGCTTAGTATTGTTTTTGCTATTCTGGGTCTTTTATTATTCCATATGAATTTCATGATTCTTTTATCGATTTCTACAAGATATGCTGTTGGGATTTTGATTGGCATTGCATTGAACTTATAGAGAACTTTTGGTAATATTGCCATTTTGATGATGTTAGTTCTGCCTATCCATGAGCAGGGTATGTTTTTCCATCTTCTAAGGTCTTCTTCTATGTCTTTCTTTAGGGTTCTGTAATTTTCATTGTATAAATCTTTCACCTCTTTTGTTAGGTTGATTCCCAAATATTTTATTTTTTGGGGGGATATTGTGAATGGAGTAGTTGTCCTCATTTCCATTTCAGAGGATTTGTAGCTGATATACAGGAATGCCTTTGATTTATGCGTGTTGATCTTATATCCTGCCACTTTGCTGAATTCATTTATTAGCTCTAATAGCTTCTTTGTAGACCCTTTTGGGTCTGCTAGGTATAGAATCATATCATCTGCAAATAGTGATAATTTAAGTTCTTCTTTTCCTATTTTTATGCCTTTAATTTCTTTTGACTGTCTAATTGCTCTGGCCAGTGTTTCGAGGACTATGTTGAACAGAAGTGGTGAGAGAGGGCATCCCTGTCTTGTACCAGATCTTAGAGGGAATGCCTTCAATTTTTCTCCATTCAGAATGATGCTGGCCTGTGGCTTATCATAGATTGCTTTTACAATGTTGAGGTATGATCCTGTTATCCCTAATTTTTCTAGAGTTTTGAACATAAAGGGATGCTGTACTTTGTGGAATGCTTTTTCTGCATCTATTGAGATGATCATATGGTTCTTATTTTTAAGTCTATTGATGTGGTGAATAACATTTATTGATTTCCGTATATTAAACCAGCCTTGCATCCCAGGGATGAATCCTACTTGATCATGATGTATAATTTTTTTGATATGTATTTGAATCCGATTCGCCAGAATTTTATTGAGGATTTTTGCGTCAAGGTTCATTAGAGATATTGGTCTGTAGTTTTCCTTCTTTGATGTGTCTTTGTCTGGTTTTGGAATCAGGGTGATGTTGGCCTCGTAGAATGAATTTGGAAGTTCTCCCTCTTTTTCTATTTCCTGAAATAGCTTGAAAAGTATTGGTGTTAGTTCCTCTTTAAAGGTTTTGTAAAACTCTGCTGTATACCCATCCGGTCCTGGGCTTTTCTTAGTTGGTAGTCTTTTGATGGTTTCTTCTATTTCCTCTATTGTTATTGGTCTGTTTAGGTTGTCTATATCCTCCTGGCTCAATCTGGGCAGATCATAGGACTCAAGGAATTTATCTATGCCTTCACTATCTTCTATTTTATTGGAGTATAAGGATTCAAAGTAATTTCTGATTATCTTCTGTATTTCTGAAGTGTCTGTTGTGATATTGCCTTTTTCATCCCGTATGCTAGTAATTTGGGTTCTCTCTCTTCTTCTCTTCGTTAGCATGGCTAAGGGTCTGTCAATTTTATTTATTTTTTCAAAGAACCAGCTTTTAGTTTTGTCAATTTTTTCAATTGTTTCTTTTGTTTCAATTTCATTAATTTCAGCTCTGATTTTAATTATTTCTTGCCTTCTACTTCTTTTGCTGTTGTTTTGCTCTTCTTTTTCTAGGATTTTGAGATGAAGTATGAGATCATTTATTTGTTGGTTTTTTCTTTTTTTGAGGAATGAACTCCAAGCAATGAATTTTCCTCTTAGAACTGCTTTCAATGTGTCCCATAGATTCCGATATGTTGTGTCTGTGTTTTCATTTAACTCTAGGAATTTTTTAATTTCCTCCTTGATGTCTTCTAAAACCCATTGATCACTCAGCAACCTATTGTTCATTCTCCAGGTGATGCTTGATTTTTCCTTTCTTCTTTTATCATTGATTTTCAGTTTCATTCCATTATGATCAGATAAGATGCATGGTATTATCTCTACCCCTTTGTATTGTCTAAGAGTTGCCCTGTGACATAGTATATGGTCTATTTTTGAGAAGGTTCCATGTGCTGCTGAGAAAAAAGTGTAGCTACTTGATGTTGGGTGGTATAGTCTATATATGTCAATTAAGTCTAGGTTGTTAATTGTGTTATTGAGTTCTATAGTTTCCTTATTTAACTTTTGTGTGGAAGATCTGTCCAGTGGTGAGAGAGGTGTGTTGAAGTCTCCCATGATTATTGTATGTTGGTCTATTAGACTCTTGAACTTGAGAAGAGTTTGCTTGATGAACACAGCTGCACCATTATTTGGGGCAAATATATTTATGATTGTTATGTCTTGTTGGTGTATGGTTCCCTTGAGCAGTATGAAGTGTCCTTCTATATCCCTTTTGATTAGCTTTGGCTTGAAATCTATTTTATTAGATATGAGTATGGACACTCCTGCTTGTTTCCGCGGTCCATATGAGTGATATGATTTTTCCCAACCTTTCACCTTCAGTCTATGTATATCTTTTCCTATCAAATGCGTCTCCTGTAGACAGCATATTGTTGGGTCTTGTTTTTTGATCCATTCTACTAGCCTGTGTCTCTTAATTGGTGAGTTTAAGCCATTAACATTTAGGGTTATTATTGAGATATGGTTTGTTCTTCTATCCATATTTGTTTATTGATGTTACTAAACCTGATTTGTTATCCTCTTTGACTACTTTCCCCCCTTTACTGTCCTACCTCCCATTGTTGGTTTTCAATGTTATTTTCCATTTCCTCTTCCTGTAATGTTTTGCCAAGGATTTTTTGAAGAGATGGTTTTCTAGCTGCGAATTCTTTTAACTTTTGTTTATTGTGGAAGGTTTTAATTTCATCTTCTAACCTGAAGCTTAATTTCGCCGGATACACGATTCTTGGTTGGAGCCCATTGTCTTTCAGTGTTTGAAATATGTTATTCCAGGATCTTCTAGCTTTCAGAGTCTGTGTTGAGAGATCAGCTGTTATCCTGATTGGTTTACCCCTAAATGTAATCTGCTTTCTTTCTCTTGCAGCTTTTAAAATTCTCTCCTTATTCTGTATGTTGGACATCTTCATTATAATGTGTCTAGGTGTGGATCTCTTATGATTTTGCACATTCGGCGTCCTGTAGGCTTCTAGGATTTGGGATTCTGTCTCAATCTTCAATTCTGGGAAGTTTTCTCGTATTATTTCACTGAATAGACTGTTTATTCCTTTGGAATGGAGCTCTGTGCCTTCCTGTATCCCAATGACTCTTAAATTTGGTCTTTTGATATTGTCCCATAATTCTTGGATGTTCTGCTCATGGTTTCTTAGCAGACTTGCTGAGCTGTCTATGTTCTTTTCCAGTTGAAATACTTTGTCTTCATTGTCTGATGTTCTCTCTTCTAAGTGATCTACTCTGCTGGTAGTATTCTCAATTGAGTTTTTAAGTTGGTTTATTGTTTCCTGCATTTCTAGAATTTCTATTTGTTTGTTTTTTATTACCTCTATCTCCCTGTGAAATTGATCTTTTACTTCCTGGATTTGTTTGTCAATGTGATCTTTCATTGTCTGATTTTGCTGTCTCATGTCTTCCTTGAGACTCCAGATCACCTGAAGCATATATATCCTGAACTCTTTATCTGATATTCCATCTGTTGCAGCTATTACCTCTTCTAAAGTTGAGTTGACCTGCATTGCTTGTGGTCCTTTCTTTCCTTGTCTTTTCATACTGCTCGCGTTTCTTTCTGCTTGGTGCAACTGTTGTGTTTTGAAATTTACCCCCTATTTATTTATGTTGCTCTTGTATACTTGAAGAGTCTCCCTTGCAGGTACGGGCGGCGGCTGTACCCCTACTCCAATTGGGGTGATGTGTCTACCACGCTGGCGGCTCTCTGGGCCTGTTCCGGGAGTGGAAGGCGGCTCTGCTCTGTCCCTATTCCAATTGGGGTGTCGTGACTACAATGCTGGCAGGTCGCTGGGCCTGTTCCGGGCGTGGGCGGTGAGCTTGGTTGGCGGGATTCCACCTAATGGCAGTCCCTAACCTCCCTGCTTGCTAATTAATGGCTTTTCTGAGGCGCCACGCCTTCTGTAGCTGCGGGGCAGGCCGCGCGAAACAGTTGGCCTGGATCTCCGGGGTCCTGCTGCTGGCTGTTTTGATGTTACAAGCTGTTGGAGAGTGGTGGTGTATTCTTCAGCTTTCCCGGATGGTGGCCGCTGACTGCCTGGATGGAGTGTCTGCTGTTTTGATGTTGCACTCTGAAGGAGAGTGGCGGTGTATCCTTCAGCTTTCCCGGATGGTGGCCGCTGACTGCCTAGGTGGAGTGTCCGCTGTGGGGGATGGGACTGTACCGCTTCCTTCCCCTTCTGAGATCCCGTGCTCGGCCCAAGGGTCCGTGTGGGCTTGGCTGGTGGGATTCCACCTAATGGCCTTCCCTAACCTCCCTGCTTGCTAATTAATGGCTTCACTGAGGCGCCACCCCTTCTGTAGCCGCAGGGCAGGCCACGCGAATCAGTTGGCCTGGATCTCCGGGGCCCTGCTGCAGGCTGCTGGGATCCCTGGCACTCTGAGTCATAGTACTTTATGATAACACAAGCTAATTCCTCCCTGTATAGGTTATAAACCATTTATTTTATTTACACGTGTGTGTGTGTGTGTGTGTGTGTGTGTATACATATGCACAATAGTTTTTTTGACTGTGGTTTTACTTTCCATGGTTTTATTCCACCAGGGTCACTGATCACAGTCCCATCTCTTTTTAACATTCACAGTGGGGTTTAGGATTTCTTCATATGAATTTTGAAGAAAAACAAGTACTCAGTCCATTGCAGATAATATTGTCCTGAGAGTTTCACATTGTATGTCTATTTTGTTTTAAATTTCTCTTCATGCTGTAAAGATCACCAAAGTCCATGGTATATTCTTAGAATAACTCCCTTGATTACAATACAATTTCTCTTTATTCCTAATAATGGACTTTCACTTAAATTCTATGTCTCTGATATTAATATTTTCCCTGGTATAGTTGGTTTTTATTTTTGGCCTGTATTTAAATATTTGAATTTGATTTTGTGTAATGCAAATATTAAAACATTTATATTTTGGCAGCTCATGATTTATCTAGATTCATCTCTAACTTCTTGTTTTATTTTCTTCTTACTACTTTTTACTTTACTTCTTTATCTTTTTCTTCTCTTATATTCTTTTGAATTAACCTTGTTTTTTTTATACTCCAAACATTTGTCTCCACTTAGGTTTTTTACTAGTTCTTCTTTAATCTTAAAATACACAAATATGTGATTTCTAGATAAATTTAAGACTTAGTTTGTGTTTCCGTTTTCTTCCAAACATTATAAGGAATTGAACAAGATCAATTATCAGTTAAAAACTTACTGGCTAACATCAATATTATTATTTAAAGTTTCATTTTCAATAATTTAAAAGTAGCTATAAAATTTTCAATTCTTAATTGTTATAATTGTTGTACCTAAAATTTAAATTATGATATATTTTATCTACCTCTACCTTCTAACTGAATTTTTTGTTTTGTTTTGTTTTATGCCAAGGACCCTGGGACCCTGAATTATTGAGCCACATCCCCAACCCTTTCTATTTTAAAATTTGGAGACAAGGTCTCACTAAGTTGCTTAGGGCCTCCCTAATTTGCTGATGCTGGCTTTGAACCTGTGATCCTTCTGCCTCAGCCTCCTGAGCTGCTGGGATTTCAGGCATGCACCACTGTGCCCAGATTCTTCTCACTGATTTTTAAGACCAATGATTTCAAACTTATTAATGTTTCCCACCCCCCTCCCCAAGGAAATTCTTTAATAATTTTTGTATTAACGGGAAAACACCTTCCAGTCAACCCTTAAATGAGTCACTAAGAAACAGCTTTCTTATGAGGTTTTAGAAATAGCATCAATTAATGGATGAATGGATAAAGAAAATGTGGTTTATATACACAATGGAGTTTTATCAGCCATAAAGAAAAGATGAAATTATGTCACTTACAGAAAAATGGATAAAACTTGACACCATTATGGTAAGCAAAATAAGCCAAACTCAGAAGATTAACGGCCCTATATCTTGTCTCACATATGGAAGATAGAGAGAAAGAAGGTGTGGAGTGGTGGGAGTCTCAGGAAAATCAAAGGGAGATCAATAAAGTGGAGAAAGGGGAGTAGGGGAAGAGAAAGGTGAAATACTGGGGAGCCATACTGGCTAAATTGTATTGATATATTATGTCCATGTATGAATATGTAATCATAAATCCCATCAATATGTACAACTATAATGCACCAATAAAAATTATGGGAAAAATAAGAATAAAAATGAAAAAATCATTAATTTCATTTTTAAATGATAATTTGGGTATAAAATTTCTGAGTTTCAGGTGTTCTTTTCTGAGCCCTTCCCCGCATATCTGCATTGTTTTCTAGTGTCTGTTGCTACTGATGATTAAATCTCTAGTTTACCACCAATTGCCTTTTTTTTTTTATGGTAGCCAAAATTTTCACTCTAGTAGTTTTCTTTTCTGTTAGTTTTTGTTAAAGGTTATTATTTTGCAGTTTCAGCACAATGTATTTGGATTTTATTCTGTATTTTTACCTCTTGGCTTGGAAATCCACCTTTATTTAAACTGCAGATTCGTCTTCCTTCATTTTTGGAAAAATATCATCCATAAGCATTTTAAATATTGTTCTTACTCCCATCCTATCTATTCTCTATGTATCAGTTGAGGTTTTCTAAAGAGAAGCAGGGACAATAGGATATTAAGGAGAAATAGGTTTCTTTAGAGAATTGGTTCAGCCAAAAGTGGGGGGCTGGCAAGTCAGAACTTTGTAGGGCAGACTACAGATTCAGAGAAGAGTTGATACCGAAGTCTGGAGTCTAATTTCTACAGAGTAGGTGGGATCAATTTTACGTGTCAATTTGACAAAGCTAAGGGATACCCAGGCACCTGGTGAAACAATCTTTGTGGTCATCTGTGAAATGTTTTCAGCTGAGATTAGCATTTGCATCAGTGTAGGGCATGTAACAACATGTAGGGGCATGCTGCAACATGTGGGGCATGTTGTATCAGAAAAGAGGAGGTCTTACTTGCTGGCTGCTATCTGCTTCTCAGTCCTGGGGCCACAATGGAACTAAGATGGTGCCTGGCAATCAGCCAGGAGGCAGTGCTGTGGGTGGTGACATCGAATCAGACCACCTCTAGGATAGGCTCAGAACTCTCCCTACCCTGCTGACCTTTATCCTGATTGGCTCCTGTACATTATATTAGCTGTGTGTGTTTTCTCATTAAAGGAGATCCTGATTTGACTGGTCTCCCTGGCGCATCTGATTGTCTTCAGTGAGGGAGGGCTGGGTGCGGGTGGCCAGTCGACCTTTGCCTTTCTTGGCTCCTCCTGGTTGGGGAGTGCTTTCTCCATCTCTCCTGCAGGTCAGGAGGAAATGGGGGGCTAAAAACCCCAACAAATCAGTACCCTGGGTAATGAAGTTGGCCTTTATCAATGGAGGGTGGGCATGAACCATTTCATTGAAGGTCCATGGAGAAGGGGGAAAAAAGAGAGAGAGAGGAAGGGTGATTTCATTCTTTCTGTGTCATCAGGAACATCCACCTTTTCCTGCCTGGGAATTTGTTGCTCCTGGTTCTAGGTCTTTGGATTCAGATTGGTACCTATAACCTCACCTCAGCCCTCACCCCATATCATCTGATTTTTGGCTTTTTGACTGAAACTGAATCATACCATTGGTTTTCTGGTTCTCTATCAGGCAACAAAAGATCATGGAATTTCTCAATCCCATATTCATGAGCTGATTCTCATTATTCATATATGTCCTACCTACTCAATTGGTTCTTTACCTCTGGAAAAGAAACTGAATAATATAGTAGACCACGAGTCTAGAAATTCAGGCGAGCTTTCTACATTATAATATGAAAGAATTTCTTCTTTTCTGGGAAACCTCTGTTTTTGCTTTTAAAGACCTTTTACTGACAGGATGAGACCCACCCATGTTTATGAAGGATAATCTGCTTTATTTGGGATAAAATAAGATGGTAAATATTGATGACATGTGCAAAACACCTTCCAGGCAACATTTAAATTAGTGTTTGACCAAGAAACAGAGCTTTATAGCTTCGCCAAGATGACACATGAAATTAACTATCACCCTCTTTTTTCTGCCAATCCAATTAAAAAATCCTGGAACATCTCAATCTATTCTCCATAGAAACTGATTACTCTTTCATGTTTCTAATCTCATTTTATTTCTGCTGGGTTGTAGGTGAATCTTTCAATTTATTAATCCTCTCTTTGGAAGATATTTTTAAACTACCTAATATTTTTCAAGTTTCAAATACGATACTTTACATTTTTAACATGTGAAATAGGTTTTTAAAAATATTTTCCTATTCTTGTATCATTTATGTTTTCTCCATCATCTTAACAATTTTTTAAGGAATAAAATAGTCTTTTATAAAAAATATTGTAATAATGATTTCTTTGAAGAATTTGCTTACAACTTTGAGAACTAAAATCCTATTTAATTTTTTTTTCAAATTCTATAAATAAAATACTATATTTGAAAATTAAAGCAATACCTATGATAAAACCTGTAGTGTTCATAGTACTATTTTCATATATTTGAAATTTTGGTTTGAAGACTTACTTTATACATATAAAGAAATTTGTCTTTTGAATTTTGTTTGATTTTTTATTTTTTATCATTATCCCCTTTTTTTCAAAAATCTAAAACTGAGGCTATTTACTGCACCTGTTCACTGGCAGACCATAGTCAGAAAGTAAAATTTGGAATCCTGTTGTAAAAGGATACTGGGATATTCACATGTCTATTTATGGGATAGATGCTAGTTTGTCCTAGTTTCTTGTCATGAGAAATTGTCTTTATCTTCTGTCTTACCCTGGCCCAGAATGCCACATAAAGGCATGGGAAAGTTGTTCCGGCTTTTCTTGTATACTAAGGATCACCCACCCCCTGGCTCTTAGGATGGGCCTATGCGAGGCTATCTTATATGAAATACTTTTAGACTGTCCCTGGCAGGAGCCACATTCTTATCTGCCACTGCCTGCATTTTTTTTTTTTTTTTTTAGCTTTCTGCTTTCTTATATCTTTGCATTTACAGAAACGTTGGCTTGTTTTATAAGATTAGATATACCCTACTTACTATCTCATTTCAATTGCATCTGTTATTGTTCCATGCTTACAGCACATGGACAAAAAGAAAGGACCGGTAAAGCATAAAATGTATTGTTCCATATTTATAAGAAACATTTCTTGATGACTCACTAATTGCATAAGATTCTCAGTCTCTAAACATTTTATTATCTGATAAACTGATCAGTATAAACTCCCTGTCACAAGTTCACAGATATTCTTCTATATAGCCACCTCATTAAGATCTATATGTATTTCAGGGGGAAAAAATCTATTATCAAATGAACTGCCACACAATTTGGCAGTATCCCCCTGATATCTTTAGGAAATACCTTTTAAAAAAGAAAAACACAAAGCAGAGGGAAGGAGGGGCAGGAAGTAGGGAGAGAGATGAAAGAAAAAAAAAAAGTAAAAAAGCTCAGATTCCCAAATGCTGCAATTTTGAAGAACCATCCGGCTTGTTAAAATGGGATCATAGCATTGCTCTTCATTTTCCAGACTTGTAACTTTTATTGTCATCACCCTCATTAAATAGCATATAATTGACTGTTCCTTTGGTATTTGGCACTGTTCTAGGTGTTTTAGTATTTAGCTAAGGAATTAATGAACAGTGGATGCAAATCAGTACATGAGGCTTTTATCTCTCTAAGAAATAGCCAAAATGCACCCATGGCAGCTTTTTGGAATTTAGATAGCCCAATACATTATAAAATATTGTTAGTCCCCTCACCTCTGTGGTAGTTATTGTAGCACTGAAACAGAGCATTCTGCAAGGTTGGATTGAGCATTTATTGAATAATTAATTCAACAAATGCTTAGTGAGCACCTACTTTGGGACAAACTACCAGATGGAGAGACAAATGGTTCTGCATCCATATCTCCAATATGGGTTTCTTTGTAATCACTCCTAATATTATGTATGCCTTGCCTATGTTATGTGCTAAGGGGACACTTATTGATATTAATAAGTGTGTGAATCAATAAATTAATAAAGTTAAATGCATTGAAAGGAGAAAGATAATAGAATTATTATTTGTAGTTTTATTCTTTTAATTTTTTATGTTAACCTCTGATGTTTTTTGCACAAAGTCATCATTCCATGGGGGGAAATGCCATTGATTACCCTGTGGGGTCCAGTGATATTAATGATCATCAAACTTGCTGTTTTTCTAGGACTTACAACTCAAACATATTTCCAAACCTCTCTTACACTAAAAATTCTAACTAAAGCGATGTGAACAGAAATGACATAAGGTACAGAAGTGATCACCTGTAGAAGACTCAGTGTGTGCTTTGTTTTCCAACCAGCAAGAAGATGAACCATAAAGTGAACCTGGAAACCACGTTTTGAGGGAGATGAAAGTGAGATCTCCAAGCACTGTTGTAAGGAAATCATTCTGGGAGGAAAACTTGCCCTGTCCTAAGCACGCAGAAACAGACTTCAAATGTCCTAAGTGACATCGTCAATTCCAGTGATGCCTTGGTGATCATTTCTCAGGAGCTATTTCACATGACTGTAAGAATTAAGCAACATGATCCTTCACTATAATGTAAATATCACATCATTGTCCAGCTTAGTAAATCCAAGTTCATATTTTGAATCTATTTTTTTTTTTAATTTTCTTGTAACAAATATCTACCAGGGGTTGAATTCCAAAGAGAATTATTCAGAGGAAGATGAGAAAATGGAGAGACTGACAATTTCTTTGAGTAACATATATTAGTCATTTTACAATAGAATATTCTTAAAAATGAAAGAAAGCATTACTAATAGGCCTATCATAAGGAAGATTATGGCATTATAAAAATGTTTTGACACAAGTTTTTCCACAAAAATAAATTTGAGGACATTTTAGTTCATTGAATTGCCATTCATCTCCATGAAGTTTGGTCTTTGACAGAAATGAAACTGAAGAGACAGTATGTGGCTCATAGTTCATTAAACTTAGCTTATTTCTTTTCTCTTGGCTTTTACTCATAATATCTGTTCTGTCTGGAATGATTTTTTTTTCTGCTTCTTGACCTGGTAACTCACTCTTCATTTTGCTTCAAGCATCACCTTCTCAAAGGTTGACCCTACAAGACTAAGCTAAGTGACTTTTGTATATTGAAGCTATTTTTTTTCCTTCCTCTTCCACACAGCTATTAATGGCAAAACTGTGTACCATTCATCTTTCATTTCCTAAAACCTAGCCAAGTATCAATTCCATATACCATGGTCTTAATCAAACTTGGGCATAACCAAATGAGCTGAACAATGGGGGAGATTTGCTTTTGATTGGGGAAGGATTTGTGATAACAAAAGCACAGTAGTCCTCCTATATGGATTGCGGGGGTCTGTCTCAGTTCCCACTCCCAGTGGATGCCTGAATGTGCAGATGGAACTGAATCCTATATGAACAATTGTTTCTTATTTATGAATACCTATGATAAAGCTTAACTTATAAATTAGGCACACAGCATCTACCGTAATGAATACAGTAAATCATAGACTTGAATCTGAGATGGGTAATTTCAACCATAGGGTCTAAGAGAATTCTGCAGACACAGAGTAGTGAGAAAAGCTTGCAGAATATGTAGGTATGTACTAAAAGTATTTTTCTATAAATAATCATATATGTCCCAATCAGCTATGTGAATAAGGAGATGATTAATAATTCAGATCATCAGTAAAAAACCTGAATTTTCTGGCTCAAAAGCATTGCTGTCCAAAATAAATATAATGTTCATTCCATAATAAGTTTTACATTTCCAAGTAGCTATGTTTAAAAAAGTAAAAAGCAGTAGAAAAATAATTTTAATATTTCATTATATCAATATATACCAAATGTAGTCATTTCAACCTGTACTCAATATAAGAGCAATAAAACATTTTTCATTTGTTTTTGTCTTAAGTCTTCAGCATCCTGTGTGTATTTCACACTTAGCAGCATATCTTAATTTGGACCATCTGCATTACAAGGGTTTATTAGTTATATATAGTGGTTACTGTATCAGACAGCATGATTTTATATTATTATTATTTTTTTAAATTACAAGAAGTGAATAAAATAAAGAGAAGATTGTCTTTGTTGAACCATTTCCATGCCCCCCCCCAAAGAATTGGGAAACAGACTGAATTATTTTTCAAATAAATCCAATCATAGCCTTTCTTGAATTTTGCTCTCTCTCCAAAAAAAAAAAAAAAAAAAAAGGTTGAGAAGGGGGAACAATTTTCATTATGCTTTAAAAGTAGTTCCAGAATGGTCATACTCTTTTTGCTTGAAGGAAAAGAAGAATTTATAAAGCTCTGGAGTCTGTGATGATCAGGATGCTTCCAGTGAAAGTACTTTTGCTTAACAGGCAATAGAGTTGACAGCAAATAGTGTCCCCTGGGATTATGAGGCAAAAATAAACATCTTGAAGAAAATGGATGCACAAGGAGCCTTGTTGAAACTGGGAAGGACATACTGGCATTCCTAAAAAAGGCATGCATGGCAGACCTCAATGTCTTTGTACTGTTGAGTTTGCTATGGCAAGTGTGATATCTTATGTCACATGTGATCACCCTCCTTCCTGTCCCTGGGGGAGGTTGAAGTAGGGATATTTTTCTTTGCTGCAAACATTGGGTGGGCTGCAGGATGAAAAGTGGCTGCATTTTGCAGCAATATGACTCCACCTGGACCCATACCCTGTGATTTCACAAAGTCCCCAGAATGCCTCCCTGTCCCCTGACTTGGGTCTAAAGAGAGCTGGCCTTGGGAGGTGCGTTTAACTGACCTAGAGCTCAGCGTTACCAGAGATGACAGAATTGTGGGTTTTAGCTGCTGAAGATGGACTTGTCATCTGAGGAAATCTAACTAAACATCACCAAACATGTGCTTCCTAAATGCCATTTCTACTTTCTTCCTGAGATAAGATATTTCTTTCAAAGGTTAGCCAAAATTATCACATTCTCTATGAAGCCCTCACTAATTTTCCAAGACAAAAAAGAATTTTAATTTCTCTGTTCTCTCTACTATGCTACTATTGCAATAATAAGCATATTGTATTCCATGGGTTTTAACAAAAATTACACATAAAATTCCTAATATAAACTTCAGAAATAGTCTCTTCAAGTATTTTCTTTGGCTTGGTAACTAGCCTTACCAATTTTAGGTTCTTAACATCTCCCGAATATTGATATAATTTTATTTCATAGCTTACAATTAGGTCTATTCAAATTTTCACCAATAAAATGGGGCAAAATAATTTTCTTCTACTAATCGGAAAGAATTGCAGTACAAATGGAGTGAAATATCTTCTAGTGATACACATCGTATACCATATTTATTTAAAAGTCGCTTCTGCCCCTAACAATTATGCATCTCAGTATCATGTCACCATATCACATATAAATAATGGCCAACCTGTATCTAGTACTTACTATATGCCAAAACACCATTCTAAGCATTTTGTTTTATAACCTAATTAATTGTCACCACTTGTTGAGACAGTTTCCATTGCTATCATCTCCATTTTTTTATGACAAAAGGGTAACACAAAGAGTTCAAGTCACCTTTCTAAGCTAATGAGCAGTATTGGACTAGGTCCCCAGTATTGGACATTAAGCACTCACCTACCACAATAAACCTTATTTCCTTTTGTTTAATGGGATGGAAGGCAGGTGGTCCTGCTTCCCAGCCGCCAATAGAAGAGTGTCTCAAAAATGAGAGAGAACACAAGATTCAGAGATTTTCAGAGTGGGTCTGGCTGTGTCAGTCCCTGAGTGAAAACTACTGAGGGAAGCCCCTATCTCCTTGAAGAATGAACTGTAAGACCACAGGTGACACCAAAAAGCCAGAATGTTGTTTGTGTTCCTGCGACAAGTTAAACAGTTTTCTAAATTGCTATTTGTTTGGGAGAAAAGATGAATAAACAGAGAATACTAATGCTGCAAGTGGCCTTGCTCTCCTGCTAGACAGCTCCATCGCAGAACATCCATGCCTGGAGGGACGATGTATCTTTTCATGTCCATTTATGTTTTTATTTTTATAATAACAGAGGGTGGTAGAAATTCTCGGCACCTCTAGGCTTCGCCATTTTGAAAATCTTGCAGCCTGCAAATTAACTGCAATGAGACTTTTCTTTTGGCCTTAGACCAAATAGCCATTCAATACATGTCTAGTGAATTTGACAATTTTCATTAAGTAATGATAAATATTGGGAGCAGTCATAAGGGGCGCACAGCTCTTGCTTCTTATTGGAATGAATGGGGGGATGGAGTTGGGAGAAATACAAGGGAGATTTGGCCTCAGAGTACCTGATTCTCCTATGCCAGAAAAAATTGCTATGGTTTTATCTTTATAATTTCCATCCTAAGATAATATGAATTTGGGGATAAAAATACGATAAAAATACGCTATGCCATATGTGAGAGACATGTTGTCTTTTAGAAATCTCAAGTGATAGAGGTTTGCCTGTCAAACGAATGATATGAGGACATCTAATTGGCCCAAGGGAAAAAAAAAAAAAAAAAAAAACCTTTCTGTTAAATTTCCTCTTCTGGCTTGAGCACATATTCTCAGAACCCAGCCACATGTGTCTTATGCCTTTCTCTGCCTTACCCTTTTTTTGAGACTGAGTTTTCTGCTTGGATGGTGTACAGTTCTCGGTTCCTTATCAGCTTGGCAGCTGAGCCTCAGCTGCCTTCCCTTAAAGCAAAGCCAAAGCTGTTTGTGCTGCCCTCATTCCTCTTCTCATGGAAGCCAATCAGCCAAAGCTGATCAGGAGTTTCTTACAGTGACATCAGCGGCTTACGTTGTAATCACTGATAAAGCAAAGCAATAAGAATGGAGATGATTTTCTGCAGAGCTAACAAGAAGGGAAGGAATTTATAAAGTTGATGGAAAGTTTCCCCTGTGCCAAATTAAATAAGGCAGTGACCTGAATGGGACTGTGAAAGTCACTGCCTGCATCTGCAAAACTGGCCACCCTGAACTGGTAAGTCTACAATATTTGCCTGGTATTGAATATTTATTGAATAGACTATTATTCCCTGAGAAGGGTAAATATCAAAATTAAACGTCGTCTCCAGATCATGTAGTGGTTACCACCAGCATCACCAGACGCCCAACAAGGATGTTATTTCTTATGCCTTAAAGGGTAGGAATATTATAGTGAGGACCTGAGAGCTGATTTATGCAATGTTCTTTAGCTAATAATGGCAAAGTGACTTGCCCAGAGCCATAGATTAAGGTAATGGGAGAAATGACAATGCTCCATGCTTCCTGACTTCAGTCCTGAGTGTTTGAACAATATACTTCTACATTTTAGTTAAATTGATAATCCAAAGCCAGGATATCTGTTTACATAAACTCCATTTAATGTCATTTTAGATAGAGAACATGAGAATTCTCTTCTCTAGATACCCCTCTAAACATTTCCCAGAATCCATGGGATTTAGGATATTTTCATGATGTCTGATCCTTTCATAGACACCAGGAAATGTCTTCAATTCTCTAAGGTTGAATGATAAAACCCGGGAGCCCAGTGCATGTCAAGTGTACATGCCATAGAGGCATGTGGAGTTCTTCATTTGAACAAAAAATTGCCATAAATCAGTCTATGGTGCAGTGGTGATTTACTCAGTAGGACCTCTATGTCACATAAAAGGTGCAGTCTGATTGGCCAGAAAGTGGAGCCTACAGAACAATCCTCATACGCTGAGAATAAGACTTAAAATTGATGTGGTCTTTTATATTTTCAAAGTCTCTCACAATCATGTATTATTTAGATCCAGTTGAACTCAGGAGCTGATATTCCATGCTGAGCACTCAGTTGGGAAGAATGTGAGCCAATAATAACACACTCCAGAGTTATGGGAGGTCCTGAAACCCAGCTCCATCCAGGTCTCTGATTCTCCCAGGTTCTCTGCCCACTCCAGACCTGGACCTTCATTAATTTATTTACTCCAAAAATATCAGTTGAACTTAGGTAACTGTTACTGTTCTTGATACTAGGAATTCAGTGCTACAAAGAAAATAAGTCAGAGGTAAGGTCTTTGATCTCATGACATACATGCTAGATGAGAAGAGCAGGTGATAAGCAGCTGAACTTCCAAATGAGACAATTTTCTTGCATGTAAAAATGCTAAGTGAAGCAAATAAATGAATATTGAGTGATATAATTAAGTGTGATTGATAGAGATAAGCAAAAGCAGAAACATTCTTTTCGATACCATAGTTGAGGAAGGCCACATAAAAGCAATGACATTTTAAATGGGACATGTGCAATGAGGAGAAGCTAGGCATACAAAGATCAGGGAAAGAGAATTCCCAAATAGGGATCTAAAGAAGAGAAGCTTGGAATGTTCCAGGGAAAGAAAGGGTGGCCAGCATGCCTGGTGCCGAGAATGAGGGTATGGTAAACAGTGGTCAGTTTTGGAGACTCTCTTGTTAATGTTCACACTGACTCTGACAGAAAGCAGATTTTGCTTCTTACTATAGAAATTAATGCCTCAAATTTCTTACTTTTTCAGCTTTTCTATGTCAACGCCAAATATGGTGATGGACAGAAGACCATGAACCTGCATTTTGGGTCGCACCAATTGGACATAATTTGAACTTGGAGCCAGAAATCTAAAGCAAGACAATACAGTCATGATTTGCATGCCATTCCATGAGAATGTTAGGACACTAACTACAAAAGTGTATGACCTTGAAAATTGGACTGGCAATCCAAGGAGCTTTCCCTGAGCAGAGGTCACTAAGGTCTAAGCTAGGGACATCCACAGAGAAAGTTGTTTTTTGTGCTTGAAGGTGGCAGCAGATGTGCCCCAAATGTATGATTTGCATATTATTTTCCTCAAGAGTCATTCTTTTTGCCCACCTGTTTCTTCACAATTCCCAGTAAGTCTATGAATACCTTAACAGCCTTGCTGCTCAAATCCATAGTTAGTTTGCTTGCTAGCAACTGAAACATTCCTTAGATTGACATAGAAATTGGTTCCAGGAGGGTGGCCCACAACAGAATCATCATGGCATTGGATTTTAGGCTTGGTTAGAGCTGAAGGCAAGAGAAATCAAGTAGGCTCAGGGAATGCAAACTTCAGACCTTATGCAATGGTGAAGAACCAAATTGAAGAAAACAAACCACCTGTGTTCACCTGAAATGGAGGTGTCATTAGAGGCAAAGTATTGGAGAACTGAGTGAGCTTGGCTATGGACAGATGGCTGAGTTCAAGATCATGGATATGGGACATATTTCCTAAAAATATTAGGAAACTAAAGGAAAAGGATGGCCAAATCAATATTCCTAAATGCTCCAAAGAAGTTATGGACTGGTTTTCTATTTCTGTGCCAAAAAGGATATTTTTTATGACTGTGTTAAAAGTATCTAGTTTCTTGCAACACAGAGGCTTAGATATCATACTTCTAGCTTTATCAAAAAGGCTGCTCCATGATTAAAAGCTCACTTAAATTTATAAGCTAATAAGATTTTCCATGAGAATGTTAGAGCACTAACTACAAAAATGTATGACCCTGAAAATTGGAACGGCATCTCAAGGAGCATTCTCTGAACTTTTCCTGTGCCTACAGTTTCATATCATCCAAATATTTATTAGTTTTGTTTGTCAAAAGATGTAAAATCATTTCTCTTTCCAAGGACCTTGGAATAGCCATAACTGTAATGACCTGTGGTGAACTGGGAAGCCAGGTCTCCCCAGGTCCTACCATCATTCCTTGTTTCAAGACTTTTGGTCAGAATCAGATCCAGGCCCATGCCACAGAAGTCAGAGCAAGTGTGATTCTCACCCTGAGAGGAAAAAGCTGACAAAGCTTTCCAAATTATAAAACTGTCTTTATTTTTTTTTCCACAGAATATATGTAGAAATAAACAGAAACAAGGGTTATTTTGTGACAGGCTACAAACTATCTAACACCTGCAAAATTGACTATTACATATTTTTAAAAGAGACAAAAGATAATGAGAATAAACAGAAACAAATGTTATTTTGTAACAGGTTGAAAACTATCTAACACCTGTAAACATGACTATTATATATTTTTAAAAGGGACAAAAGATAATAAGATCTGGTGAGGATGTGGAAGAAAATGAATCCTGGCACATGGTTGATAGAAATGTGAATTAGTACAACTGTCATAGAGAACTGTGTGGAGGTTTCTCAAAAAGCTAAAATATAACTTCTATATGATCCAGGAGTTCAACTTCAGGGTATTTATCCAAATAAATTGCAATTGACCTGTAGGAGAGATACCTGACCTCTCAAGTTCACTGCAGTGTTATTCACAATAGTGAAGCTACATAAGCAACTTAAGTGCCTGCCAATTGATCAATGAATAAAAATATACACAGTGGAATACTGTCCAACCTTAAAAACAAGAAATCCTGACATTTGTAACAACATGGATGAATCTGGAGCACACTCTGCAAAGTGAAATAAGCCATGCACAGAAAGGCAAATACTGCATGATCTCACTTATATGTGGAGTCTAAAAATAATTGAACTTATAGAAATGGAGAGTAGATCAGTAGTTACCAAGGACCAACAATGAGAGAGATGGGAGAAGTTCATCAAATGGTGCAAAGTTTGTTTAGATTGGAGGAGTGAGCGTTAGGGATCTAATACAGAGCATAATTAATAGCTAATATTAATATATTGTATATTCTACAATTGCCAAAAGAGTATTCTAAATGTTTTCACTATAAAAAAATGACCAGAAGGTACTATGATGTATATGTTGTCTTGATGCAATCATTATAATACATAATTATGTCTATATATACATATATAGAAATATACCTGTATACATATATATCTATCACCTTGTACCCCATAAATATGTACATAAATTTATTACTTGCCAATTAAAATATTGTTAAAAAGCAAATTCATAAATGTTTAAAATTGTTTGTTCTTATTTCAGGTGCCATTTGTATCCCCAGCTGCTATGGTAGTAACATATTCCTGCATTAAAAGGTAGATTTAGATAAACAACGAAGATTCTGTGATTATAAATACAAAGAAACTAACTTCAGTTTCTTCAATTCTGTCTATGCAAGTACTATTGTTTTTATTTGTGTTAGACATTTGCAGGAATAAAACAGTCATACTCTTTTTTGGGTAAGGTTAATTCACATATGAGATAACTTACTGAATTTAAATAATATCTTTAAATTAAAAATGTATTTTTCTTGGGATTCATGAAATACTTTACAATTAGAAAAGAAGCAATCAATTATGATTACTGATTATTACATGGTTATTTCTAAAACTAATTTTGTCATGTAGAAGAGGTATTAAGGAGGGTTCCATTCCATGTGTCGAATACATCTGGCTTTATGCATGTATCTTAGAGAAAATGAAATTGGTGAGCTGAGGTCACTTTCAATACCAGGTGCTGACCCTATAAATAGGGTCATAACCTGTGGCCATCCTTTGCTTTCAGGGTTAAATCTTCTGGAAAAAGCCTACAAGGCCCTCAATTTCCTTCTTAACAGACCATCTGCCTTCTGGTTTTCACTGGTGGCCTATTCTCGCCACCTTTGCCTAAATATTTTCTTATATCAACAGGCACTCACTTTTGGAGTGCAAATTACTATACCCCTTGACATCAAGTTGGTTTTAGCTCATTTTGAGACTCTTACCCACACAGTGGCAGCTGCACAACAATAAGGAGCTACCTGGCTTAAGGTGAGTCTATACATACCCTGATCAAAATGTCCTGCCTACCCTCAAACCACAAGTCCTGAAACCTCTAAATCTGGCTCTACCAGCACTGTGTTCCATCTCTATTTTGGGGACCCAAATTCCATTACTTAAAAAAAAAGTTCCAATAAAGGCCTGGTGGTATAAGTCTTTTGGAATAGGGTAGAAGAAATTATCCTGAAACCCCCAGGGAAAGGCCTGCTAAAGTGCAACCATCATTTCATAACCCCTCTCCGACCTGAAACCAATCTACGTTCCCTCAGGGAAGTTGAATGAAGGAGCTATTCCCAAGTTTTGAGAAGTATTCAGGGGAGGTAAGAGTAGCAAGCTAGTTCTTTAGAGAGAGCTTCATGACTGTATTTGGTCACTCAGAGCTGCTGTTGAGTGGAAGACATTGCTGGTAAAATGGGTTCCGTGATTTTTTTGGAGTTAACAGAAGGATCCTGGGCTGGTGGAGACCAAAATTTGGAACTTCACCAGCAGAGTCAGGGTGTGTGAGGTGATATTGACAGGGCACAATTCAATACTTCCCCACTTGTAACTATATACTTGTAGATTGTTAGGGCCAAGTAGAAGTATAATTGCTTTCCCCTTCTACAATATTGTATAATGAGAAAATTCCAGTTTGGCCCAAAATCACAACATGATTGAAGAGATCTTATTGAAGACAAAAGTCGTCAATTAATTCTGACCAGAGTCAGTTTATAAACCCAGAATAAAAGAGAACCATAGTGCTTAAATATTAGTGAGGACTCTGTAAAACTTGTGACCAACACCCTAACAATACTGGGATGAGGGAAAGACCTCATATTTCTGAGATTACTGATGTTGGCTTTTCCCCATCATTTGACTAAAGAATTTTAACAGGAAGAAATTGGTAAATACTGAACAACACTTGATGCTGAGGAACGGAACTATCCTCTCTGATTTTGATACAGATGGGCATGGCTAATACAGTCACAACCCCAAACAATCCCTGATCCCAGTTTGGTTGGTTATAGATGATGAAGAGGTTTGGAAGGACACAGAATTGTAGTTCACTGAATCTAATTGTAATTCCAATCTGAGCTGTTTTTGCAGACACATCCTTTTTCTCTGAAATTCAATATTGAATCTCTCATGTCAGTTCTGGTCAGGTTTTGCTACCAAATGAGTTACTAAAACTTAATGTTGAGAGATTTTTTTAAAAAAAATTAAGATTACAGATAACAACTTTTCCAATTCATGCAATTATCTGGTTATTTCTTCTCATCCTTATTCAAAGATATTATTTCTTCCTTATAGCTTAAGTACCATTATTTTCTAGGACTGAATTGAAAAAAAATGTTTCTCTTCTAACTCAATGCATTGTTCTTGGTTATTTTGTTCATTGTTTATTTTTTCACTTTTTTCTTTTTTGTTATATATGATAAGAGTCAATTTTGACATATTAAGACAAACATGGTATATATCTTAATCTAATTAGGATCCTACTCTTGTGAATGTACATGATGTATATTCACTGTGGCATATTCATATTTGTACATTATAGTTATGTCAGATCCATTCCACTGTCTTTCCTGTTCTTCTGGATTAAATTTCTATCTGATGCTCATGAATTCCAAACCTCCCTACTAGATATCTCCAGTGAGCACAAGATCCATATGCCAAACAGAATTCCATTTAGCTCTGTTACAGACAATTCAACTTCGGTATATTCAAAATTACTCCAAACCTTCCTTAACTGAGTAAATAAATGTTCACACAGAAAAGATTCCTTTGGCCAGAATATGGGGCTGTGTCACTGCCTGTTCAAACTCAGGAAGCACAGGATTCTGGTGCCTGCTTTGCTTCTAAATTTGGAAGTGAAATCTTTTGCAAGTCACTTACCATTTGGGGGCCTACTTTATGACATCTATAAAATGGGATATTTTCCAAATAAAAGGCTATATTTAAGACCAGGTTCTACCACTTACAATCTATGTGACATTGATCATTTTTTCTCATACATAAAACAATGAATCAAAACCAAAGGAGTAAAAGATTGTAAATACATTTGGTAAAATGTAAGCCCTTATAAAAATGCTTGCCTGGTGTTATGATGAGTAAATCTCAAAGTGTTTTTTTAAGTATTTCATTATTTTTTATTTTTATTGATATTATTTTTAGATATTTTTAAGAGAGAAAGTGATGTTTTGACTCATGTACACTTGGGGTAGTGATCAACTCAGGGTAATGAGCATATCCATCACCTTAAACTTTTATCATTTCTTTATGGTAATTTTTTTGAAGCATGAATACCCTGTTTCTATGGGGATAGAGAACAGTGACTTCAGTATCAATCATGAGTGGAACATCCTTTTTGGATACAAGTGATGACTGACCATATTATAAAAATCAGGAAGTGGGGTGGCTTCTGTTCTCAGTATAAAGAAAAAAAAAACTTTGTGTAGAGGTCACAAATCTTTATTTCTGACTGACAGGGCATGGTTGAGGTTAGAGGGAGAGAATTCTTGGGTCTCAACTTTTTCCAGCTCGAGCAAGTGAAGCTTTGTTAGGATCCAGTATAATTCAGCTCCAGCTCCCTGGAAAATGATCAGAGACATTTTTGAAAGTCAAATGTGCATGAAGAGAGCTTCCTGAGTAGGATGACACTCTTTATCTGCCCTCCTTCCTCCTCCTTAAGGCTTTCAAATAGTGCGGCAATTCCTTTTTTTATTTCCTTAAAGTCTTTCTTTTCATCTCCAACACGTCTAACTCTTGTCTCATTATAATTTCACTTATTTCTATAAAAGAAACTTGACAGCTACAGAACATTTGAGGGAAGAGTGGAAGGAGGGTGGCATGTGGGGGAGTGCAGAAGCAGGCAGAGAAAGGAAAAAAAAAAGAGATCTGCACATGGCTGGGAGTCCTCAGAGAACCCCTTTGGGTGACACTTTCAGGAAGGCCCGTGTCTTGGCCATATGGCAGCACAGTCCCTTGGTGCTATTTTCAGAAGGCACCTACAGCATTCATAGAGAATGGGATGAAGTCTGTGCAGCTCACATAGCAGAGGTAGCCTCATTTCCTGCTCCATCAACTGGATACACAGCAAGGATGCCAGCACTCATATCTGCATCTATGATCACTGCAACTTATGATTTATGTTCTTGTTAGAGGCAGCCAGTTCTTATGAATTAATTAGTTATTAGGTTAAATGTTAGGAATTACTTAGCTAAATTCAAAACAGTGAAATAAACTGTGTTTTGGACTGCAGCTCTGTGTTCCCTCTAAATTCGTAACTTGGAACTCCTGTTTTTTTAGGTATCGGGGATTGAATTCAGGGGCACTAGACCACTGAGCCACATCCCCAGCCCTATGTTGTATTTTATTTTGAGAGACAGTCTCACTAAGAGGCTGGCCTTGAACTTGCAATCCCCTGCCTCAGTCTCTCAAGCTGCTGGGTGTGCGCCACTGTGCCCGGCTCACATTTTGAACTTCTAACTCCCAAATGACAGTATTTGAAGATAAGATGCCTTGGGAAGCAATTAGGTCATGAAGCTAAACTCCTCTAGAAAGAAATTAGTGCCCAAATAAGAGACCAGAGAGCTTCTCTGTTACTGGCCATGTGAGGACCCAATGAGAAGTCAGCATTCTGCAACCTGGAAAAAAGTCCTTGTCAGAATCCAACCATTCTGGTACCCTGATAGCAGACATGCAAACCCCAGAACTGTAAATACATTTCTTTTGTTTATAAGTCATTCATTCTATAGTACTTTGTTACTTCGGCCTAAAGAAGACAAAGTGATACAAATTTCTATTGCTTTTTATATAACCCATTCTCTCAAATGAAGAATTTCTAGAATAGCAGCTTCCTCGAGCCATCTGAGAAAATTAATTCTCTTCCTATGGAAATAAGAACAAAGGATAAGAGAAAGACTTTCAATTTCAATAATATATTCCATGGTTTCAACAAGTTCATAGTCTTCATAATCTTTGTGATCCTACTTATCATTTAGATTCTAGTACAATACTGATTGTATAGGAATCTTTTTGCAGGTTTTGTAGGTTATAAATTAAATACAATCCTTCTTTAATCATTATGACTGACATGATCCAAAATATGAGATGTAATTTTAAAGTAAAACAACTGTCTTTTACTGATTTATCAAATATTTGAGGTGTGAATTGATAGTATAATCTAGATGATTTTACTTGAATTACTATTAATATTGTTGCATAATACAAGTATTCCTCTGTTTAGAAGTAAAATAGAAAGAAATACATACATGTGTAGATAATGGTATTTGCCTAGAACTCATGGTTTCCCTATAACTTTTACTAGCTTTCACTAAGTTACCTAAAGACAAACTCTCTTGATTGAATTTTTCCTTTCATAAACTTTCATGCCCTTAAAGTTGTTGCTAATCTTTTTCTTAGGTAAATTTTAAAGTGGGAAAAAGATGAGATTTTTGACAACTATGAACAAAAGATGGCAGAGGTCTGGAGGGTGGGAGTAAGTGTAATGGTAAAATGAAGTTCACCTACTTCCCATAGATTTCATAGGGATACTGTGACCCTTTCATACATTTTTAATTGTTATTCTTTCTGAAAGGAGAAGACAGTGCTGATTCAGATTTATAACATTTGAAATTGTTCTCTATTTTTTGCTCACTTGTCCTTGTGAGTCTTATCTGTACTTTTGTCTTCTCAGTTCTTTTAAGAATCATAATTGGTGTGATTATCATTGCTACAAGAATAATTAGCCATAGCTTTTTGACACTCTAAATTGGGAATACAGAATTGCAACAGGCGGGAATGAATAGCTAAACCACCGCACTTTAAAACCGAAAAGCAATCTTAGGATTGGATTCAGGTGCAGCAATCCTGAGTCCTTTCCAGTCTGCACTTGATATGGTAGAGGGAAAGAATAAGACAATACTCGTTTTCACATGAGGAACTAAAGGGAAATCTCCTTAATAGGTTAATTGTCTGTTATGACCAATAAATAAAAAGAAGTGAGAGATCAGTATATTAAGAACAAGATTTTTCTTCATTGACTTATAACATTTCCTTGGAAAAATGACTGCATTGTTTTAAAAATTCAGACAGAAAAGTCATAATCATGAGAGCTGCCTTAACATTTGCATTACACATCCTCCGTTTTTCTGCCATTAGTATGTTTTAATGTTTGAATGAAATGGGGTTTTTGTTCTGAGAAGAGATAAATGGAGGAAGCTCTCAAATCCCCAGAGGAATAGCATATTCATTTACATAATCAGAGGATTATATTTTTATTTATTTTGATAATCTACTACAGTCAATTTTATTTTTCCGACATTTATTCAGCCCTTCTATTTGAGTTCAAAAACTCTCTAGGAACACTACAAAGATAAGCAATGAAGAGAATATTAAGAGGAAAATAGAGTTTATCTGAAATTATTCTTCCCAGAGATTACTGAAATTTGTGCTGATTAATGTCCTTTCATAAACATACAGTGTAATATAAATGAAGTCATGTTGTATATGATTTATACAGTTTTGCATTCAATAATGAATGACAGTTAATATATAGTGACAGACTAACAGTCACTAAAAAAACCCATGATATTCTATCATAATAATATAATTTAACCAATCCTCTACTGATAGGTAGTTAATGACTGATCCTATGGTCTGTGAGAGAATATATTTGGAGTATAGGGTAATTTTCTGATGATAGAATTAAGTTTGACCATAGACATTTGAGACTGGATGGGAACTTAGAGAAAATCTACTCCAAAAGGGTATACAAGTTAAAAATATTTCCTTAAGATTCAAACTTGGCTGGGCACAATGGCACATGGCTATAACCCCAGCAGCTCAGATTGAGAGTTCAAAGCCAGCCTCAGCAAAAGTGAGGCACTAAGCCACTCAGTGAGACCCTGTCTCTAAATAAAATACAAAATAGGGCTGGGGATATGGCTCAGTAGTTGAGTGCCTCTGAGTTCAATCCCCAATAATCAAGGTGAAAAAAAAAATAAATAAAAAGCTTGCAAACTAACGAGTGATAGAGACAAAAGTTTGATGTATCTCCTGAATGCATAGGGTGAGTATTGTGGTATATAAAAATGTAAATTTCAACGGAAGATCTTCAAGCTCACCTGTTGGAAACTATTAAAGCTGTAGCCAGTAAACTGTGAGCTATATAAAAGGCATTTAATGATTATGTGGTTATTAAACTGGAAAATCTCACTTTGTACCAGAGATTTTACAAGAGTATCAGAACTGCCCTTTTGCTCAGTGTCTCTCACTGGCTCTAACATGCATCTTGTATGAATTATCAACCTAAGAATCAAAGCTCTTTATGTTGTGCTTCTGTTTAAAACCCTACACTTGTAACTACTCCTGAATTTGGAACAATTCCAGAAAAAAAAAAAATTAGGACACCTTTCCAATGGAGTAATGGGCAAACAAAGAGCTTAGACACAACTCAATAGAAAATAGAAGCTGTTATTTTGGCTGAATAGGTTATTAATGAATTTGAACTAGTTTGTTTTTTGAGGTCCTGAATGTGATGGTTTATAAGGTAAAAATGGAAGTAGTCTTTGATTTGGCTAAGTAAAAATTGAGCCAGCTCACAGGGTGAGGGAAGACCAGCTCCAAGAGACAGGGGGAGGAATGACTGGACAAGTCAAGGCACTGGGTGCACTGGAACTTACAGAATAAAACAGAAAGTTTTAAACAAAACTCCGGTGATTATCCCAAACATCTGACAACTGAGGGCTTTTTTTTTTAAAATATAAATTATAAAAACTAAAGGGGAAAGTGATTAAAACAGAGCATTTCATTTTAGATTGAATGGAATGTGTTTTCATCCTTTCTTAGTAGATTGAATTCAACTTGTTTATGACTAAAGGAGGCCCTGACTTTTTGGGCTGAGTAAGGTGAGATGACCAGAGAGTCTTTAGCCAATCATAATTGGCTAAAATCATGGTATCTTCTGCAATTCCAAGATTTAATCATTAGTGATCACCAAAAATAGCAAGAAATATTTGGTATTCATGTAAGTAAATACATCTTTAAATTATTGTCTATTTCGTAAATATTCACAATCAATTCATTCTCAAATTTAATCTTAACACTTTACTGATGGTATAACTGTTGCTTGCCAATCCATAGTTGATAGTAGAGATGACATATCTAATTAGGTACAACCTGCTGCCAAATACAATTTGTTTAGAAGGGTATCCAGCATATAGTAAGTACTCAGTGCAGTGTAGTATTTATAAATTCATTCAACAAATATTGATCCCCTATCCTGGGTCAAATAAGCACATATAATGAATGCTCAGTATGTTTTGGAAATTAAGTATTTTATAAATTAAAAATTTTCCTATATGAACAAAATTCCTCCATGTTCTCTGCTCCTCCCATCCTCCTTATCTTATATGTGACTTAGACTTCACTTCCAAGCCTCGGGGCATTGCAGTTTTCTCTCTGCCTGAGCTCATCCTCCTGAGGTATCTACAAAACTCCTTTCTTATCATGAAGGCTTTTGCTTACATGGAGGGGACACTTCGTTCCTACCCCCACCCAGTATTCACAGTTTCCATATTCCTTCATATTGTCTTGTTTTTGTGGTCCAAACAGTTTTATTACCTGCTGTATCGTGTGTGTGTGTGTGTGTGTGTGTGTGTGTGTGTGTGTGTTTTCCATGTAATTTATTTTACTTATTTATTTTGTTTATGGCTCCTGGCCTTTTCCTATCTATAGAATGGACTTTGTCTTTTTATAGTCAATGTTGCTTGCCCAGCACCCAATACCTCGAAGTTAAGTAGACTCTCAGCGATTATCTATTGAATAAATGAATAAAAAGAATAAAAAAGAATCGCAACCAGCCCTTAAATGTTGGGCTGTGTCAGGAATTATGGTGAGCACTTTGTAAACTTGTTTTATAAATACTAAGAATTACCTTACAGTCTTCAGAATTTAAAGAAATTAATGTTGAAACACACACACACACACACACACACACACACACACACACAGGGAGAGTACCCCTTTCCTTGTCAGGAGGCAGGAGTGAATTCCCACAGCCAGTGAGTTTTTAGTGAAATCCAAACACTAGGAACTCTGAATCATTTGTGTAGGTTTGATTTTGATGCCAGAAGATCCATGCCACCATCCCCTGGGAAGCTTTTGTACTGGAGTCTACAGACTCCCCTAAAGTGATTTGGCTTGAATCATGCACTTGTTCGTCAATTGGACTTTTACATTACATCTGGTGCTTTTCTATATAAATAACCCTGACTTTACGCTGGCACTCTTCCATACAAATAACCTTGTCTTAACACAAGATTATGTAATTGTCCTTTTGAATTAAACATTGCAAAATCAATGAGGTATCATTAAGGGTACACTGCCTGAATGGAAAAAAAAATTTTTTTTTTTTTCTAAGCAAAACCTCTTTGTGGTTCTTTTGGGTGGGACCTAGCTGTTTCAACTCTCTGTTTGCATAGGCTGTGTTTTTCTTTCTTTATTTTTAATTTTTTATTCTGATTTGTTATATATGACAGCATAACACATTATAATTCATATTATATATATCACTGTTTTTCATATTTCTGTTTGTATACAAAGTCGAGTTATGCCATTCGTGTCTTTATATAGGTACTTAGGGTAATGATGTCCATCTCATTCCACCATTTTTTCCAACCTCATATCCGTGCCCTTCCCCTCCCATCCTTTGCCGTACCTAGAGTTCCTCTAATCCTCTCATGCCCCCCCACCCCCCGCAATCCCACTATGAATCAGCCTCCTTATATTAGAGAAAACATTCACATTTGATTTTTTGGGATTGGCTAACTCCACTTAGCATTATATTCTTCATCCATTTACCTGAAAATGTTATAATTTTATTTTTTGTTGCTGAGTAGTATTCCATTATGTACATATACCACATTTTCTTTATCCATTCATCAACTGAAGGACATCTAGTTTGGTTCCAGCAATTGTGAATTGTGCTGCAATAAACATTGATGTGGCTGTGTCCTTGTAGTATGTAGAAATGCAAATCAAAACTACTGTAAGATTTCAGCTCACTCCAGTCAGAATGGCAGTTATTAAGAATACCAACAACAATAAGTGTTGGCAAGGATGTGAGGAAAAACGCACATTCATATATTGCTGGTAGGACTGCAAAATGGTGCAGCCAATATGGAAAGCAGTATGGAGATTCTTTGGAAAACTGGGAATGGAACCACCTTGTGACCCAGCTATCCCACTCCTCGGTCTATACTCAAAGGTTTTAAAAACAGCACACTAGGCTGTGTTTTTCTTTCTTCCTACACAATTTTGACACATTAATACATCACCAGAATGGCAAGTAGTGGGTCTGACAAGAACATTTCAGTTTCTTCTTTTGCTGCAAAGTATCCATTAACATAACTCAAAAGTAACCAAAGATGAGGGAGATTAAGTAAAGGTATGAGGAGGAGGAGAGAGAAAAATGAAAATCCACAAATCTGCTTTATAGCTGAAATCAAGAGAGAGTACAGACATACTCTGCTCTTTCTATATGTGAGCAACCTGAACTGGACTCTTCTCGTCCCTGGAGTAGTTTCTTCTCTAGTGTAGATGTCAAAGGGAACAAACAGCTCCTCTTCCTCAAAGTTTGGACATTTCACTTTATGTAGATATTAAAAGGCAGTTTTCTGGTTTAAAAGGGTCTCCATCACTTTCCATGCTAGTGAAAAGCCCTTCTGTTGTGTACTATGCCAGCCACCACATCTGATAAGGAAGCCCCTTGGCCATGTTGGTACATTTCAAGAGGGCCTGGATCAGTGATTGGTGGCAGAACGGAGACAATCATCTAGTTTCTTCATTGCATATCTTTGCTCATCAGTGTACCTCTATCCCATATTCATGTACTTGACATCAGATGCTTTAAAAACAGACCATCAACATAACATAACCTCCCTTCCTATTCTACCCATAGTCTATATATATATATATATATATATATATATTTGCACACATACACAAAGGAGGTATGCACACATGTTTGTGTGTACCTGCATGCATACAGACATGGACACATAAATCTATGTATGTATTTTGAATGGATTGACTACATGTTTCTGTGTCTGGCTGTAAGATACTATTTTCCACTAAAATCCACAGTCTTTCTTCTAATTCTGAGGCTGTTTATACTTTATATAATAATCCCCAAGAATTTTAGTCCAGTTGAGAAAATAAGAGAACATAATGTAAAAGAAAAAAATGAGGGAAAAAAGTCAAAAGAGTTGTTTTTAGTAATAATGTATTGCAAATTGCCAGAGAGCAAATAAATTTGATTTTGTTTTGATATAATTTATAATTATTTTCTGACACCAACAAAGTCTCTAACTGATCAAGACCAAAATGCGCAACAAGTGAGGGTTACAAATGTACAGGCATGCTGGACATGGTGATGCACATTTATAATCCCAGCAACTCCGGAGACTGAGGCAGGAGGATCTCAATTTCAAAGCCAGCTTCAGGAAAAGTGAGGGACTAAGCAGCTCAGTGAGATCCCATCTCTAAATGAAAATGAATGTGGCTCAGTGTCTAGTGTCCCTGAGTTCAATCCCTGGTACCCCCAAAAGCAAAACACTAGGAATGTATGTGAACAGTCTTGCCCCACACCAGCTGGTTGGGATTCCAACACTGAAGGATCAGAATTACGAGGGTTTTAGTCAAGTGCTAGAAAGTTCTTTTCTGTAATTATTAAAAGTCTATGATTCCTTTCACTGTTGTATAAAGAAATAAAATTGTATGTATTTTGTACATGTAGCTAAAAATATCATGAATCTGCCAACTAAACATCTGAATTTTTTTCCACTGATCACTGTGCCAATAACTATGTCAAACCATACAATTTCTTAATCCACTTTTTTCAACTCTAAAATAAAAGCAATCATTAGAGATCCTTCCAGCTTTAGCATTCATTGATTTAATGATTCTATTTCTACCTACTTAATCTAGATAAGAGGGAAACACTGAGGAATATTTTGTGGGAGAGAAAAAACAAACGATGATGTGAATTAAGGAATCTATGGTGGAAACAAAATACAAACGCCGTGGAGAGAATAATATGGAGATGGGAGTTGAAATACCAATAATCATATTCAACGTTTCCTGGATTCAATTATTCCATATCCATCTCTGCCCCATTGTCACTCTGACCTTAGAATAGTCATCAGTAGCAGAGGTGGTATCGCTCACCAGAACTTTGGGAATTTACAGAATTATTTTAAGTATACCAATGTCTATGGTGGAGCCTATTTACACTGAATAGGCAAACACCAGCAAAGTTAGATGTTCTAAAATACACAGCTTCCAACATCTCATAAAAATTTCCCTTGTTCTCTGAGCTACTTATGGAGATGAAAATCCCATCTAGAATGGGGACCCCACTTTGCAAGTAAGCATGTATTATTTCATATTTTTGTAGGCTTTTGTATTCAGTAAGTTTTACAAGATGGAAACTGATCCGTAAGTTGAGAAGGAAATACTGGTTTTTCCATTGAAACTTGATCAAGACTTGTGTTCCATTTCTAGGAAATTTCAGTGGCTGTAGTAAGTACACACTGGGCTTGGCTTAACTGAGCAACAGCATGTACCTGTATCTGTCTGCATTTAAGGCTGACATTTTTCTGGTTATTCTGCATGAAGATGCAGATACCGGAATACCACACAGTCTCCTTTACACTTCACCTAAGCATGTACAAATATAAAACATGTTATTTGACATAATTTGTTTTCCATGTCATTGCTATTTCATATGGTATTAATTTTAAAGCTTGGGTGTAGATAGATTAGTCAATGAATTTTGTTTGGGCATGGTAATGAGACTCTATAAAACAATTGTTATAAAAATGGGGACATTGGGCAAGGGAGGATTGAGAATCACCATTGTAGAATGTCCTCTATCAGCTTATCACATTATCTTTCTTCCACATACTCATCTCTTCCAACTTCTAGAACAAGGTTAAGTGATTCCACATAGAAATCCTGCCATCAATTACAATCTTTACCTCAACATATGTGAAACTAAAGACATGACTTTATCCTACAATCGACGGTAGCTCCAACTTGTCTGTTTCTGTCATTCTTATCTAGGCTCAGAACTTGTGCTGTGTCTTTGCTATGTCCCTTTACCCTTTTGGTTTCCATCTGAGTCCTAACAGGGATTGCAGCTCAAGCCCTGTGTGTGCTCATTCTTTCATGCTGGTAGATATGGTGCTGACAAAGGTGGGCTGCAGAGAGAGTGGCTGAGAACCTTTAAAGACAGGAAGAACAGAGAAGGTAGAGTTGCTTGTGTTGAAAGGACTCTGTAGCAACAAATGATACTGTAGTCCTCACTGTGGCAAACAAGAACAAAACTCATACTAATAATCTCAGATTTTGATCCCTGACATTCTATAGACTCTGGATATATCATTGGAAACTCATTTTAAGACAAATATATTTGTTTTTGGTCTACTTCTTGTCCCAATTCCTATTGCACATTTTATTCTATGTAATAACATCCCTGGACTCCTGGATGTCTGACTCAACCTGGATAACAATGCCATACCCTTGACCTCACACATTAGTCCCTTTTTAAATAAAACTGGAAATGTGTCAACTTAACTCAAAGGCTAACTTGGGTTTCTCAAAATATACTATTATCATGTCGTCTACTCTGATTAGTCTCAACTTCCATTTCTTATCAAAATAATTTTGGCTTGGTTTCTGAGGCCATTAGTAATCTCATTCTCATATAGCTGCTGAATCATCTTTTAATTCTTATTTCTTTTCATGCTTACTGATTGTAATCTGCTACAATTATTTCTAGCTCTAAGGTTTTAAGTATTCTTTTCTGCCTTTCCTTTTGGTCCTTCTGCCCACCTTCCCAAAGACATTTATCAAGGGCCCAGTTTTCATCTCATCTGCTTTTTCATCTCAATTTCTGCTTATTTTGTACTGAGTATACTGATTTCCCTAGTTTTCATAAATTCCATTAGTACTTATTGAAATTATCACTTTGACTTCTACTTTATTTCTAGGTGAGGCTTTATCAATTAGTAAGTTCTTGAAAAGTTTATTTCTTTTTTTCATGCTGAGTTGGCTCTGAGCTGGTGTTCAGTTAGCCCTTGAATAAATCATTGATAAAATAAATAACTTCTAAGTATGTGAGAACCCCCCCAAATAAATTAACTCTATGATAAAATTAGGAATAGTTTTTAAAGAGGGAAGCAATGATATGTGAAATGAAAAGGGATTGACATGTGGAGAATTTAACTATCACAGGAGGAAGATTTTATTTTTGAAGTGGGGAGGTATTTAACAGAGATAATTAGGAGTTACAGAATGTTTGAAGGTCAGGAAAATCCATTATTATCTTTAAGGATGTTGGAAAATTGCAGCAATGAGAGAAAAATGGAAATCAACCACCTTTAGCACCAAAGTGGATAATGGTAATTGAATTCTAGGAAACTATCAGCTGAACTTCTTGCCTGTCATGCACAAAACCCTATGTCTGCAATGATGACTCCTGCTTTTCTTCCACTTCCAAAGCTTGTAAAGAATTCTGGAATGTTTAGCTCCCAGTCATCTCTAGTCTTTGGTAGTAGAGAAGAGGAGAAGCAATAAGGAGAAAATAGAGATGAATGTGGGGTGTGTGTGTGTGTGTGTGTGTGTGTGTATGAGAGAGAAAGAGAGAGAGAGAGAGAGAGAGAGAGAGAGAGAGAGAGAGATATGAAGCAGTCAAATCTAAACATTGGAGGCTATGAAATTCTAAAGAAGGTAAAACAGACCTATTTGTCCTACATTCAGCCAGAATATTCAAACAACTGAAAAACTGAAATGTAATGAAATAATTTGGGGGGGGGTGGCAAAAGAAGAAAAATGAAGGCGTGCATGAGTAGCAATAAGTACCAGAGTTTCTACTTAAAACCCAAACAAAAATATTATTGCTGTATTACTGCTGGAAATAGGAACCTTTTAATAATTCAGTCTTAAATATTAAAGGGCAGTAAAGGATCATCAGACATTTTGCGAATGCCTCAAATTCCAGTACCTGAAAAGAAAAATTTCATAATGAAGAAGAAACTCCATAAGCAGAATAGAACTTAAAGGAACAATGCTAAAGTATAGCCTAACTAATCACATTTGTAAGGCAAATTGTAAGACAAAGAAAGTCATCCTCTGGAATGCCCCCCCCCCTCAAAAAAAAAAAAGACAAAAATGAAGAGCAATAGAAAAAAAGTAGAGGCTCAATATAGAAGTCTGAATATCAACTTAATAGAAAGTTTAAAAACTCCACAGAAAATAGAACAAATGATTTAAAAAATTAACACAAAGTATGCATTCTAAAATTTAAAATCATGATAGATCAAGAGACACAATTATGTTCATTTTATTTAGAAATAAGAAATTTAACATTGTAAGAAGCAATGAAGAATTGAAAACGTTTGCCTATAAAAAATGAGAAGTGATATTATAATCCTTTATTGCTATTTAACTTGAAGGTATTAGTTTGTAATGCTTTGATAAGAAAAAATTGGAAAATAATACTTCCAAGACTATAATGATATAAACAGAAACCTATAAGAGAAAATCACAAAGTCATCTAGAAAGTGAAAAAAATGACTTTATGAATAGAATTAGTCATAAGAATGTCCTTGAGCTTCCTAACTATAACATCAGATGGTAAAAAATTATCAACAGTGCTCTAACTCATGATACTAGTACAACTCTATTTTTTTTACTGAAAGAAAATAATTTTAAACCTAGATTTCTATACCCAGCAAAACTATCAGTCAGCTGATGATAGACAAAAATAATTTCTGATTTTAAGAATCTCAAGTCTCACTCATGTTCTTTGCTAGAAAGTCACTTGATATGAAATAACAGAGTTGAAGAAAAATAAGAGATTTGAAAATCAGCAAACCAATACATATGCTAGCAAAAAATGGATTTCTGTATGACTGTGAAGGAATTTTCTAGAAATAAATCTCTGCTGTATAATCATAGAGCAGCTATCTGAAAAGGATCAGGATGTTGTAATGGCTCTCTGTAGGAATACTCCAGAAAACTACAACAAAAACAAAATAAAAATCAAAGTTTATATTTGTATTTTATATTGTGAAAAGATTTACAAGGTATTGAAAGGTATGTTATAAAAACCATTGCAATATATGACAAGGTTTAGTACTATATAAAAAGACTAAGCAAATTCAAAAATGAAATTATTTACTGTAATGAAGATATCAAACATACAGAACAAGGAGAGAATATTAAAAGCTACAAGAGAAAGGAGGCAGATTACATTCAGGGGTAAACCAATTAGGTTAACGGCTGATTTTTCATCACAGACATTGAAAGCGAGAAGATCCTGGAACAAAAGCTAAAAAATAATGGATTCCAACCAAGAATACTGTATCCAGCAAAATTAAGCTTCAGATTTGACAATGAAATTAAAATATTTCACGATAAACAAAAGTTAAAAGAATTCGCAGCCAGAAAACCAGCACTGCAAGGCATTTTGAGCAAAATACTACAAGAAGAGAAATTGAAAAATAGCACCCAAAACTAACAGTGTGAGGTATCTCAGTAAAGGGGGAGAAAAATAACCAAAGAGGAAAAACTAGCCAAACTAAAATAAATAAATAAATAAATAAATAAATAAATAAATAAATAAACATGATTGGAAGTACAAACCATATTTCAATAGTAACCTTAAATGTTAATGGCTTAAATTCACCAATCAAGAGACATAGGCTAGTAACCTGGATTAACAAAACATATCCAACAATATGCTGCCTTCAGGAGATTCATATGATAGGAAAAGACATACACACAGGCTGAAGGTGAAAGGCTGGGAAAAATCATACCACTCACATGGCCCTTGGAAGCAAGCAGGAGTGGCCATACTCATATCAAATAAAATCAACTTCAAACCTAAGTTAATCAAAAGGGATAAAGAAGGACACTATATACTGTTAAAAGGAACCATCCACCAAGACATAACAATTATCCATATGTATGCACCAAATAATAGTGCTGCAAGGTACATAAAACAAACTCTCCTCAAGTTCAAGAGTCAAATAGACCACAACACAATAATTATGGGTGACTTCAACACACCGCTCTCTCCATTAGACAGATCCTCCAGACCAAAGCTGAATAAAGAAACTATAGAACTCCATAACACAATCAATAACCTAGACTTAACTGACATATATAGAATATATCAACCATCATCAAGTGGATACACGTTCTTCTCAGCAGCACATGGATCTTACTCAAAGATAGACCATATACTATGCCACAGGGCAACTCTTCATAAAAATAAAGGTGTGGAGATAATACCATGCACCTTATCTGATCATAATGGAATGAAACTGGAAATCAATGATTAAAAAAGGAAGGAAAAATCCTGAATCACCTGGAAAATGAACAATATGTTACTGAATGATCAATGGGTTACAGAGGACATAAAGGAGGAAATAAAAAAAATTCTTAGAGATAAACGACAATACAGAAACAACATACCTGAATCTATGGGACACAATGAAAGCAGTTTTAAGAGGGAAATTTATTTCCTGGAGTTCATTCCTCAAAAAAAGAAAAAACCAACAAATAAATGAACTCACACTTCATCTCAAAACCCTAGAAAAGGAAGAGCAAAACAACAGCAAATGTAGTAGAAGACAAGAAATAATTAAAATCAGAGCAGAAATCAACGAAATTGAAACAAAAAAAATTTGAAAAAATTGATAAAACTAAAAGTTGGTTCTTCAAAAAAATAAATAAGATCAACAGACCCTTAGCCACGCTAATGAAGAGAAGAAGAGAGAGAATTCAAATTACTAACATACAGGATGAAAAAGGCAATATCACAACGGACACCACAGAAATACAGAAGATAATTAGAAAGTATTTTGAAACCCTATATTCCAATAAAATAGAAGATAGTGAAGATATCGATAAATTTCTTAAATCATATGATCTGCCCAGATTGAGTCAGGAAGACACACACAATTTAAACAGACCAATAACAAAGGAAGAAATAGAAGAAGCCATCAAAAGACTACCAACCAAGAAAAGCCCTGGACCAGATGGGTATACAGTGGAGTTTTACAAAACCTTCAAAGAAGAACTAATACCAATACTTTTCAAGCTATTTCAAGAAATAGAAAAAGAAGCTCTTCCAAATTCATTCTATGAGGCCAACATCACCCTGATCCCGAAACCAGACAAAGACACTTCAAAGAAAGAAAACTACAGACCAATAACTCTAATGAACTTAGATGCAAAAATTCTTAATAAAATCCTGGCGAATCAAATACAAAACCATATCAAAAAAATTGTGCACCATGATCAAGTAGGATTCATCCCTGGGATGCAAGGCTGGTTCAATATATGGAAATCAATAAATGTTATTCACCACATCAATAGACTTAAAGATAAGAACCATATGATCATCTCCATAGATGCAGAAAAAGCATTCAACAAAGTACAGCATCCCTTTATGTTCAAAACTCTTGAAAAACTAGGGATAACAGGAACTTACCTCAACATTGTAAAAGCTATCTATGATAAGCCTCAGGCTAGCATCATTCTAAATGGAGAAAAACTGAAGGCATTCCCTCTAAAATCTGGAACAAGACAGGGATGCCCTCTCTCACCACTTCTATTCAATTTAGTTCTTGAAATACTAGCCAGAGCAATTAGACAGACAAAAGAAATTAAAGGCATAAAAATAGGAAAAGAAGAACTTAAATTATCATTATTTGCAGGTGACATGATTCTATACCTAGAAGATCCAAGAGGGTCTATAAAGAAACTACTAGAACTAACAAATGAATTCAGCAAAGTGGCAGGATATAAAATCAATACGCATAAATCAAAGGCATTCCTGTATATCAGCAACAAAACTTCTGAAATGGAAGTGAGGACAACCATTCCATTCACAATATCCTCAAAAAAAAAAAATAAAATACTTGGGAATCAACCTAACAAAAGAGGTGAAAGATTTATACAATGAAAACCACAGAACCCTAAAGAGAGAGATAGAAGAAGATCTTAGAAGATGGAAAAATATACCCTGTTAATGGATAGGCAGAACTAACATCATCAAAATGGCGATATTACCCAAAGTTCTCTATAGGTTTAATGCAATGCCAATCAAAATCCCAAGGGCATTTCTTGTAGAAACAGATAAAGCAATCATGAAATTCATATGGAAAAACAAAAGACCCAGAATAGCAAAAGCAATTCTAAGCAGGAAGTGTGAATCTGGAGGTATAGCGATACCAGATTTCAAACTGTACTACAGAGCAATAGTAGCAAAAACAGCATGGTACTGGTACCAAAACAGGCAGGTGGACCAATGGTACAGAATAGAGGACACAGAGACTAATCCACAAAATTACAACTTTCTTATATTTGATAAAGGGGCTAAAAGCATGCAATGGAGGAAAGACAGCATCTTCAACAAATGGTGCTGGGAAAACTGGAAATCCATATGCAACAAAATGAAACTGAATCCCTTTCTCTCGCCATGCACAAAAGTTAACTCAAAATGGATCAAAGAGCTTGATATCAAATCAGAGACTCTGCGCCTGATGGAAGAAAAAGTTGGTTCTGATCTACATATTGTGGGGTCGGGCTCCAAATTCCTTAATAGGACACCCATAGCCCAAGAGTTAATAACAAGAATCAACAAATGGGACTTACTTAAACTAAAAAGTTTTTTTCTCAGCAAAAGAAACAATAAGAGAGGTAAATAGGGAGCCCAGTTCCTGGGAACAAATTTTTACCTCTCACACTTCAGATAGAGCCCCAATATCCAGAATATACAAAGAACTCAAAAAATTAAACAATAAGATAACAAATAACCCAATCAACAAATGTGCCAAGGCCTGAACAGACACTTCTCAGAGGAGGACATACAATCAATCAACAAGTACATGAAAAAATGCTCACCATCTCTAGCAGTCAGAGAAATGCAAATCAAAACTACCCTAAGATACCATCTCACTCCAGTAAGATTGGTAGCCATTATGAAGTCAAACAATGATAAGTGCTGGTGAGGATTTGGGGAAAAGGGTACACTTGTACATTGCTGGTGGGACTGAAAATTGGTGTGGCCAATTTGGAAAGCAGTATGGAGATTCCTGGGAAAGCTGGGAATGGAACCACCATTTGACCCAGCTATCGCCCTTCTAGGACTATTCCTGAGGACCTTAAAAGAGCTTACTATAGGGATACTGACACATCAATGATCATAGCAGCACAATTCACAATAGCTAGACTGTGGAACCAACCTAGATGCCCTTCAATAGATGAATGGATAAAAAAATGTGGCATTTATACACCATGGAGTATTACGCAGCACTAAAAAATGACAAAATCATGGAATTTGCAGGGAAATGGATGGCATTAGAGCAGATTATGCTAAGTGAAGCTAGCCAATCCCTAAACAACAAATGCCAAATGTCTTCTTTGATATAAGGAGAGCAACTAAGAACAGAGCAGGGAGGAAGAGCATGAGGAAAAGATTAACATTAAACAGAGACGAGTGGTGGGAGGGAAAGGGAGAGAGAAGGGAAATTGTATGGAAATGGAAGGAGACCCTTATTGTTATACAAAATTACATATAAGAGGTTGTGAGGGGAAAGGGTGGGGGGAAATAAGGGAGAGAATTGAACAACAGCAGATGAGGTAGAGAAGGAAGATGGGAGGGGAGGGGGATAATAGGGGATAGGAAAGGCAGCAGAATACAACAGTCACTAATATGGCATTATGTAAAAATGTGAATGTATAACCTATGTGATTCTGCAATTTGTATTTGGGGTAAAAATGGGAGTTCATAACCTACTTGAATCAAGTGTATGAAAAATGATATGTCCTGAGCTTTGTAATGTTTTGAGCAACCAATAAAAAAAGAAAAAAATAAAAAATAAACAAAATAAAATAAAAAAGAAATTATGTACTGTAATAAAAATTATTTAAGTAGCATAATACAATAAGAAAACAGGATATGCTGTTTAAAATATTATGTAAGCTAAGGGAGCTGATGATTACTAAATATTAATTGTGAAAAATCAATATATCCATTACTTAAAAATTGGGCATTTTTCTGTTAGTCTGTAAACAAATCAAGATGGCACCTGGCATTTTGCAGAGGGAGTGGTTTGTGAAGTAATGCCAGCGAGCCATTAAGTGTGGAGATTCCTTATTGTTTGACTGCTGTATCTAGTTTATGTTAATGAAGATAAGCTGTGTGGAATGTATATATACCCCTCCTGTCCTACAATAAACGGCTCCCACTCCTGCTGTATCAATGTACACAAGTTGCTCGTCACCCCCCGGTTATTTTGCTGCAGCCGGACTGCGGCATTTTTCAAAGAAAATATATAAAGCATCAAAAATGCTTAAAAAGTTAGGATATTTGGAGAATGGAAAGATGGCATGGTAGGGAGAAAAAAGAGGTTTTTTTTTTTTAACTATAACATTGTAATATTAAATGACACTCTAATATTTATTTCATACTTCATTTGCATGTATTACTTTAGGAAAAGTAACTTTAAGTTTATAGAATCAATGAGATTAAAAATCAAAATATAGGTAAAAGTAATCAGAGGACATATGATTTAAGAAAAAAATTATTATTTTCTAAGGATATATTAAATAAATGGAAGACAACTTGGTAGGAAAGGGAAAGGAAGAGTCTAAATATGTACTTAGTCTTTTAGAATCTACTCAATCCCTGTTAGTCCCACTGATAGATTTATTAAAGTAAAGGAAGGTAAAATCTATTAATGTGTAGAGTTTTGTATATAATATTATGTCCAACAGACATAATGGAAAAATTTCATGGTATGATTAATCAAGCAAGTCATGGGTATTTTGATGTTCTTTTTTGTGTGTGTCCTAAATCTTTATTGACTCAGAAAATTAGCACTGTACTCTAAGATGGAATGATAGTCTATATGTTTAACTCTTTAAAGTTTAAACCTGAAGTGAACATTTCTGCTTGCGGCCTGTGGGAAGCTTCACCTCTCCAGGAAAAAAAAATATTTAACTCTGCATTCAATGTCAGTTACATAGATCCTTTGATGGTTTCCCAATGCTCCTGGTAGAGACTGTACAACACAAAGTTCTCAGGACCTCATGTAATCCAACCTCTTTCTACCTTTTCCTTCGCCTCACTATTAGTTTCTTTTCTTTTTAAAAAAATTTTTTAGCATTACTTTCTGGGAAAACTTCCCAAGCCAACTTCTCCTATCCTGCCACCCCAGACCAAGTCCCCTAACTCACATTCAAATGTAGAATAGCCTGCTGTTTTCTTCAAAGAACTTGAGGTAATTTATCATGCATTTCTGTGATTCTCTAGTTAATACTGTCCAGGCCTATACACTACAAAAAATGCTGCCAAGACTATAATTTTTTAGCACCACAAGGGGCATCTGGTATGTTTTCAATAGCACTTGATGAGTGAAGGACAACCTAGTCATACAGTTGAATGTTGTAAAATAAGATAGGCCTAAGAACATTCATTTCATTATTATTTCATTATGTGAAAGGAATCCTTATCTCTGAGATGTATATTTAATTTTTTTTAAAAAAAGGATCATAGAGTTATATGTTTCAAAAGAATAAAGGAAATCATTCATTTTTTTCTCTTTTCTTATAAGGGATAATATGGTAATATTCCATATTCAACACACAAAATAAGCATTTGAATACATTTGCATTTTTGAAATAGTAAAAGTACTTGTTATTAATGCAGTTAGCTGACTTTATGGTCTAGTTTGGACCAAAATTCAAGGGGAAGGTAATAATGGAATTCCAATTAAGAAATTCGAAAGAATATAATGGAAAGTAAAAGCAAATTATCTTAGTAAAAATCTCAGTGGCAGTGTTATAATTGATGGGGGACATTTAAATGGCATTTTTCCCCGTTAAAAAAAGAAGAAGAAAACAAAAGCCTGTAAGCAAAGTCTCTTAACTGTTGATTTCGAAAATACACAGCAATTTGTCAAATATAGTGGTTTGGAAATTACTCTGAAATAAATTGGGTTTATGACTTTTGCTACATAGGGTGCTACAAGTACATTATTATGAACTTTTACATCAGTTTTATTTTCCCAGAATGATACAGTGTTCAACACTACTGAGAAAGAAAGGGAAGAGCAGGAAGAAAGGATTGCCTAGGTAATGTTTTAATCCAGTTCATTTTTTTTAGCAATTTACCAAATTACAGTCCTCATTGATCTGACCACACTGTACTACTTAACTGAGACCATATTGTGTAATTAAAAAGCAGCAAAAACTTTATTAGCAGATCCTAGTTCAAATGTCAACTACATATATTTGGTCAATATACTCCATTAACCTAAGCTATAGTATTCTCATTGGTAAAATAATGATAGATTACCTACCTCATGGATGTTTTGTATGTGAAGATTAAATTATATTAAATCACTGAACACACAGTGAAAGAAAATACTGGACAAAACATTGAAATTATAGATGTATTTCATATATGAAGACTAGGAATAAGAGTTCCTTAGCCTCTTTAATACCCCAGAGAGGTATAATTTCATGACATGTTTTCTCAGTACTTAAAGATATCTTCAGAGGGTCAGGTAAAAACATATGGCATTTCTTAATTAGCTGAAATTTAAATTCAATAATAAATCTGAGATCACATGCATAATTGTTCTATAAATAGTTCCTTATTTTATGAAAGATGTACATTGTACCCAGTTTCTGGTGTTCTGGAATGCTGTTTTGAAAGCTGCTTTAAAGCTGTGGTCAATAACAGAAGAAATGGTTTGTCACCAGCTGTTTTCAATAGCTACAGGCCATTAAAATTCGACTGATAAAATTCTCCTTTGGTGTATAAGGTAATGCATTTGTCAGATTGATGGATATAGATATAATTTATAGATTTCTAAGGAAGCAAACAAGGAACATGCATAAATATAGATCTCAACAGAAAGATGCCTTTATAAGATCCAATAAGCAGATATATTTCCAATAGACTCTTGTAATATTCTGATGTCTTCTTCGCCACATTACATTTGACAAAGGATTTGAGCTCTTAGAGTTAATGTTTCTCATTGACTTCTAAAATTAACGTCAGCTTGGAAAAGGAAAGACATGATAAACAGCATCTGTTTCACAAAGCTGCTTGGTGGATGAAAACTTGAAAAAGTAAGAGACTGGAGACTCTCTAAATAGATATATTAACACACACATACACACACACACACACACAATTAAACACTCACACACTCATACCAGTTTTAAGGCTGATGAATCCATAAGTTTGTTTCAGCTCGGCTACTATTTAAGAGAGAAAAGTTTTCTTAATTGTCATTTGTCAGAGTTCATTTCATCATCTGATAACTGATTGGATGTCAATGTGAGATCATGGGTCAAGGCAATGAGAAGACTTCACCCTGACTTGGGTGGAAGTGAAGTTGGGGAATAATCAAGATATTTTAGCCTGCAAATGCTAAGTGAGAAAAACAGGCATACGTAAGCAAAACCAATTTTTGAATCTTTCCTTTTTATATATGGAACTGTCAGATGAAAGTGGACATTTTAGGTCTTCAGTTATCTAAATAACTGCTTTATTTTTTTTTTCCATTGTGCATGTGCTTGTGAGACATATACCTACAGAAATGTGAAACTATTTCTTGCATTAGTAATTGAAACAAAGGGGAGCAAAGCGCACACAATGAATCTCTTTGACTATTTCACACCACTGATACTTGTGTTAATCTGCAGATTCACTAGGTACCCCTTTATCATTATTGCTCAGCATTGTGACTTAGCACCATTTCCCGAATACTTCCCAAATAAAAAATGATTTTTGTTGGAAATGGAGCAGTTTTGCAACCAACATACTCTTAAAAGTCGATTGTCATTCTGTATTAATCTAGTATCAACTAAATAGAAAGAATGTTTTGGCTCACTTTTTACTATTATTGGGAGATATCTCTAGGCATTGGCTTTATGATTACTGTACTCTCTCTATAAGTTACACAATAATGTGAATAGTAGTAAAGAAGGTCAATAATTTAGGAGAGTAAAATTTTTAAACTGTTTTAAGTAGGCCTAGGGGAAAAAAAACTTTAAATATGTATTAGTTTTTTTTATAGCAAGTAAAAATGATATGTGATATGAGATGATTAAAAAAATAGCAATGGAGGCAAGTTTCAGTGTTACATCCTGAAAGGGCCTCAAAAATTATTTCCTTGTCTTCTAACAAATTTCATCAAAATTGTCTCATCAAAGAAAGGGTAACCAATACATCCTTCAGTAAAATCTAACATACTTTACTACTGTAGTGGGAAGTTTTGTTTTGTTTTTTCCAAAACATTATATCTAGAAAGAGAAAAACAAAAAGAACTTGAAATTTCCTTGACATTTTCTTGTTATGTGCATGTGTAAGTGTTTATTTTAAAAAGGAGTAGATGACTGGATTGTGGCTATTATAATCTGAAAATAAAACAAGTTCAGATTTCATATTTTTAGAATTTTAATTTTTTTTCTGTATTGTTATTTGGTTTCAGTAGTCTCCTCAACAAAACAATTACCATGGAGAGTTGAAATCAACTATCTTTAAAACTAAAAGCTTTCTACTCAGATGGAGCCACAGGCCAGAATTTAACTTCCCACCAGAGACCATTGAAAAGCAAACAGATAAAAATATAACAAAAAAGATTTTTTAAAAAAAATTTGGATGTCAGGCAATAAAGAACAATGACCCAAGAGAACTAGAAACAGGGTAAGCCCTCAGATTCTTCAGTATTGCCCAGTGAGAATTTCCTGATGATGTCAAAGCTCAGAGGTCTCTGAGATAAGATAAAGCAGGAATTCTGGTCATGAAAAATATCTGAAATTCATAGGACAGGAGGAGATAGCTACACCCAGAGAGATCTCTGAGGCTGGGCAGATGGTCCTCCTCAAGTCTTCTGCTGAATACTGACCACTGCTGCGTGCAAAAACATGAACTGAGGCTGGGAAATGCAGTATATTAGGAGAATGAGAAAAAACAATCCCTGAGGCTCAGGCATGTTGGAAATAATTCTTCTCCTACTCATTCAGAGCGGGACTTCTCATAATCCATATGGCATCATGTAAAGTATTTGGAAAAGATTGGTGTCAAAAGTAGAGCATTACCTCTAAACACTCCTTCTAGGTCCCATTCACAAATTTGAAAAAAGCAAAACCTGGAAAGATCACTTTCCCAGTAACTTAACAGAATCGCCATAAAAATGCTTAGATATGCTTAAAGGAATGCAAAAATGAGCACATAATGAATGAAATACGATAATAAATTACTAGACATAAAAGAAGAAAATACTCATAGTTGACAGAAATGTAATCTATCAAAATTAATTCAGAAATGGTAGAAGTAAAAAAGTACATACAGATACTAATATATTTATTTTAATTACATTTAATATGTTTACAAAAACAGGAAAATGAGTATGTTAAATATAGGCACAAGATATAAAGGAAAACTTTATTTTATTTCCAAAAGAAGAAAACTACATCTGAAATTTTAAAAAATACAGAGAAAGGATTAATAGTATATTATAAATGGTAGCAGATAAGATTACCAAACCTGAATATATAGCAAAAAACTATACAAAATGAAATATGCAGAGGAAATAGATTACAAACTTAAATAAAATATCATGAAATGTGAGACAGCTTCAAGAGGCATACGCAATCTATGAAGAATAAGGGGTCCCAGAAGTGATGGCTAAGGTTTAGTAGAAGTAATAATCTTACATTTTGAAGATATTAGTTAATGAAATCACATGATATAACAATAAGATGATAATGAGAATGATAGACTTCTCAATAGAAGCAATGCATGCCAGAAAGTGTAGCTATGCAAAATACTGAAATGACTAAAACTTAAAAAGCCGTTAGATTAGATTTCGATAACACTTGAAAATATTTTCTTTTCAGAAACAAAAGCAAAGAGTACCTCTTAGACACAAACATATTGAAACAATTCAACACTAACAGTGCCATGACATAAAAGTATAGATCTATATAAAGAATGAAGAGCACTGGAATCTGTCATTGGCAAAAAATAAATGATCAGTTATGATTGTTTATTTGTATTTAAAAGTTATGGACCATAAAAATGAAAAGAAAATCCAAAGACTTAAAGAAAATATTTGGATAGAAAAACTGATTAGAAGATCAACAAAGAAGATAATCAGATAGCAAATAGGCATATGAAGAGATGCTCAATACCATGTGTCATAGGGAAGTGCATATTAAAACACCAATGTCATCCCACATTACACCATCTAGAGTGAGAAAAATCTTAAACACGGACAACAACAATTACTGCTAAGAAGGTAGAACAACAGGAATTCTTAACTATTCCTGAGAGAACAGAATGATATGGACACTCTGGAATAAAGTTTAACAATTTCTCACAAAACTAAACATACTCCTGGAATTTACCCAAATGAATTAAAATCTTATCTGCAAAATCCTGCACAGAGATATTTATAGCAGCTGTATTTATAACTGCCAAAACTTGGAAACAACTAAGATATCTTTCAGGTAAATGGATATCAGGTAAATTAAGAAAAAGTAATATAATCCAATATCAAGAAGAAAGAAATTACCAAGCCCCAAAAAGACATGGAAGTGCCCTAAAATGAATATTATTAATTGAAAAGGATGTATATTAAATGATTTTAAATATATTATATCTGGAAAACTCATAACTATGGACAGAGTAAAATGATCGGTAGGTGCCAAGGTGTAAAGGGGCGAGGGAGATAAATAGCACTTGCCTAGCACACGCAAGGTCCTGGTACCATCCCTAGCAGCACAAAAACTAGCAGTAATAAGAAGAAAGCCCACAGAACGGGAGATCTTTGCCACTGGTCCTCTGAATGGGGATTAATATCAAGAATATAGAAAGAACTCAAAAACATTAAACACCCCCCAAAAATAGGAAAACAAAAAAAAAACAATAAATGGGCAAAAGATCTAAACAGACATTTCTCAAAAGAAAAAATACAAATGGAAAACAAATACATGAAAAAAAATGTTTACCATCCCCAGTGAGCAGGGAAATGCAAATCAAAAATACACTGAGATTTTATCTCACTCCAGTTAGAATGGCAATCATCAAGAATACAAATAATAATAAATCCTGGCAGGAATGTGGGGAAAAAGTTAAACACTGTTGCTGGAATTGCAAATTTGTACCACCACATTGGAAATCGATATGGAGATTACTCAAAAGACACCCACATTTGAACCTCCACATTATCTAGCTATCTCAGTTCTTGGCATTTATTCCAAAGAACTAAAATTGGCATACAACAGTGATACTGGTATATTAATACAGTCATATTAAGCATAATTCACAATAACCATGTTATGGACCTAGTCCAGATAAAATCAAAAGATAAATGGATAAAGAAAATATGATATTTATATATGTTTATATATATATATACATACACACATACACATATATATATATATATATATATATACAATCAAAAGATGAATGGATAAAGAAAGTGTGACATCTATATGTATATATATGTGTGTGTATATGTATATATGTATATATGTGTATGTGTGTATGTGTGTGTATACATATATGTATATATATGTATGTGTATATGTATATATATGTGTGTTGTGTATATAAATTCACACACACACACACACATACCACACACACGATAGAGTTTTATTGAGTAAGAAAGAATGAAATTATGGCATTGGCCAATCAGTGGATGGAACTAAAAAATGTCATGCTAAGTGAAATAAGTCAGCCTCAGAAAGTCAAGGGTTGAATATTTTCTCTAAGTTGAGGAATGTGGAGCAAAATAAGAACAACAACAAAAAAAATAGAAGGAGATCAATGGTAGAGACAAAAGGGGTTGGTAGGGGAGAAGATGGGAAAAGAGAAGAACTGCTGAATGAAATTGACCAAATTAGGCTATGTACATATATGAATATACCACAGTGAATTCCACATTTATGTATATCTATCAAACACCAATTAACAAAAAACAATCAATAAACAGAAGGAAGACCAGTAGGATAGAGGAAGGGGAAGAGGGCAAAGGAGAAGGGAAAGAAAAATCGAAGTACAGGGTTGAAATGGAGCAAATTATGTTCGATGCTTTTATAATGAATCCCACTGTTATGTATATCTGTAATGCACTAAGAAAAGCATTAAAATAGGCAGAGCATATTATTTTTTAGGGCAGTAGGACTATTCTGCCTGAAACTACTATGGTAGATACATGCCAACACACATTTGTGAAAACCCATTGAATGTACCACACCAAGAGTGAAACCGATTTAAAAAACAATGAATGTTGGGTGATTGTGATGTATCAATATAGGTTCCTCACTTGTAACTAACATACCACTGTGGTGGAGGAGGGAATCATGGGCCGAAAACAGTGCTGAGTTATAATGATGAATGGAGAAACTATGCTACATGTACTCAGTGAAAGATTTCTAAATAATAAGGGATAAATTGCTGATAACTGGAGCACCATGGATGACCCTTAATAGAATTATTTTACATTGTTATTCCATTTGTGTGGAAATCTAGATAAAGGAATGTTAATTGATAGTCATAGAAGAACAGTAGTTGATTACAGAATGGAGGTGTTGATTTAAAAATGTGCATAAGTATATTTTTTAATGTCATGGAAATAATTTATTTCTTGATTGAGTGTGGGTATATACTTTTAGCAGAATCCATGCAAAATGGATGCAACTTAAAAAATATATATCTATCAAACACCAATTAAGAGAGAGAGAGAGAGAGAGAGAGAGAGAGAGAGAGAGAGAGAGATTGATTCAGAGAGAGAGAGAGAGAGAATATGACAGTGCTGTGGAACTGATAGAAAGAACAGGTAGAGGTTTAAAGCAGTCTTGAAAAGACTTTGATGAACTCAGTTGAGAAATCTATTGTATGATTAAATGGATTTAGGGGCAATGAATTTATCCTCAACTTCACTTGTCTGAGTGAAAGTTTCCTGAAATAATAAAGACACATTGATAGATGCAGTTGGATATTATATTGTGTTAACAGTTACCTTTATAGTGGTAGGTGGCTTTGGCTCTCAGTGATAACAAAGATTAAGTAAAAGGAAGGAATGCCTAGGACACAATAGGAATTGGCAGGCAACTATATATAAGTAAAATGAAAAGGCTAGGATGATATGAGGGTTGATATTTTGAAATCACCCAGTGAATTTGGATGCTGGAATCATAATTTGAAGTTAAGAGTTCACAGTAAGCACTGAGGACAAATGTTGTTGTCTTAATCCAAATCAAAGGAGGCTATGGTTTTGGATAGAGCTCCTGCCCTAGACCCCACTGGACCAGAAGAGAACAAATTAGCCACACATGATAATTACCATACAATTAAACTGAAACCTTAAGAAATAGATCCTAAAACAGACCACATTTTTATTTTTGTATATTTCCTGAAAACAGGAGAGTCTAATATACCTAAATCCACAAAACAAGGAAGTTCTCTCTGCTTTTACTATGACAAAAAAAAATAGTAACTTGGAAAAACTTGATGTTAACCACCTTTTTTCCTCCTGTCTTTCTGTTTACTTATTCTAACTTTGCAAAAACCACTATTCTGCTATAGCCCAGTGGGAACTGAGACCAAATTAGACTTGTGGATCCACCACTGAGACCAAATAATCTCATTTAGGATGGTAACAGAGAGTGATATCAATGTCCAAAGTTTTGGTCTCAAGTTGTGAAGCTAACCAAAGGGAGAATTAAATAAAACTAAATTTGGCCTGAGCCTTCCCAAGGAGTCTTTATGTAATAAACTGCAACCTAACTTAATACTTGAACAAACTGAAAACCTAACCTGGAAATGTGCCTTTGTAGCAAATAGGTGAATTTCAGCCAATCACAGCAGCCAACCTTCTGTCAATCACAGGCAATCACTTCTTCACCTATAACCAAACCAATTGTCTTCATACTTCATTTTTGTTTTCTATAATTTGCTTCCTTTTCTTTTAGCTAGGAATACAACATACTTACATGGTAAGGCAAAGAATTCTGAACAGTTTTGGTTCAGATTGCTGTCCGATTCTATAATCATAAATAAAAAGCAATTAAGATCTGCAAAATGGGAGTTGTCATAATTTTGTCTCTTAACAAACTCAAATGTAATTGTTTAATCAACTCATATAATTATATATACATGAGAGCCATGCCAAATGATTTTGGAAACAAAAGTATACATTATGAAATAAAAGCAATTGGGACACATTTAATTCAAGTAATATTATATATATATAAACATATACATATGTTTATATAAATATTACATTATATTATATTTAATTCAAGTTATACACACACACACACACACATAAATATATATATATTTATTTGTTTGGATGTGAGATGTCCCCCAAAAACTCATGTGTAAAACAACGCAAGAAGGCTGGGAGAAGAAATGATTGGGTTATAAGAGTTTAACCCAATCAGTGAATCAGGCCCCTGATGAGATTAACCTAGTGATAACTGAAGGTGGGTAGGGGCTAGGGTGTGGCTGGAGGAGGTGGGTCATTGGGGGCGTGCCTTTGGGGCATATATTTTGTACCTGGTGAGTGGAATCTCAATCTCTCTCTCTCATCCCCACCCCTTTTACTCCACCATGATGTGCAGCCTCACCTTGAGCACAGAGGAATGGAACCAAACATCTATGGATCCAGACCTCTAAAACCAGGAGTCCCCATTTAAACTTTCCTCCTATAATTGTTCTTGTCAGGTCTTTTGGTCACAGTAACAAAAAAAAAAAAATCACATAGTGAAATCTCTTTTTTGTATGCCTGGGGTACTTTTACCTATATTAAAACATTCAACATTATTGTCATATTAAATGAACTATGCACATGACTTTCCCCCCTCTAGATTTTTTGAGGCTATCGAAGAAAGATTGCACCAGATTATCTTAAACAAGCAAGGGAGACTTTATTGAAAAGTATTTCAGTAGGAGACAGGACTGAACTCAACTTTGAGGAGCAGTCCTGGAATGAGCAGTTAGGAAAACATGAGAAGATGTCAGCAGCGAAGTTATCGAACATAGCTAGGCCATCTACTTATTGCCACACATCAAAAGTAGGCCCAGGCCCTTCCACAAAGAAAAAAAAAATGAGGCACTACCTTGTTGAATGATTGCTTTTCAAAGGGATGGTTCCCAGATCATTGAGAAACATATTCCTATGTTGTACAACTGAAAGAGGCTGGGAGAAAACTGACATCCAGAGAAAGAAGTTACAATTATTAGTTTTTCAAAAAAAAAAAATGCTCTAAGAAAAGGGAGTTCAGGAAGGTATAGCCATGAAAATACCTGTCTCATGTTTAGTCAGTCTGAAGGAAATGTTGATCAAGGCCTGAAAGATCTATATCTAACATTTCACTTACTCCCCTTGGCAAAGACCAATGTTTTGTGCATATCCTGTGCTCACTAAATATACAGATATATACATATACTACAAAATAACTACAGGTATACTATAAAAGCTAACTATGATGATTTTTAAGCAATGTCTTCGTGCTAACAAAAATTAATTTTAGAAATTTAAAGATTTTTAAAAAAAAAAATCAGAGCATAGTCTTTGATCTTACTGGTTCTTTCTTAGATCTTCAAAGACTCAGCAGTTGCTAAAAGTTTAAATCAGCTTGAAAGATTAAGCATTTTCAAAGGCCTGCATCATTCTGTTAGTACCTACCCCCAAGTCCAATGCACCACTTCATAACACAAAAGTTCTTTTCTTCTTCCTCAAACCAAACATGATATTTTCAGTTGACTACATCTAAGACAAGTTAATCTTTCCCTTTGCAGGTTGAGGGCATTCCAACAAATTCTTGAAGGGGGAAAAAAAAGAAAGAATATATAATTTTCCTGGTTCCTGTTCCCAAGTGGCATCACTTCCCCTAGTATGAATTCCAACCATTAAAAAGTCTTGCTGTATGAACCTAACACTCTTACATTAAAAATGGTTCCCAAATCTACACAATCCTCCCTAACTATTCTGCTCCTCAAATATCTGTGTATGACAAAGATTATACTAATTGGAAGACCAAATTTATTGAAAGCCTTGAAAAAATTAACCCCACCCTTAAGATTTACATAAAAAATGAATCATGCAAACTAACTCAAGTTTGCAATATTTGTAACACAAAGATTTCTGTCAAAAAAAAAAACAGTTGGAAATAACATGCTGTTTGCAATGTAATTGTTACTATTCACTAAAGCAGAAAAGGCAAATGCAGAGAACTTAAAGGCTGACAGCCTAGTCATTTAAAACTACAGGTTGTCTGAGGAATGACAATGGTTTTGAAATTCAGCTCAACCCATGCTGAGAAGTTGCAAGCTCTAGATATTGGAGAATATTTAACACTTTCATTGAATAAGTTATTTTCTTTCTTTCTTTTTCCACAGAACATTTCAAGTAGCCAAGGAAACCTCAGTCACTTTTTTATAACATCTATGAAATATTCAAATGGGCTCTGGTCTTCTTTGCAGAGAGCTTTTGGAATCTGAATTTTTAATGAGGACATTTGTTTAAATGTGTATAATCAACAGAGCTTTAAAGCCCACAATGTGGTGTTCGTGCTAGGAAAAAAAAAAGTAACTAAAATACAGAGCAATGCATTTGCTTTGTGTAATTGTTAAGAGACCCACATATTTGCTTAAGGTTTTCCTTTTTAATTCTTAAAATGCCTTCAACATCTATTCTGAAGTTGGATTGGTCTTCACTGGGGTGGCTGACCTAAGTGATAACTTGTGTTTTCTGTGTGTCCCTTTCTGACAAATACTGTCTGACTTCCAAGCTCTTTTCTTGACGAGGCTTGACTTTGGCTCCATCCTTTCTGGGTCTGCCTAGCCTCCATATGCAAGGATCTTGCTTAGATTACAGAGAATCCTTTCAACCTTGACATTGGATCACCTTTAATATCTGATCATTCCTTATCAACAAACCATCCCTCAGGCCTGCTTTCAGCAAGAATCCCATCAGGTCAATTTGGCCAAGTATCTTTTTATACTCAATGTCCCTTCTTAGCAAATATCCTGGTCCCAACCAACCCAACCTGCTCCTTGATTGTAAATCCCCGCTTGTTCTTGTACATGAATTTGATCCCAGTTCTAAACTGAGGTCTTTTTCTTATTACTGTAGTTCCTCAACAAAATCTGTCTTTTAACACCCTAAGGTCATTTCCTTCACATCCACACTGGTGGCATGACTTTGAGTGAATGTGGCTTCTCTGGTGCCCTTACTTTGTTCTACCTACCACAGGTCTCTTCACAAAGAAGGTCTGAGTAACTGGTCAGGCTTTAGCTCTTCTCTTTTTTTGACTCTGTGGACTGATCACATACAAGCTCAAGATCAAGGTACAACTGTCCTCTCTTTACTTAACCTCTGCTTATATGTCTTCTTTTTTTTTGCTAACATTCGAGCTACTGTTTCTCAAAGACAGAGAAAGCTGACTGATTACCACCCCCACCCTAAATTCAGATTAGCCTGAATCTAAAGTTAATTACAAAATCACCTAATCTGTCATCATTTCATAAATGAGGTAACCGGGGCTAAAGACTTGGTGTTTTTTTTCTTATTGGCAGATTTAAAATTAGAAACCAATTTTTAAAATTTTGATTCACAGTTCTTTCTGCTAGTGAATATTATAAGTTTATATTTTTTTAATGACCTGTACTTTTCTGCTTTGCTGATTTTGTATACACTGCCATTGTACTAAATAGACTTCAAAAAAACATAACCTTTATCACACTGGCTGTCCTTGCAGAGATGCTCACATGGGTCCTGTGGTCTCTACACATGAACCTTCAAGACCTCCTCTCTCACTTCCGTGAGACTTCATCCCTTCAGTCTTACCCAGGTGGAAGAGAATGTGGGTGATTCGTAGGATCATATTTAATTATCTTTGTCAGTTATGAGCGTGACATTTTGATGTTCCTGCCTGAATCTTTTTAGACATCTTTGAATTAACTGCCTTGTGTTTTAAACTTTAGACCTCTTCAAAATACTTACAAAACAAAATGAAAATGAAAATCATTAATACACACTGTGGAGATGAAAGAGACTCTGAATAACAGTGCATGCCAGCTGATTGCTTCTAGGAAAATCCCCCTCAAGTGTGATTGGATTTGCAAATGTCTGAGTTTAGAGGTAAGGAAGTTCAGGGCCGATGCTCTGTAGCACACACTCAGAAGCTTAGGATTCTGCTATTGCATCAGATGATGCAAGGAAATTTCTCCAGTGTTTATCTATGCATTCAATGATTTTATAGACAACTGATTTTGGTCCCCTGCCACAGTAGGATATTTTTACATGTGCAGTGAGAAAATGTTATATAATAGAATTCTTCTTATTAATCTTTTCTTTTCCCCCATGAAAAAGAAATCATTAAAAAATGTGAAAAATGACTGGCATTTTACAGGTTATAAACAACTGCTAACTATGAAACTTTTTTAAAAAGTCAATTTTCTCTTATTGCAAATGCTACTAGTTATTGCTATTATTTATTCCTTTTTTTGGGGGGTTTTTTTTCTATATACATCTTCCAGCCTTTACCTGGTAATCCTCCTTTGAAATACCATGGAAACAAGCAAATGTGCCTCATTAAACTTTCTTACAGGAAAAAAAAATGAAAGAATTTTAAAATTGTAGAGTAGATAAAAATAAAACACATTTTCCTCCAGGGGTGATTAGATTGTCCTTTTAAATTCTTTAAGGAAAGGTACCACAGTTGGCAAAAGAAAAATAAAGGAACTATGTGTTTCATATTTGTGAAACTCGTGAAATTTTATTTCAAAACTGATACTTCACTGTATTTTTTTAAATAAACATTCAAAATAAACATTCTAAGTTCTTAGTCCTAAATGATATTTCAGATGTGACAGTAAAATGACTATTTGATGATGCAAAACATTTAATTGTGAGTGATACTGGAGAATTTTTCTATTGACAAGGTGATTTTTACAAGGTCTTTTGCTCAAGAGAAATACCTCATGGGGGAAAAGCAAGCCCAGTTTGATTTTTGGTTTAAAGCACCCAGTAAGTTAGGCCAAGGGGCAGGGTTCTTTGACAAATGAGAACAGAACCAGGCAGTATGGTAAGATGTTTCATAATGTGATCCTCATTCCTAAGTGAGACAAGACCTATTGAAATCTCTGGTTGCTTAATGGCCAAATAAAAAAGAACACTCTTTCATTTATGGACATTTTAGTTCCTCCTCCATAAAAATTGAAGTTCAAATTGACAAATTCATATCTTATTAAGATTTGACACTTTTACATACAGAGCCTGGCAGTTGGAATGGAGAGGAAACGTTAGCTTTCAGTGGTCTTCCTATATTCCCCCACTGTCAGGCTAAGTTTAATGAATGTATCTCAGAAGTCACAAATGTTACAGTGAGAGAATCTCCCCACTGGATTCTGCCAACTTGTATTGTGTACATTTAACTAAGGCGGGAGCTGTTAGGAACGTGTCCAGAATTAAATGGATGATCTTTGAAAAACTGAATGATGTTTTTAAAGGCACACTATGAAATGAAAGAAGGTATTGATTTTGTTGTTAGTATTTTGTACATTGAAATCCACTTTAACAACAGAAATCAATATGTAACTCTTTTGAATCACTGTTTTGGAATCATTGAGCGCTCTCTCGCTCTCTCTCTCTCTCTCTCTCTCTCTCTCTCTCTCTCTCTCTCGCTCTCTCTCTCTCCCATAGATGCAATCCATTTAGTAACATGTTAATTTCCTATCTGTTTGGATAGAAAGGTTTCTTTGCTGGTGATATATTAATTGATGCACCTAAAGGGGAATCTGAAATCTTCTATACATTGAGCCAACACAAGTATTTTGAGGTATTACATGTCAGCTCTAAAACATGACTTCCATGTACCAATTAAACATTTGAATCTAGACAATGTGGTTATGCTTCAGCAATTGGTGGCTATTTTGTCAGAGTTGGAAACCTGAATTTTATTCTACTCCTTGTTAAAAAAAAAAAGGCATAAGGGAATAGGGAGTTATTACATTTTTTAGAGTTTGGTATCAGACCCTTCCAAACCTTTGAAACACAGCTGTGGTCCCACTTCACAGACTGCATTTGTCTGTCCATCACCTAAATCTCAACTTGGACTAAGTAAAATAGGTCACTGAAAGTAACCGACAATGAATGGAATAAATAAACCATTCATATTCATCCATGTTATTTTTTCCTTTCTTATATAGTTTTTCTTTGTCTTGTCAGCTCATAGTCCATATTCACTTGAGCTCTGAAACATTCCTTACTATAAATAATGCTTGTTATAATAACCTTATAAGATATATCATATGTGTTATTAATATGATGAACATTTCTTAACTGATACTCAGTTATATTGTTTTTTTTCTTTTTAAAAAATCAGCAGTAGATTTCTTTTCAAGTCTTAATAAAAAAGGGTAAAAAATGTGCCAACTGTGCATGTCATTTATTTTAAACTTGGAGAACATTTTCATCCTCAGTCTTGTAGTCTAACGCCTAAGGGGGACAGCAGCATGCTTCAACTTATTGTGCTTGACATTGCAAATGTCTAAATTTTTACATTATATATTTACTTACTTCTTCCTTTTCAAAAAATCATTTGTAAATGTAACAGATAAAGACACATTAACAGTCTTTCAGGATTTCCAGAAGAGGAAAAAAAATAATCTTCACACCTATGTGTGTACATCAAGGATATGTGCCATTAGGGAGAGTCACTTCACCTACAAGTGGGAAGTCAGGTGGTAAATAATGTTCTTATACTAATTGAGATGACATCATTTGTAAAATGAACATATGTCTCACAGAATTGTTCAGGTTTTCTCTGGATTTTTACTTTCCTTATTCATGCTCTGAAACACACACACAAACCTTGTAGTGAGTTTAACTAATTGTTTATGATTAATATTTTACTGTCCTTATAAAAATCAATTTTTAAATCATTTTGATTCTGAATCTCAAATGGTAGACTAGATTCTATGGGAATAAACCATAAGGAATTAAGAAAGCTCTCTCACACACACAAAGGTGGGGATCAGGAAAAGCTTTATCAGTAAGGTGATACCCTGGCTAAGGAAAGAAGAAAGAATTAGGAGGGGCAAATGGGAAAGGAGACCCAGAGGAGAAGGATGGAGAGGAGTTAAGAAGAGAAACTGAGAGGGAAAGCAACATAACTCTTTTCCTTTTTGTTTTTTTCTTCTTATGTATTTATTTATCCTAATTAGGTGTATATGATAGAAGAATGCATTTTGATTCATTGTACACAACTGCAGCACAACTTTTCATTTCTCTGGTTGTAAGAGATGTAGCGTTGCACCATATGTACAATCATACATATACCTAGGGTTATAAAGTCCATCTCATTCCACCATCTTTCCTGCCCCCATATCTCCTCTCTTTCCTTCCTCCCCCTTTGTCCAAAGTTTTCCCATTTTTCCCATGCCCCCTCCCCATTATGGATCAGCATCCACTTATCAGAGAGCACAACTGGCCTTTAGTTTTTTGGGAATGGCTTACTTTGCTTAGCATGATATTCTCCAACTTCATCCATTTACCTGCAAATGCCATAATCTTATTCTCTTTTAATGCTGAGTAATGTTCCATTGTGTATATATACCACAGTTTCTTTATCCATTCATCTACTGAAGGGTATCTAGGTTAGTTCCACAATTTAGCTATTGTGAATTTTGCTGCTATAAACATTGATATGGCTGTGTCCCTGGAGTATGCTGATTTTAAGTCCTTTGGGTATAGACCAAGGAGTTCTTTTTTTCTCTCTCTTTCTCTCTCTCTCTCTCTCTCTCTCTCTTTTTTTTTATAGCTGAACAATAAATATATGGAAAAGTGTTCAACATTGTTTAGTCATCAGAGAAATGCAAATCCAAACTACAAATGAGATTCCATCTCACCCCAGTCAGAACGATTAACATCAAGAACACAATGTTGGGCGCAAGGGCACGAGCCTATAATTCAGGTGGCTTGGGAGGCTGAGGTGGGAGAATCATGAGTTCAAAGCCAGCCTCAGAAAAACTGAGTTACTAAGCAACTCAGTGAGACCCTATCTCTAAATGCAACACAAAATAGGGCTGGAGATGTGGCTCAGTGGTTGATTGTCTCTGAGTTCAATCCCCAGTACTCTCTCCCACCCGCCCCCCAAAAAAGAAAACAAAAATAACAAATGAGGGTAACCATGGTACTAATAGCACAGCCACTATGTAAAACACAGTTGAAGGTTCCTCAAAACACTAAAAGTAGAACTCCACACAATCTAGCTTCATTACTCCTAGATATACCTGAAGGAATCAAAGTCAGCATATGATAAAGATGCATCTACACCCCTATTTGCTGTGGCATTGTTCATAATAGTCAAGTTATATAATCAGCCTAGATGCCTGTAATAGTCAGCTCTGCATCACTGTGACAAAAATATCCAGGAAGGGCAACTTAAAGGAGGAAACATTTATTCTGATTCACAGCATCAGAGTTTCAGTTCATGGTTTACTGGAAATGAGGCAGAACATTATAAGCGAAAGGAATAGCAGAGGAAAGCAGTTCCAAGGCATGGCAACCAGGAAGCAGAGACAGAGAGCTGTGCTCATCAGGGATAAATTGTAAATTCCAAAGACATATTCCCACTGACCCACCTCCTCCAGCCGCACCCTACCTGCCTAGAGTTACCACCCAGTTAATCCCCATTAGTGGATTAAGCAACTGCTTAGGTTAGAGCTCTCATATCTAATCCTTTGAACTCTGAACGTTTTAATGTTGTCTTACTTATGAGTTTTTGGGGAACACCACATATTCAAACCATAAAAAATGCCTATCAGTGGATGAATGTTTAGAGAAACTGTGGTATATATACATAATGGAATGTTTCTTAGACATAAAGAACAAAATCGTGTCATATGCAGAAAAAAATGGCTGGACCTGGAGATCCGTATTAAGCTAAATAAATCAGACTCAGAGAGACAAGTACTGTACAGTTTTTCTCATATATGGAATCTAGAAAAATATATAGAAGGGAGACTATTAGGAATAGCAAAGAGAATGGGAGAAGAGGGAGAAAGGGAAAGTGGATGTGATTAAAGTGCATTACACACATGTGTAAAATTTTCATGATGGATCTCATTACTTTGTGTAATTAATATGCACTAATAATTTTAATTTAAAAAGAGAGAAACAGATTGGCAGAAGACATTACGGTATCTAAGAACATGCCCCACTGAAGGAGGTGTTTGAGATTTGGTTTTGAGGAACTGGCAGGGCTGAAAGAGAAAGGTAGAGGAGTGAATCTAAGGAGTCTGAGCTGGAGAGTGGCTACTTCCTGAGAGATGCCACACCCCTCTCCTGTCAAAAACTCACTCATGTTTTAGGAACTGGTTATAGGGTCACATCTGCTCTCCTCTGGGGGTAAAATCTGTCCTCTGAGCTCCCACAAGTTTTTTTTTTTTTATATTCATTCTTCAAGTATAACATGTATTGGGGAAAATAAATTCACCCAGAATGTATTGAATCTGACTTGCTAGATATTGAATTATTTGCCCTTGAGATTTTTTTCATGTTTATAGGTACAGAGTTACCTGACTCTTTAAAACTGCTGCATGGCATTTCATACATAATGTAGATTTGTTTCCACTAAACTTCATTTATCCTGTTTTTATAAATGTTTATTTATTTGTCAGTGTGCCCTGTTATTGTTCTTGCATGTCCTTCTAATTAATTTAGTTGAGGATGCTCTTTGATATTTTTATCTCTTTTGTTATTTGTTTTTGTTATTTGTTATTTTACACACACACACACACACACACACACACACAAACATTTACCCTATTTTCTATTTTGCTGTTTAATGTGGTTTATTAATTTACACATCTCATATATAATTAACCAATATACATTCATCAATTTCTGTATGCTCAATATTAATTTTATCTGTTTTACATGTTATATTTTATCCCAGTTTACTCCTTGTATTTTAGTTTTTATTTTGTTACATAGACTTTTATGTTTTGATTCCAGTAAATGTATCAAATAGATTAGGGATGAACAGAAGTGAAGAAAAGTAAAAACTTTTTTGGTATAGATTTCATGTTGTGGACACAGTGTTTTCTGATAGATCTTTGTATTATTTGACTTCTTTTATACTTAACTCTAATTGAAATTTAATTTTACATTTGAGGAAAAAATTAGAAAACTATATTTTTCTCATACCAGATGGTCAGTTGCCCTAATATACTTTATTGAATAGGTCATTCTCCCTTAGTAATTTGAAATGTGATCATCTCCCTGCTTCAGATTTTCAGAGATGCTGCATCTATTTAATCTATTTAATCTGTGCCATTTTGTCCACTTCTGTAAAAATATTAGAATTCTATTATTATAGCTTCATGATATATTTTCACACTCAATAGAGCAAGTCCTTCTTTTTCTTTTAAAAAATGTTTTTACCTAGTTTTACACATTTAGTATTCCATGTAAATTTTGAATTTTTTTTCAAGTTCATGAAAATAATTAGAATTTTAAAATTAAATTCTCAGTATAATGTGAAAAGATTAACATCTTTTAAACATGAAGTTTTCCAAACCATGAGCATTCTCTCTTCTAACACATTCAGGGATTCTTTTATATTCTCTAGTTTTAACAGGTTTAATGGGTGTTTTTTAAAATAGGTTTTACATATTTTGTGACATGATTTTCCTCATGTATTTATAACTTTTTTTTAACATTATAGGTAATTTTTATTTTAAAAATTTTATTTTTGATTGGTGGAATGTAGAATGCTATTGGCTATTTTATATTAATCTTGTATCTAGTCACCTCACTCAATCCTCATTGCTAACAGTTTATCCAATAGTGAATCCTATGTATACAATCATATAAGTCCAAGTTTTATCTCCAAAATTCTATTTCAAATCTCATTTATATGCTCTATGACATTGTGTACAATTATGAGTAGAATATATAGTAATTTGGTGAAAACAGTTGCCCTTATCTTGTTCTGGACTTTAATATGAATGTTCTAGTTTCAACATCAAGCATGCTTTTTTTTTTTTACTTGTTTCTGGTAGCTTCAGTTTGCTATAGGCTTTTCACTCTTATGGCCTAGTTGAGGAGAAATGCTTATATCCTTTTGTCATTCTTCTTTAAACAAAAGGGTCCTTGCTACATGCTGGGATAACAAAGGCCTGCCCCAGAGAATGAGGTTGATCTCTTTCAATACTATTGTAGAAAGTGCAGGATATTCTACAGACATATTAAAAAGGGGAATCTTTTATGACTATTTTCAGACCTGATACTTCCTGTGGATCCCTTATTATAATCTCAAACCCATTTAAGATAGACAGGAGTTAATGTTTTCAAAGATAGTGGATTGCCAGCATATATTTAAAGAAACTATAACATAAACTATGCTTAATGAGCTCTATTATGGAGTAAGAAAAGAAATGGAAAGCCTGTATAATTGAAGGGAGAATTTCTGAAGTATTTTTACTTCCAAATTCAGACTGGATACATATTTATACCGTACTCAGTGTAACATGTCCATAAATTTGAATTTATTTATACTATTCAAGATATCATTTGACTTTTAATTATTTTTTTCCCACAAACATGTTATCTGATATTCCTGAGCTGTATTAATTTTTGACAAATAAGCAAAATACTTGAAAACAAGTTTACATTCAAGGTTAGAATGAAAGACTGCACGTGTACTATTCCATTGCATCTGCACATTAATCTCAGCAAGAACCTCTTTCTCTGGTCCCAAAGTAGGAAGGGAACCACAGAAAGGGCTAATGTGTTCACAGTGACCAAACAGACAATAGCAAAAGAAGGACCTGTGTCAAGAAAAAGGAAAAATTGATTTTCAGAACTTCATTTAGTGGCCCAAGTCGCTAAAAAAAAATATTCAGTTTTTTTTGTTTTGTTTTTTTGGTTTTTTTTTACACATACCACAGTCAAAACTGGGCTCAGGAAAACTGGAGCATGTGTTTTAGCCTGTGGACATCAGGAATTTGAGTACATGAGCATCTTTGGTTAGTAGAACAGCACTCTGTCACAGGAACAAACCCCATATCAAACTGCTTAAGAACATATTTCTCAGAATGAACTGATAAGTTAATAATATTTTAAAGGGAAATTAACTTTAGAATTCTCCCAGGAAAATGAACTGCTTGACTAGAAATAAAAGATAAGTACCTGGTTCCTTAACTCCAAGGAACTAGGCCAAGGATAGATCTTCTAGGCCAAGGATAGATCTAACTGCTTAGCAAATAATTTGAAAAAAAGGTTTGTTTTTTTTTTCTCCTTTATGCCACAGAAAAAAAGTATATTAATTGGAAAAACTACCCTAGTGAAAATGGCAGAGAATTTCAATCTCATTTTCATATAAGTTGACATGACAATTTGAATATTTTATAATTCCCTTTATGTCTGTGTCTCTTAGTTTTCTTAACTATAAAATTAATTGATAAAGGAAAAAAACCCAAAAGAACAGTGTATGGTAAATCTGGCATCAAAAAAGTACTTAATATGTTTGAAAGCTGGGCTGCTTTAGGGAGAGTCATAGGGAAGGACCTACCTGCAATGCTTCTTGGCCTTTTTCCAACTTTGAGTTATTTCCTAATAAACTATAATTCTTGCATCCTGTGATTTTTGAGTTTTGTCTTGATAGCTATCTCTTATCTTCACTGTTATCTTGATTATGTTGTTTCATAAAAGGTAGTTTGTTATCGGACTTGGACTTTCCCTGATGCCGTGCTAGGACCTTTCCAAAATCTGCAATTCAGCCTGCTTCAATGTTCATGATGCTGGGTATTGGTTGGAAACCCTTCACTTAGGACTCTGAAATCTAACACACTTTTAGATACTTTAGAGAGAAAAATCTCCATGCAGTATAAGTTCTTATTGGACCAGAAATGATTCAGGGTGTTTCTTACCACTCCTAACCCTCTGGAAGCATCCCTTGTCCTAAAAGTAAGCAACAGACAATACGTATTCAGATATAAACCTAGTATCTTCAAGTATCTTCCTTATCATTTAATCCCAGTATTTATTATTCAGTTTTTTTGAAAGACTCACAATCTCAAAGATCAAAAAGTAGTTAACATGCGATTATTATTACCACTAATTGCAGAAATCTAGAGCATGTCGTAATATAGATAATGCCATAAGTGAATGAGGATGATACCCATCCTGTCCCCCATCTCCAAAATCACTGGCTAGACAAGGAATAGGACATAACTAGCTAGAGGTATCTAATACAGAGCTCTGGGAACCTGAAAAGATGAACCATGCTACTCATATTTTCTTCTTCAGGAATAGGAACTCAGAGAGAACACCCAAGGACCTGTGGGACACCTGGCCCCAGTCAGCCATTGTTGGTATAGTGATAGGATTAGTGATTCAATGCTCTGCCATTGAAGAGAGCATTGCAGAGGCCACTGGAAGACAGGCAGTGATAATTTTTTTTTTTTTTTGCATTAGGAAAAAACAAACTACAGTTTTGTTTGTTTTTTGTTTGTTTTGTCTTATGAAGACTTTATGGTACGATATGGAAGAAAGAAAATAACATAAGAAGGAATGTAAAATTACTCTGCATTATCACAAAAGTCAAGATCAAGGGACAGATGGTATGGAAGTCCATAGGTGAGATTTCTTAATGAAAAGGGAAGCGTGAGCTGAGATTGATCAACAGTCTTAGAGAATCTCAGGGTGAGGAGTTGCTCTCCTAAATCCCACTCTAGGCTTAGTCTGATTTGCTTTTGTTGTGTCTCTACTAATACTGTATATCAATCATTATTGTAGACAGCAGGAGAATTGTGAGCCAGAAGAGAATATGCTTCTAATTCTTTCATTCATTCCAAATGAATACAAGTGCAGTAAACAATGAGTTTGCATAACATGTGATCTGCTTCATGGTCCTGGGTACAGAGGGCTCTTTAAGGAAAGAACAGCTAGAAGAAAACAGAAATCACTTATTTTAATTCTTTCTTCAAAGGAAGGGTTGAGTCTGGAAAATTAGGTAGATAAGCAAAGACCACATGAACTATTTGATAGCTGGATGTGTAAGGCCAATTCTGTAGCCCTAGAAAATGCTTCATGGCAAATACAGCACATGGCAGAATAGCAAGTTGTTGGTTTTAGACAGAAGTTATTCTTGCAGATTACATCTAAGCGCAAAGCTTGATGATATGTGTACCTCTGCTATTGGTGTGTCTGAGAATTATCAAATTAATGGGTCAGGTCTGACAAAGTAGTGTTGATCTTTATGGGGTAATATTAAATAAAAATAGGACCTAACTTAGCATGGTGAAAAATAAGGGCTCTCTGGACGGTGACTGGGACATCAGTGGAGCACATGAATTGAGATAACCAATTTCTCTACTCAGTAGGCCATGGGCCGCCTCCTCTTCTATCAGAGCATGATAGGTTCTGCTCTCTGATTTCATCAACTTCTCAAAATGGCACTGATATCAAAGTAAGCCCCTATTATTTTTTTAAGGGACCTCCACAGAGACTATTCAGTATTATGCACACACAATCAAATGTCCTTCTCTTCTGGAAGAGACAAGTCATTTAAAAATCTTAAATAGATTCTGCCATCAAAACCAGAATTGCTGCTTCAGGATATATCTGAGTCTCTGATATGATTGCTGATGTAGAGAATGCATTTATTTTCCTAAAATATTGGAGAGTAGAGTGGGTTTTTATTCTGTCCTGATATAACAGAACACACGATACAGCTGATATAATAACCACACATGTATTAATATGTGAGTGCATTATTCTATACTATCATAAGTTCAATGAAAATTGTACTACTTATTCCTTAAAAACCTGGTCAAAGAAAATGGGAAATAAGGATAAGACAGAAAAAAAGAACAACCACCACCACGAAATATCATCCAAGAACATTATTTATCAATTTTGTTTCAATTTCATCTTATTCTTACTTCTCCATGTGATCATGTGATCTCTGTATCTTTTTTATCCTTATACTGCTGCATCCATGGGCAGAGTGCACTCAAACAATCTAGGACTTCAGATAATTAAAGATATGGGTAGCACAAGAGAAGGTTTACACACAGCATGAATGGAAGGAGCTTGAAGTGGTAGAAAGAATGAGGTGAGTGGGGGGAGGTAGAGAAGAAAGAGAGAAGGAGAGGTAGAGGAGAGAGAGAGAGTTGTGTGTGTGTGTGTGTGTGTGTGTGTGTGTGTGTGTAAGAGAAAGAGAAAAAAAAACTTGCAAATGATAATATTTATTTTCTGTCACCAATCCCCCAATGTGAGTTTTAAAAGTGGAGAGAATCTTAATTATCAGAAACGGAGATGTATAGAAAGGGTTGAAAATGTTCTTCTCCAGGGACATTGACATTATTTTAAGTTATTTACTTTGGGAACACTTTTCATTTAAATAATAACTGATTTATAACTGTAACAAAGATTCCAATTCAAGTGAGGGATACTAATGTATAACAATGAGTTTACAGTCATTTTACACTGAAAAAACAAAAACCAGAAGAACAACATTTATCAATTCTGTGGCTCTAGAAAGAACTACGATCATTTTGTTTGAAATGCCAAAGAATACTCTCAACCTAGATTTGTGTTTCATGTTTATGCAATACCTTTCAGAGATGTAGTAAAATATTTTACAATACAAAGTCTGATCATTTGAAGTATTAAATGTCAATCCAGCTTCTCTATTGAAGCAGAAGTGCACGTTCCAGTCTTGTTGGTTCCCAGTTCATCATTTTCAATAGCCATTAATTCACTTATTCAACAACTATGTACTTACCCCATTTGTCTACTATAGACCACACATTTTTCTATGTATTATTGTACTGGCACAGAGTTAATTTCAAAGCTGACAATTTCTTTCTTTCTTTTATTTTTTTAAGTTAGATAGGGCCTCTTTGTTACCTTTATTTTTATTTATTTATGTTTATGTGGTGCTGAGGATTGAACCCAGGGCCTCACGCATGTGAGGCAAGTGCTCTACCACAGAGCCACAACCCCAACCCCTGACAATTTCTTTACTTTCAAATAATTTACAGTGTGGGAAGAAGCAGGTCAGGTAAATGCCTGCTGTGTATATCCTACACAGTAGGAGAAACAAAATGGAATAAAAACTATGGAATAGCGATTCTAATAGGCATTTCTTTGAACCTCCCACTAGAAAAAAAAATAAATCCTAGACTTTCCTTTGCAAATGGTAACCGTGTTTCCCTAATATCCAGTCTCCACTGATATCACAGGAGTAAAAGTTTATCTGATACATGGACATATACCTCAAGACTGTATTTCTCAGTCAGCAAGGTATAGTCATGATTAAGTTCTAGGCAGATGGATGGAGAATAAATGAAATGTGCCAGGTCTGTATCACCCTTAAAACACCTGAGTGTGTGCTGTCTGTACTGGCTTTTCCTGAATGTTGCCTAGAGATTTCCAGGACTGATGGAGCCATTTGACTCTGGAACTGAAGTGATTTATTTAAAACCACAGGGCTAAACCTTCAGTCCTGGGGCCTTTCCTTTGATGGTAGAGAAATAAAACCCTATATTGTTCCACCCACTGTGTTTTAGGATGTCCTTGTTACACCAATTTAGTTTGTACCCCAACTAATACTGCAATCACCTTAAAATAACCATAAAGTGATTTATTTCTTCTCATGGAAGGAATAGATAGCCTTTTAAATGTTTTATAATAGCTATAAAACCTCTTTATTTAATGCCTATAACACACATTTATTGGGTGTCCACTATCTCAGGTATCATGTTAAGAAGTTAAGGGTACAATGAGGAGAAATTTTATCCTTTCACTGTGAATGTATGAAGTGTAAGGTTTGCCTTGAAGGCTTTGGGTTGGGCCATGTGTTTGGTGAAACATGTACAGTTGTATCCACAAAAAATTCCCATTCGATCTAACAAGAATAAAGTTAGAGGAATCTGAGAGTGGTATAGAGATAGGATGAAGGACCCTTACTCTAAGCAGTGGAGATAGACTGAGAAGAAGTTTCAAAACAGAAAATTTCTAGATTTGTCCACTGTAGCTCCTAGGCAACTATGTCTAATCTCTCTTTATTCACATCTTCCTTTGGATCCCCAGGATCAGACTTGACCAACAGAGTCAGGAATCCTATCCAGAGCAGGGTTTTTATTTTCCCATGTGGGTTCCCATGACTATTTAAAGCAAAGGCTAACCATTCACATGTTCACAAATCAGCAAATAGAGGTGAAATATTTTCCCCTTGACAAATATCTGTTTATTAACTCCTTCTGAATAGGAAATACTCTGAGTGGTTACCTGGAGGGATGATAAGATTTTACTGTGATCCTTGGAGGTATACAGAGAGTGAGACATTAGTTTCTATGGTGGAAAAATACATGGGCTTTGTAGTCAGAAAAAAAAATCAGGTTCAAATCTGGACTACAAACTGACTGGGTAAAGTCATGTCTTTTAATCTTTAAAAATTCTAGTTTCCTCATTTGAAAAAGAGATTGAGGCAATGTTTGGGTCCTTTGGGAAGATGGAATTTGAAATGAAAGAGCTATTAGTATAGAACATCTATAAAAGATAAAGGTCAGCCATGGCAGTAGTATGTGGGGAAGATCTTCAGATTACGATGCAGATGTGATATGTCTGGGGTAAGGGGAGGAGGAAGAATCAGATAAGGGCCTTAGAATTAAATACAAATCAGAGGCAGTTCCACCCAGGCCAATGAGAAACCCAAGCAGATATGGCCCATTCCAGGAGTCCCTGTTGGTCAGAAGTGGCCAGGTTCTAGGACCCATGACAGTCAGTGGCTGGGAGCTGCATGGGAGAGCCTGACTTCAGCATAAATATGGAGGCTGTCATGTAACTAGTTCCTTACAGCAGGTTTTCTCCAGAAGGAAAATCTGAACAATACACTCTCAAGATTCTGCAGGTGAGGTTGAATTAATAATGTATATAAAACTCCAGGATATTTTCTGAAACTTAAAAAGTTTCAAAACCTTTATTTTTAAATTTTTTTTATTATGCTCAACTAGAAAATATTCAGTAACTACTGGTTGGAAAAATGGGGGATGGGGAGAGGGAAAGGATGAATTAGGAGGCATGATCTTTGGCCTCAAAACACTTGTATTTTAGACAATGAAAATTGACATGCACACTTAATTGTGGTAAGATTAGCATTTTTTGGCAGAAATATCCTATTCTGGAAATGATGACAAGAGAAACATTTACAACTGACAGGGAGCTAGGAAATAATGGAAACAGTGAATCCCAGCAGGAAAAAAAAATTAAAAGCTGGGGAACAATGAATAGACCAGGACTTCTGGTAACAGTGGTTTCCTCTTCCATCATGAACAGAGAGATAATGTTGATACACTATGATTGCAATGACTTCTAAATATGTAGCCAAGAAATTTAAAAAGGCAGGGATAAAAACAAAGAAGGAATCATCTGGAATTAATGCCTGAGTGGTCTGGTCTAGCTGGATTTAGATCCAAGTTGAAGGGCCTGGGGGCTGGATGTTACCACAAGTCTTTGACGTCTTGTGAGCAGGAGAGCTGTTACTAAACACTTCATATAACCTTAAGGATCTGCCTTGGCTGTGAAAAGCAAGGTAGGCAATAACTCCCACTGGGCTGGGTGCCTTGGCTCTGCCTGTAATCCCAGGGGCTCAGGAAGCTAAGACAGAAGGATCATGAGTTCTAAGCCAGCCTCAGCAAAAGCAAGGCACTAAGCAACTCAGTGAGACCCTGTCTCTAAATAAAATACAAAAAAAGGAAGTGGATGTGGCTCAGTGGTTAAGTGAGCTTTAGTTCAATCCTTTGCACCAAAAACAAAGAAAAAAAGAAAGCCTCCCTTTAGTCCAAAGAAACAAAACAATGCTTGTTCCTACATTGGGATTTGCACAAAAAAATCAAAATGAATAAATATTTTTACAAATTAGCTTCATGTGAATTGAACCCCCCAGCCTGTGCCACAATCAGTTATGGAGGGTGCAATGATAATACATGCATGATACTTACATTGGCGTGGAAATCCCAATTCAAATAATTAACAACCCATCAAGTCTGAAAAAATGTCATGTGTAAAAGCCCTTTGGGAACAAACCAAACCTTTGGAAGACATATTTATTACCCAGTACAGGTAGAACTCCCAATTAAAATTTAATCCCTATTGAAATAAGTTTATAATAAAATTACAAACCAAATCCGAAAAATATCCACCAGGAGGGAGAATGAATACATGTATTAAGAGAAATATTTTTGAACCCAAAGATCTAACAATAATAGGATATCTGAAACAGAATAAAAATTTAGATGTACTAGAGAGCTCAGAGGGTGGTAAGGTATCACCACAGGTGGAGACAAGCATCCAGGGCACCATCCCCTTCAGCAAACCTGTGAAAGTCTACATCATGCCCAAACATGGGCTGAGTCACAAGCAATCTTCTCAGCAATGGCGGAGAAGGTCCTTCTTATATGTCAGGGAGCTGGAGGGCTGCAGAATTTCCACCTGGAATTGGCTTGTATGCATGTGACCCTTACAGACTCCCTTGATATCACACAGAATAAATTATTATTTTTTCACTAAATAAAGATAGAAACCATAATAAAAGAATGATAAATAGCCACAGGAAAACAAATCAAAAAAAAAGCTTCAAGAAATGAAAAGTAGTTATTGAGGCTTATAGTATTTGAGAAGATACATTCACCCTTACACATACACAATGCATGCTAAAAATATATACAGAAGAGTATATGTATATGAATATATATATATGAATATATATATGTAACTTTTATGTGTCAGTTAAAACATCACCTTTAAATTAATTATGTGTCAGTTAAAACATCACCTTTAAATTAAAAAATAATGAAATGAACGGCTTATTTCAAAATCAGATATCTGTAAGTGAAAAAAATTAGTGAGGTTGGAAATAGATATAAGCAAAACACTGAGAATAAGCATAAAAATATTAATGTTTGGAAATACACAAGCATATTTTAGGAACCATCAAGGTAGAAGAAAAGTCTAGGAATTTGTTTACAGAAGAGTTTCAATGGAGAAAACAGAAAGAACCTATTTATTATTCAAAAGGATGAATTTTTTTCCAGAACTGAATGTAGCAAAAATATGTTCTTTAATTTAACATGAAAATGTAGACTTGTTTCAGATATTGCATTCAAATATTAGAAAACCACATAATGTAATTCATCACATTAAGAGGTCAAATGGGAAATATTTGATCATGTAAGCAGATGCAGAAAGATCATTTGATAAAATTAATAATCAATTCATGAAAATCAGACTCCTAGGCAATGGAAGCTGGCTTACCCTGATGGATGGCATCTATTAAAATCATCCTTAATTGTGAAACATTAGAAGTCATCAGACCAAATGAATACAGAAATAAGGCAAAGATGGTTCTGATCAGGACATTTATCCAACATTATGCTGAAAGTCTCAGACAGAACAATTAGAGGAAAAAGAAAAGTAACAAAAAGGCTGAAGGATTTTAGAGGAAGAATATAAACTGTTATTCAAGAAGGATTTTCTAGACAGAAAATTCAGAATATATTTAAGATATAGATAATGTAATAAGGGTTTGTTGGGTAAAGATCAGCCTATGCAAATCAATACTGTGCTAATACATCAGCACAACTAATTAAAAAGTAAAAGTTAAGGAATCCCCCTTATAATTTCAACAAAACCCATGAAGCATAAATCTGACTTAAATATTTCAGATCTGTATAAAAAATCCAAAACATTATATTCAAGTATAAAAAGATGATCAGGAAGTTGATAATTCTTCCAAAATTTGTAATATGATGTGATACGCATTAATATTAAATAGTTTTACTTTTCTGGGTCTTGAAAAACTGACTCTAAAATGTATATGAATGCTTAATACATCAAAATGTAAGACTATTATGACTTACCAGGCATTTGACTTGATGTAAATCTATGGAAATTAAAACAGTTAAATGTTGTGCCAGGATAAATACACTAGGGGAATAGAATAATGAGCTCAGAAATGAATCCAATCATACCAGCTACCTTGACATGCTACACTGGACAGCAATCTAGTTTGCTTTTCGGCCTCCCTTGAGCTTCCTGTCTGTCCTTTCTGTTGTGATTGGTTGCTTCACTCCCTCACTCCACAGGCTTTGAACTTGAATAACATCTCCATGTTATTCATAGACTCATAGACTGAGTCTTCCTGAACAGTTGCCAAGGGGCTGAAGATGTAAGTCCCTTGTTCAGGGAGAATGAGCCCCTGTAGTATGACCTCTGACCCATGGACCTACAAGAGAAAGGAAGTAGGCAGGCAGGTGGGCTTGCTCTCCCTCTATGCTACAGACACACATTATAGTGAGCTATGTTCAGTCCTGACAGAGGAGTCTGCGGTACTCTCACCATTCATTAGGATATAGCATCAGCCAGAATGACCATGGGTTACATGGGTTGCTTCCCACCTTCCTTACCACACTGACATTTTTCCCTTAAACAACCTGGATTACAGTTTGCAAATAAAAGGTAGACTCTTAATTCTGACTCAGACTGTGCTATTTCAAGAATACAGACAAGAATTTACAGATGGCATCATAATATAGCATGTTAGAAAAAAAAAACGTGATAAACGTGTGTTTAGAGGAAAAAATAGGTCCTCAATTTCTACCAGATATTTATATATTTTATATTTATTCATATTTATATATTCTCCTAAATTTTTATAATTATGAAAACCATACACTCAGGTTCAGAAGAATAAAATGCAATAAAATCTCTTGTTTTACCCGACTAAGGAATATTCTCTAAGCTGAAGAAATCAAAACTCAAATGAAAAAACAGATACTTTTAAATTCATTAAAATTATATAGATAATATAGATAGGGGAGAGAGAGAGATTTTTGACCAATAAAAAATATTAGACAAAATATTATTATTTATTAGTTGGGCTATTTAGAGAATTTTTCTAAATGAAAAAGAGCATGTAAGGTAGAGTGGTATGTATTAGCAGTGGACATATTGAGAAGAGACCATATTCTGCTTGTGTTCTGAAGGTAGAATCAAGCAAGATTGAATATCGGTGTAAAATCAAGAGGAAAGTCAAAAGTGATTGTGATTGTTGAATAGAGTAATTGAAAAGCTGGAGTTCCTATAAAGATTTAGAGGCTTCTCAGTGAAGCAAATGCATAGAAGACCAAGATTATAGGTTTGGTCACATCAGATTACAGATGTCATTAAGCATCTAAGAGGAAGTGTCAAATAGACAATTGGAAATATGAGTCTGAACTACAGTGGAGAGGGCTGAGCTGTACCTCTCCATCTGGCAGTTGTTAAAGGATTTGTATTTAAAAATATACTTATCCAGGTGTGGTGGTGCACACCTTTAATACCTCCAAATTGGGATGCTAAGACCAGAGGATCATAAGTTCAAGATCAGCCTCAGTTACATAGCAAGACCCTCAGCAACTTAGTGAGACCCTCAGCAACTTCGGGGTGTGGCTCAGTGGTAAAGTGACTTACTTTGGTTCCATCCCCAGCACCAAAAAGTAAGTAAAATAAACAATAATAAAAATAAAATCAAACTCAAATATATAAAGTTTTGAGGGTATACAGAACAAAGACCAGGACTGAGTACTCTGACAGCCCAACATGGGAGAGTAGCACAGAGTGAAGAGAACTGAGAGGAAAGGAAGAAGAGTACAGTACCCAGGAAGCTGGATGTGCTCAGAAGTTATGATCATATATGACAGATGCTGATGGTGGCTTAAGAAAAAAAAGTGTGAAGAATGACTCCTGAGTTTAGTACGTGGAAATCACTGATGATCTTGAGCAGAACATGTCTGATGTAGTGACAGCTGTGAAAACCAGTCAAGAAGCAGTTAATAGAGAATCAGGAAAGAGGGACTGGAAACAATTAGAAAACGACATTGATTTTTTGAAGAAACATTGCTTCAAATGAATAGCAAAACCTGCTGAAGTAGATAGAGGGAAGGAGAGAGTCAAGGAAGATCCCCACTTAATTTTGGTATTCTAATATGAGAAAGCATATGCTTATATATTTAGAGAAATGATATTGAAGACAGTAGAAAAACTAATGACCTAGGGTTGCATTAGTAAGAAAGATAGAAGGGGGAAGGAAGTGACAATGATAAGTTGCATCACTTGATTATTGAGGAAGGAGAGAAAAATAATTAAAAATAGATAGAAAAGAGAAGAAAGAACAAGAGAAATATAACTTTAACATAATTTTTATGCTAAATTCCTTATAACTTCATTCTCAAGCTAGATATTTCTCCCAGGCCTATTGCTACCAAATCTATAAATATTTACTCACATTTTAAAAGTATTAGAAATTCACCCCCTTATAAAAATTGCCCTGTGGACTGTTAATTAGCCCACCACTATTTGTAAATATTGGTCTTCTCTATTCAGGCCTTAAACTGATTTCATGAAGCCCACCTACAATGAGGAGAGAAATTTGTCTATGGATTTAAATATTAATATTATCCAAAAGAACCTTAATGGAAACACCCAGAATAGTGCTTGATTAAATATCTGGGTACTGTGTAGTCCAGTCAATTGAATCATGAAATTAATAGTACAGGTGAAAATGCAGAGACTTGTTGAACTGTATCATTGAGAAAGAAGCTTGGAAGGAAAAGGTTAAAAGGCAGGGAGCAGAGCTTGTGAGGGAGGTGCTGGCTAGCAGGGAGATACACCTTAGGGAATCTGTGGAATCTCTCTTCTGATGGTACCAATTTTTGCATTGGAATAGGAATCAAGATCATTAGGCAAGCATAAGCATGTGGAAAATATGATGGAAACTGGATAAAAGATGAGAGTTGTTTAGGGGAACAGAAGACTGGACTAATGAGAATGTGGTCAAATCAACATGTCACATTAATAGCCCATTCAAAATGTGAGGTAATGAGTTTAAAGGGAAAAGAATAGGCCTGGCTGGAAGTTCAAAATGGAGAAGGTGGAGAGATTGAGTTTGGAGACCAAAAGACCAGGAAATGTGGGGTCTGCAGGTGACAGAGGGAACTAAAAATTGGCTCCTCCACCACATGAGTGGACCTAGGGCAAATCTCTTGGGATCAGTCTTTCAGCATCTACCAGCAACTGGTGGTCCCTGGAGGTGTATTGATTTAATTCCTCAGACCAATTAGCATTTAGCAAAAAACCTGGAGACTAACTAAGCCTAAACCCAGCCTGGGGAGTTCCACTGATGGGATTGCCTTTCACACTCCAGTAACTCTATCCTGAGGGTAGAGCAAGCATCACACTCCAGAACATCCCACCTAACACTGCAGAGAACAGAAGCTGAGAATAATTTGAACTCCAATGGAAACTGTTCTTCAATTTTTTTATCAAGATCCCTTTTCTTTTTAATCTTACATATTTTTTCTTTTTTAATTTCTCTGTTTAATTGTGACCTAACTGGTTAATGGACACTTATTCATACTTATATTTTATTGTTGTTGTTCTCATTTGTAGCATTTTTTAAGCCAGACATTTTTTCATAGGTCAGTATTTTGAGGAGTAGAATATTTAATTAGCATATTTTGATTTTGTTTTGTATTCTTTTGTTATTACTTTTATTTTTAATTTTTTAAATATATATGTATGTGTGTGTGTATTTGTATATATATATTTCTTCTCTTATTTATCATTTTTCCATAATTAACTCTCTCTTTTCTTCTGCTAACCACCAATCTCTATTGCCTTCTCTTTCACAATTCCTTTAATATTTTACTTCTATTTTCTCTCTTCTTCCCTCATAATCATCATATCCTACATCATTTCTGTTCTCTCCCTCTCCACCATTTGAAATTGTAAAACCTTTTGCAAAATTACTGTTATTGCTCTGGGCAATAACTGATTACATAATTTCTGATTACTGTGACCATTAACATTGTAGATGTCATAGCAGGAAGTATTTAGTGAAATGTTATAGATTGTTTGAATTGGTTGTTATTATTATTTGTCTGTCTCTAAATGGTGAGGTACAAGAAACTTTTAGGGATACCATAAGTCAAAATGATACAAACTTTACTGCCTGAGATCCATACTATTAGATGGGTAGACATACAAATACCTGGAAAAAGCAAGGGAAAAGTTGCCCCAAATAAACCAAGATACTTTGGCAATAGAATCCACTAACATCACAGTGGAAGACATGTCAATAAAGAAGTTTAGAATGTTCATAGTTAAACTGATCTGCAAGGTAAAAGATGACATAAGGAGTGAAATCAGACAAAATACAGAAAGTGAAAGGTCACTTTAATAAATAGATTCTGAAAAAAACAAGCACAAATCCTCAAAATGAAGAAATCAATAATGCAAATTAAAAATTCAATGGTGGCCATTAGGTGGAATCCCGCCAGCCAAGCCCACACGGACACTTGGGCCGAGCTGGGATCTCAGAAGGGGAAGGAAGCGGTACATTCCCATCCCCCACAGCGGACACTCCACCGAGGCAGTCAGTGGCCACCATCCGGTAAAGCTGAAGGATACACAGCCACTCTCCTTCAGAGTTCAACATCAAAACAGGTTGGTGTCATTCAGCTCACCCCCCAGACAGTGGGAATTCGCATAAAATCTCTCCTAGGCTTGCCGGGAGAGGGAGTATCAAGCTGAGCCTCCATAAAGACTAGGGGGAAACTAGAGACACCTGACCTCCAACCCCTCCTCCCAGTAGCAGCCAAAAGGAAACCTGGCTAGCCAGCGCTGGGGGAGGGGCAAGCAGAAAAAATCAAAGTGATAGAGTGCCAGGGATCCCAACAGCCTGCAGCAGGACCCGAGAGATCCAGGCCAACTGATTCGCGCAGCCTGCCCTGCGGCTACAGAAGGCGTGGCGCCTCAGTGAAGCCATTAATTAGCAAGCAGGGAGGTTAGGGACTGCCATTAGGTGGAATCCCGCCAGCCAAGCCCACACGGACCCTTGGGCCGAGCACGGGATCTCAGAAGGGGAAGGAAGCGGTACATTCCAATCCCATCCCCCACAGCAGACACTCCACCGAGGCAGTCAGCGGCCACCATCCAGGAAAGCTGAAGGATACACCACCACTCTCCAACAGCTTGCAACATCAAAACAGCCAGCAGCAGGACCCCGGAGATCCAGGCCAACTGATTCGCACGGCCTGCCCCACAGCTACAGAAGGCGTGGCGCCTCAGAGAAGCCATTAATTAGCAAGCAGGGAGGTTAGGGACTGCCATTAGGTGGAATCCCGCCAGCCAAGCCCACCGCCCACGCCCGGAACAGGCCCAGCGACCTGCCAGCATGGTAGTCACAACACCCCAATTGGAATAGGGACAGAGCAGAGCCGCCATCCACTCCCGGAACAGGCCCAGAGAACGCCAGCGTGGTAGACACGTCACCCCAATTGGAGTAGGGGCACAGCCGCCGCCCGCACCTGCAAGGGAGACTTTTCAACTATACAAGAGCAACATAAATAAATAGTGGGTAAATTTCAAAAACACAACAGTTGCACCAAGCAGAAAGAAACGCGAGCAGTATGAAAAGACAAGGAAAGAAAGGACCACAAGCAATGCAGGTCAACTCAACTTTAGAAGAGGTAATAGCTGCAACAGATGGAATATCAGATAAAGAGTTCAGGATATATATGCTTCAGATGATCTGGAGTCTCAAGGAAGACATGAGACAGCAAAATCAGACAATGAAAGATCACATTGACAAACAAATCCAGGAAGTAAAAGATCAATTTCACAGGGAGATAGAGGTAATAAAAAACAAACAAATAGAAATTCTAGAAATGCAGGAAACAATAAACCAACTTAAAAACTCAATTGAGAATACTACCAGCAGAGTAGATCACTTAGAAGAGAGAACATCAGACAAGGAAGACAAAGTATTTCAACTGGAAAAGAACATAGACAGCTCAGTAAGTCTGCTAAGAAACCATGAGCAGAACATCCAAGAATTATGGGACAATATCAAAAGACCAAATTTAAGAGTCATTGGGATACAGGAAGGCACAGAGCTCCATGCCAAAGGAATAAACAGTCTATTCAGTGAAATAAAACGAGAAAACTTCCCAGAATTGAAGAATGAGACAGAATCCCAAATCCTAGAAGCCTACAGGACGCCGAATGTGCAAAATCATAAGAGATCCACACCTAGACACATTATAACGAAGATGCCCAATATACAGAATAAGGAGAGAATTTTAAAAGCTGCAAGAGAAAGAAAGCAGATTACATTTAGGGGTAAACCAATCAGGATAACAGCTGATCTCTCAACACAGACTCTGAAAGCTAGAAGATCCTGGAATAACATATTTCAAACACTGAAAGACAATGGGCTCCAACCAAGAATCTTGTATCCGGCGAAATTAAGCTTCAGGTTAGAAGATGAAATTAAAACCTTCCACGATAAACAAAAGTTAAAAGAATTCGCAGCTAGAAAACCATCTCTTCAAAAAATCCTTGGCAAAATATTACAGGAAGAGGAAATGGAAAATAATATTGAAAACCAACAATGGGAGGTAGGACAGTAAAGGGGGGAAAGTAGTCAAAGAGGATAACAAATCAGGTTTAGTAACATCAATAAACAAATATGGATAGAAGAACAAACCATATCTCAATAATAACCCTAAATGTTAATGGCTTAAACTCACCAATTAAGAGACACAGGCTAGCAGAATGGATCAAAAAACAAGACCCAACAATATGCTGTCTACAGGAGACGCATTTGATAGGAAAAGATATACATAGACTGAAGGTGAAAGGTTGGGAAAAATCATATCACTCATATGGACCGCAGAAACAAGCAGGAGTGTCCATACTCATATCTAATAAAATAGATTTCAAGCCAAAGCTAATCAAAAGGGATATAGAAGGACACTTCATACTGCTCAAGGGAACCATACACCAACAAGACATAACAATCATAAATATATATTCCCCAAATAATGGTGCAGCTGTGTTCATCAAGCAAACTCTTCTCAAGTTCAAGAGTCTAATAGACCACCATACAATAATCATGGGAGACTTCAACACACCTCTCTCACCACTGAACAGATCTTCCAAACAAAAGTTGAATAAGGAAACTATAGAACTCAATAACACAATTAACAACCTAGACTTAATTGACATATATAGACTATACCACCCAACATCAAGTAGCTACACTTTTTTCTCAGCAGCACATGGAACCTTCTCAAAAATAGACCATATACTATGTCACAGGGCAACTCTTAGACAATACAAAGGGGTAGAGATAATACCATGCATCTTATCTGATCATAATGGAATGAAACTGAAAATCAATGATAAAAGAAGAAAGGAAAAAGCAAGCATCACCTGGAGAATGAACAATAGGTTGCTGAGTGATCAATGGGTTTTAGAAGACATCAAGGAGGAAATTAAAAAATTCCTAGAGTTAAATGAAAACACAGACACAACATATCGGAATCTATGGGACACATTGAAAGCAGTTCTAAGAGGAAAATTCATTGCTTGGAGTTCATTCCTCAAAAAAAGAAAAAACCAACAAATAAATGATCTCATACTTCATCTCAAAATCCTAGAAAAAGAAGAGCAAAACAACAGCAAAAGAAGTAGAAGGCAAGAAATAATTAAAATCAGAGCTGAAATTAATGAAATTGAAACAAAAGAAACAATTGAAAAAATTGACAAAACTAAAAGCTGGTTCTTTGAAAAAATAAATAAAATTGACAGACCCTTAGCCATGCTAACGAAGAGAAGAAGAGAGAGAACCCAAATTACTAGCATACGGGATGAAAAAGGCAATATCACAACAGACACTTCAGAAATACAGAAGATAATCAGAAATTACTTTGAATCCTTATACTCCAATAAAATAGAAGATAGTGAAGGCATAGATAAATTCCTTGAGTCCTATGATCTGCCCAGATTGAGCCAGGAGGATATAGACAACCTAAACAGACCAATAACAATAGAGGAAATAGAAGAAACCATCAAAAGACTACCAACTAAGAAAAGCCCAGGACCGGATGGGTATACAGCAGAGTTTTACAAAACCTTTAAAGAGGAACTAACACCAATACTTTTCAAGCTATTTCAGGAAATAGAAAAAGAGGGAGAACTTCCAAATTCATTCTACGAGGCCAACATCACCCTGATTCCTAAACCAGACAAAGACACTTCAAAGAAGGAAAACTACAGACCAATATCTCTAATGAACCTTGACGCAAAAATCCTCAATAAAATTCTGGCGAATCGGATTCAAATACATATTAAAAAAATTATACATCATGATCAAGTAGGATTCATCCCTGGGATGCAAGGCTGGTTTAATATATGGAAATCAATAAATGTTATTCACCACATCAATAGACTTAAAAATAAGAACCATATGATCATTTCAATAGATGCAGAAAAAGCATTCGACAAAGTACAGCATCCCTTTATGTTCAAAACGCTAGAAAAATTAGGGATAACAGGTTCATACCTCAACATTGTAAAAGCAATCTATGATAAGCCACAGGCCAGCATCATTCTGAATGGAGAAAAATTGAAGGCATTCCCTCTAAGATCTGGTACAAGACAGGGATGCCCTCTCTCACCACTTCTGTTCAACATAGTCCTTGAAACACTGGCCAGAGCAATTAGACAGACAAAAGAAATTAAAGGCATAAAAATAGGAAAAGAAGAACTTAAATTATCACTATTTGCAGATGATATGATTCTATACCTAGCAGACCCAAAAGGGTCTACAAAGAAGCTATTAGAACTAATAAATGAATTCAGCAAAGTGGCAGGATATAAGATCAACATGCATAAATCAAAGGCATTCCTGTATATGAGCAACAAATCCTCTGAAACAGAAATGAGGACAACTACTCCATTCACAATATCCCCCCAAAAAATAAAATACTTGGGAATCAACCTAACAAAAGAGGTGAAAGATTTATACAAGGAAAATTACAGAACCCTAAAGAAAGATATAGAAGAAGACCTTAGAAGATGGAAAAATATACCCTGCTCATGGATAGGCAGAACCAACATCATCAAGATGGCGATATTACCAAAAGTTCTCTATGAGTTTAATGCAATGCCAATCAAAATCCCGGCAGCATTTCTTGTAGAAATAGATAAAAGAATCATGAAATTCATATGGAATAATAAAAGACCCAGAATAGCAAAAACAATGCTAAGCAGGAAGTGTGAATCAGGCGGTATAGCGATACCAGACTTCAAACTATACTACAGAGCAATAGTAACTAAAACAGCATGGTACTGGTACCAAAACAGGTGGGTGGACCAATGGTATAGAATAGAGGACACAGTAACCAACCCACAAAATTACAACTATCTTATATTTGATAAAGGGGCTAATAGCATGCAATGGCGGAAGGATAGCATCTTCAACAAATGGTGCTGGGAAAACTGGAAATCCATTTGCATCAAAATGAATCTGAATCCCTATCTCTCGCCATGCACAAAAGTTAACTCAAAATGGATCAAGGAGCTTGATATTAAATCAGAGACACGGCATCTGATAGAAGAAAAAGTAGGGTATGATCTACATACTGTGGGATCGGGCTCCAAATTCCTCAATAGGACACCCATAGCGCTAGAGTTAACAAATAGAATCAACAAATGGGACTTACTCAAACTAAAAAAGTTTTTTCTCAGCAAAAGAAACAATAAGAGAGATAAACAGGGAGCCTACATCCTGGGAACAAATCTTTACTCCACACACTTCAGATAGAGCCCTAAGAACCAGAATATACAAAGAACTCAAAAAATTAGACAATAAGATAACAAATAACCCAATCAATAAATGGGCCAAGGACCTGAACAGACACTTCTCAGAGGAGGACATACAATCAATCAATAAGTACATGAAAAAATGCTCACCATCAATAGCAGTCAGAGAAATGCAAATCAAAACTACCCTAAGATACCATCTCACCCCAGTAAGATTGGCAGCCATTAGAAAGTCAAACAACAATAAGTGCTGGAGAGGATGCGGGGAAAAGGGCACTCTTGTTCATTGCTGGTGGGACTGCAAATTGGTGCAGCCAATTTGGAAAGCAGTATGGAGATTTCTTGGAAAGCTGGTAATGGAACCACCATTTGACCCAGCTATTCCCCTTCTCGGTCTATTCCCCAAAGACCTAATAAGAGCATGCTACAGGGACACTGCTACATCGATGTTCATAGCAGCACAATTCACGATAGCAAGATTGTGGAATCAGCCTAGATGCCCTTCAATAGATGAATGGATAAAAAAAATGTGGCATTTATACACAATGGAGTATTACTCTGCATTAAGAAATGACAAAATCATAGAATTTGGAGGGAAATGGATGGCATTAGAGCAGATTATGCTAAGTGAAGCTAGTCAATCTTTAAAAAATACATACCAAATGACCCCTTTGATATAAGGGGAGTAAACAAGGACAGGGTAGGGACGAAAGTTTGAGAAGAAGATTTACATTAAACAGGGATGAGAGGTGGGAGGGAAAGGGAGTGAGAAGGGAAACCGCATGGAAATGGAAGGCGATCCTCAGGGTTATACAAAATGACATATAAGAGGAAAGGAGGGGTAAGACAAGATAATACAAATCGAAGAAATGATTTACAGTAGAAGGGGTAGAGAAAAGGGGAGGGGAGGGGAGGGGAGGGGGGATAGTAGAGAATAGGACAGACAGCAGAATGCATCAGACACTAGAAAGGCAATTTGTCAATCAATGGAAGGGTAACTGATGTGATACAGCAATCTGTATACGGGGTAAAATTGGGAGTTCATAACCCACTTGAATCAAACTGTGAAATATGATGTATTAAGAACTATGTAATGTTTTGAACGACCAACAATAAAAAAAAAAGAAAAGAAAGCTTTCTCAATGTTCAAAAAAAAAAAATTCAATGGTAAGCATCACCAGCAGACTAGACCACTTGAAGACAGTTTCAAGCAATGAAGACAAAATATATAATTTTGAAAATAAAGTTGAACATGGAGAAAAGATATTAAGAGACCATGAATAGAACTTTCAATAAGTATAGAATAACATGAAAAGACCAAATTTAAGATTTATCAGTAGAGATTAAGGCTTAGAGATACACACCAAAAGAATGCACACTCTTTTCAATGAAATAATATCAGATTATTTCCCAAACCTTAAGAATGAAATGGAAAATCAAATATATGTTGTTTAAAAGACCACAAATATACAAAATCAAAACAAACTCACACAAGGCCCATTATTATTAAAGTGCCTAACATGCAGAATAAGGACAGAATTTTAAAGGCTTCCAGAGAAAAGCCACAGGTTACATTTAGAGAGAAGTCAATCTGGATCTCAGTTGATTTTGGAAACCAGACTCTCAAAGTTAGGAGGACTTGGAATAATATATGTCAAGCTCTGTAAGGAAATGAATGCCATTAAAGAATACTGTACTCAGCAAAATTAAGCTTCAGAATTGATGATGAAATAAAACCTTCCATGATAAACAAAAGTTAAAAGAATTCACAACTAGAAATCCTGCACTATAAAGCATACTTAGTAAATATTTTGTGAGGAAGAAATTAAAAATAAGAGTGACAATCAGAAAATGGTGGAGCTATACTAGAATAATAATTAATCAAAGGAGAAACCAATTCAAATTAAAACCTGAAATAAATCAAAATGACAGGGATTAAAAATCATTTCTCAATAATAACATTGAATATAAAATGGTCTAAACTAATTAATCAAAAGATATAGACTGGCATATTGTATTAAAAAAGAAGACTCAACAAAATACTGTCTCCAAGAGAATCATCTTGGAGAAGATAAAAAGATGGGAAAACATATATCATTCACCAGAGCTTGTAAACAAGCAGAGGTTTTTTATTCTCATATCACATAAAGTGGACTTCAATATAAACTTTATCAGAAGGGACCAAGAGAGTAATTTCATACTGCTTAAGGGAATTTTATATCAACAAACATAACAGTTGTAAATATTTAGGCACCACACAATGTACCATCTACTTACATAAAACAAACCCTTCTCAATTTCATAAACAAAATAGATTACAACACAATAATACTGGGTGACTTTAGCACAGCTCTCTCATCATTGGATAGATCCTCTAAATAAAAACTAAATAAAGAAGCCATAGAACTAAAAAAATACCATTAATAATTTAGACTTAACAGTCATATGTAAAATATTCTATCCATCAATGACTAAATACACTTTCTTCTCAGGAGCACATGGACCCTTCTTTAAAACAGACCATATCTTAGACCACAAAGCAACTGTTAGCAAATACCAAACAAACAAACAAACCAGAGATAATGCCCTACATTTTATTGGATCATAATGAAATAAAATTAGCAATCAATGATAAAATAAAAAATAGAAGCTAGTCTGACACCTGGAGACTAAATACTATGCTACTGAGATCAATGGATAGCAGAAGAAATCAGGGATGAAATTATAGAAATACTTAGAGGTAAATGAGAATAGCTACATGACATACCAATGCCTCTGGGACATTGTTAAAGCAGTTCTAAGAGGAAAATTCATTGCATTCAGCTCATTCCATATAAGAATAAAAAGTCAACAAATAAACTAACATTATATCTCAAAGACCTAGAAAAAGAAGAACATATCAACACCAAAAGCAGTAGAAGAAAAGAAGTAATTAAAATCAGAAACACAATCAATGAAATTTAAACAAACACATAAATATTTAATGAAACTAAAAGTTAGTTTTTTGAAAACTAAATAAAATTGATAAATAGCTAGTGAAGCTAATGAAGGGAAAGAAAATTCAAATTACTAAAATTTGTCATGGAAAGGGAAATACCATGGTAGACAGTAATGAAATATAGATGATAATCCAAAACTATTTTAAAATTTATACTCCAATAAAATAGAAAACCTTAAAGACATCAAGAAATTTCTAGAGACATATGACCTAGCCAAATTGAATCAGGAGGACATATAAGATTAAAATAGATCAATGTCAAGCAATGAAATTGAAGACATCATCAAAGACTAGCAACAAAGAAAAGCCCAGGTCCAGATGGATTGTTAGTTGAGTTCTACTAGACCTTCAAAGAAGAAATAGCATAAATCTTCCTTGAATTATTCCATTAAATAGAAAAGGAGGGAAAGCTTCTGAACTAATTCTATTAAGCTAGTATCACTCTGATACCAAAACCAGACAAGAACATATCAAGAAGAGAAAACTTCAGATCAATATCCTTGATGAATATAGATGAAAGAATTCTTAATAAAATACAGACAAATCATATAGAAAATCATATGAAAAAGATAGTACACCATGATCATCACATCAGGTTAATCCTAGGGACAAAAGATATATTCAATATATGGAAATCAATAAGTATAATTAATTACATCAACAGGCTTAAAGACAAAAATCACTAGCTTATCTCAATTGGTGCAGAAAAGGTATTTGACAAAATACAGCATCTACTCATGTTCAAAACAGTAGAAAAACTAGGGACAGTGGAAGCACCTCAATATTGTTAAAGCTATTTATGGTAAACCCAAGGCCAACATCAATCTAAATGGAGAGAAAATTGAAAGCGTTCCCACTAGGAACTGAAACAGACAGGGATGCCACTTTCACCACTCCTATACAACCTGATCCGGGCAACTCTAGCCAGAGCAATTAGACAGAAGAAAGAAATTAAAGAAATACAAATAGGAAAAGAAGAGCTTTCCGTCTTTGCCAATGATGTGATTCTATGATTAGAATACCCAAAAAACTCCATAAGAAAACTTCTATAAATTATAAATGAATTCAGAAAAGTAGTAGTACATAAAATGAACACTCATAAATCAGCTGTGTCCTTATACACCAATAATGAATCAACTGAAAGAGAAATTAGAATTATCCTATTCACAATAGCTTCCAAAAAAACCTTGAGACTCAATCAAACAAAAGAAGTGAAACACATCTACAGTAAAAACTACAGAACATTAAAGAAAGAAATTGAAGAAGACCTTGGAAGATGAAGATCTCCCATGTTCTTGGATAGGCAGAATTAATATTTCCAAAATGGCCATACTACCAAAAGTACTATACAAAATTGATGCAATTCCTATTCAAATTCCAGTGGTATTCTTCATGCAACTGTAAAAAGCCATCATAAAATTCATTTGGAAAAATAAGGGCCAGAATAGCCAAAGCAAGTTTTAATAAGAAAATTGAATTAGGGGGCATCACAATACAAGAACTATATACTACAGAGATATAGTAACCAAAGCAGCTTAGCATTGACACCAAAACAGACATGAAGACCAATGGAAGAGAATAAAAGTCACAGAGACAAACCCACATAAATGCAGTTATCTCATATTAGAAAAAGGTGCCATAAATGTATATTAAAGAAAAGATTGCCTCTTCAACGAATGGTGCTGGGAAAACTGGAAATCCATATGTAGTGGAATGAATTTGAACCCCTAAATCTCACCCTGCACAAAACTCAACTCAAAGTAGATTAAGGACCTAGGCATTATACCAGTGACCCTGTGCCTGCTAAAAAGAAAATGTAGGACCAACTTTCCATCATGTTCAGTTTACAAACAAACTTCCTTAAAGACTTCTGAAATGCAATCAGTAAAATCAAGAATCAATAAATGGGAAGATATCAAATTAAAAATAAAGGAAACAACAAAAAACATGAATAGAGAGCCTAAAAATGGGAGAAAATCTATGACATCTGCTCCTCAGATAGAACATTAATCTCCAGGATATATAATGAACTCAAAAAACTTAACCTAAAAACCCCCAAATAATCCAATTCATAAATGGGCTAAGGAACTGAACAGACACTTCTCAGAAGAAATACAATCTGTCAATACATATATGAAAAAATGTTCAACATCTCTAGCAATTAGAGCAATGCAAATCAAAACTACACTGAGAATCCATGTCACTCCAGTCAAAATGGCCATTATCAAGAATACAAGTAACAATAAATGTTGGCAAGGATGTGGGGAAAATGGTACACTCATACATTGCTGGTGAGGCTGCACATTGTTGCAACCATTCTCAAAAGCAGTGTGGACATTCCTCAGAAAACTTGGAATGGAACCACCATTTGACCTAGTTTTCTCACTACTTGGCATATACACAAAGGATTAAAAATCAGCATACTACACTGAAGCAGCCACATCAATACTTATAACAGTTCAATTCACAATAGCTAAGCTATAGAACCAACCTAGGTGCCCTTCAAAAGATGAATAGATGACGAAAATGTGGTATATATACACAGTGGAATACTACTAAGACATAAAGAAGAATGAAATCATAGCATTTGCCAGTAAATGGATGGAACTGGAGACTACCATGCTTCATGAAATAAACCAATCCCTCCAAAACCAAAGGCCAAATGTTTTCTCTGATATGAAGATGCTAACATACAACAAAGAAGGGAAGAGAAGAATAGAAATTTATTGGATTAGACAAAGTTGACTGAAAGGAAAGGAGGAGAGTAGGAATAGGCAAGACAGTAGAATGAATCTGATATAACCTTGCTATGTTTCTATGTGAATACATGACTAGTGTAAATTCACATCATGTTCAACTACAAGAATGGTATCCTAATAAGTTATACTCCATGAATGTATAATATATTAAGGACAATCTACTGTAATGTATGTCTAAAAAGAACAAATAAAGGCCTGGGATTGTGGCTCAGCAGTACAGCGCTCGCCTAGCACGAGCGGGACCGGGTTCGATCCTCAGCACCACATAGAAATAAAAGCATTGTGTTGTGTCCACCTATACCTAAAAAATAAATATTAAAAAGAAATAACAAATAAAAAAATAAAGTGAGAAAACAAATGGATATGTTTTCTATTCCAGTTATAGTCAGCTATATGGAAGATATATGATCCTTTGCAATGTAAGTTATATTATACTTCCTTTCAAAAGCCTGCAGTGGCTCTTTACCATACTCAACTCTACTTATATTGTATATATACATAAATATATACACACGTAGACACACATATATGCATATATACATATATGATGCACACATAATATGTGGATGTTATGGGATTTGATAGTCTATTTTTTATAGTCTATTTTTTATTTTCAATACATTTTTGCCTATGAAAATCATGCTGTTGTGCTATTTAAGAAATCTTTGCCTACTCTAACATCATAAGGATTTCCTCCTGTGGTTAATTAGATTTTTATATTTTAAATTTTTTATACGATCAATTCATGTTAACTGGTTATGGGGTGAGTGGCATAGATGAACAGGGGTGAGTGGCATAGATGAACAATTTTTAAAAACTAGGTACATTTATTCCACTTGTATTCATTTGAAAGTCTATACTTTTTCTACTTAATTGCTGTATCTCTTTGCCCAAAATTAAAAAAAAAATTACACTTAGGTCTATTTCTGGACACATTAATTTTATTTCATTGATCTATTTGTCTATCTTTAGATCAAGAGTGAAAGATAACTCTTGATGTTAGATAGCAGCCTCTTTCATCTAAGTTGTTTGGGCTATTTGGGGTGTTTTTATTTCCATAGGAATGGAAAACCTGGTCCATTTGGATTTTTATTGGGATTGCAATTAATTCATAATCTGGTGGGAATTGACATCTTAACTCCACTGAATTTTAAATCTACGAACATGATATATTTCTCAATTTACATCTCTTTAATTTTGTTCACCAATGTTCTATCATATACTTTCCTTTCCTTCATTTATTTTCCCTTCACTCCCTCCTCCCTTCCTTCTCTTCTTCAGAATTGGGGATGAAACCAAGTGCCTTGTGTATGCCAAGCACATATTCTACCACAAAGATACACCTATCCCTGAATTTTATTTTCAAAATGAATTAACACCACATAAAAGCAATCCATATTTTTTTCTAGAAAAGGAGAAAAGTAAAGTATCAATTTAAAATAGATTTCAAGTGGTGTGTTGCTCTATATTATTGTGTCAAGGACATTAACAGGAGAGCTACTCCTAAAAGTGACAATATTATTAAATTCAATTTCTATTTGTTTATTAACTTGTATATAAAATATAATTGGTTGTTGTGAATTGACATAACTTGGAAACTTTTCTAAACCTACTAATTAGTTCCAGAACTATTTTTCTAGATTACATAGTATTTTCTACACATATGTTTATCTATGGAAAAAGCCAGATTGGCTTGTTTATTTATACTCTGAATGTCTTTTCTTTTTTTCATGTTTTTTGCCTTACTGCTCATGTTAGAAATTCAACAGTGTTGAGTAGCACTGGTTAGAATAGACACCTTCCCCTAGTTCCTCATTCTGGAGGAAAGCATTCCATCTTTGGTCACTGGGTGTATTGTTAGCTGTTAGTTTCTCATAGATGTCTTTTATCAGATTAAGGATGTTAGCTTCCTCTTGGTATGCCAAGAGGTTTAATTAGGAATTAATGTTGAATCGTATCAGATGCTTTTAATGCTCCTTTTGTGATGATCATATGATTTTTCTTTCTAGGTCTCTCAATATGGTTCACTACATTGATTTTTTTAAATGTTGAAATAACTATATTTCTGGGATAATCTGCACTTATTAATATTTTTATTTTATTTTTTATATAGTCCTGGATTCTATTTGCTAAAATTTGATTAAGGATTTTCTATGTTCATGAGGGATATTGGCCAAGAGTTCTCTTTTGCTTATAATGTCTTTGTCCTGTTTTGTCTCAAAGTAATATGGACCTCATACTAGGAGTTGGTGTTTCCTTTCCTTCAATTTGCAGGAAGATTCTATATAAGATTGGCTTTATTTAAGCTGGGAACAGTTGCACACACCTATAATCCTTGTGGCTCAAGAGGTGGAAGCAAGAGGATTGTGAATTCAAAGTTAGCCTCAGCAAAAAGCGAGGCGCTAAGCAACTCAGTGAGATCCTGTCTCTAAATAAAATACAAAATAGGGCTGGGGTATGGCTTAGTGGTCTAGTGGCCCTGAGTTCAATCCCTGATACCAAAAAAAAAAAAAGATTAGTATTAATTCTTCCCTAAAATTTGTTGGAATTTCACATGATGCCCCCTGGGCTTGAAATTTTTGCTGAGAAAAGGTTCAAAAATTTTAATTTCTCTTAAAGAGAAATAGGGTTAGTTAAGTGAGCTCCTTCTTCAGTGAATAATTTACATCTTTAAAAAATTTATTCATCTCACTTGTGAAATTAATTGACAAATTGGTTCATAATGCTGTTTATTATCTTTTTAACATATGTATAAGCTTTCTTCATGTCACCTAATGCTTGAAATCTTATCCTGATCAATTTTTTTCTTTAATAACCTGATCTATTACTACTTTTAAAAAGACTCAGCTTTTTGTTTTCATTCATTTTTCTTAGAATTTTCTGTTATCCATTTTGTCAATTTTTCCTCTGATTTTTAAATTTTCCATTTTTCTAAGAACTTATGCCTTCATTTCCTCTTAGTATTTTAGTTTATTAAGTTAGAAACTGAGGTAATTGATTCAAGAACTTGAATTTTTTCCCTAACATGGGCGTATTTCCATCTAATAACTTCTATAGTTCCATCCCACATATTTTGCTTTTTTTTATCATTATGCAGTTCATGATACCTTCTAATTTTCTTTTGAATGTCTTCTTTGATCTATGTGTTACATAGATGTGTGTTATTGTGCTTTTTGGAGGATATTCTAAATATATTTCTATAATTTATTCTAAGGCAATTCTAGTGTAGTGTTATCAGCATAACATTTTATAGGATTTGGATCCTCTTAAGACTGAGATTTATTTTTTGATCCAGAAAATGATTACTTATTACAAAATTTCCTAGTACCCCTGGGGGGTACATGCAGTGTGTGGTTGGTGGGCATCTCCTACTGAAGTCAATTGGATCAGTACATCTTGCTGAGTCACTGGCTTCTTGTTTCACTGAAAGAGGACTACATTTTTATGGACTTCTCTCTGGTGTTTTATTTTATTTGCTTCATGTGCTTTGAGGATTTGTTGTCGAGTTCATGCAAGTTTAGGATTGTTATTTCTTCTTGGTGTATTGACATTTTTATCATTATCAAATTGTCCTTTTCCCTGGTAACATCTTTTGCTCTGAAATCTATATAATCTGATATTAATATGCCTCTTCCACTTTCTTCTGAGCAGTGTTAGTGTAGTATATCTTTGTATTACACATTTACTGTAGCTGTGTTGTTATATGTAAAGTGAAGTTAGTTTTAGGCAGATAGATTTGGAGCTTGTAGTTTTTAAATCTAAATTCTCAATGTGTTTAGATATTCTACTTACAATTTAATGGGATATTGATCTAGTTGGTTTAAATTTTCCAACTTGCTCTTTGATTTTGCTCTCTTTTGTATAATTTGATTAGTTTTTAATGATTTCCTTTTATCTCCTTTCTTGTGTTATTAGCTATCACTCTGTTATTTTAGTAGTTACTTTAGTATACAGAGTATCTTTAGCTCACAAAATGTCTACCCACAGTAATAGTAACTTCATCTATAGTATGAAAACCCTTTGATGATGCACTTTTATTTTTCTTTTGTGTTTTGGCTATCATTGTTCTAGAATTAATTCGTATGCATTTTTTAAGTCCCTGTAGTAATTGCCATGGTATTTGTTTAAACAGTCGTTTTTCTCTTTAAGAATATATTTAGTAAGGAAAAAAGTTTTCATATTTGCTTTTATAGACTCACTTCTGGTTCTTGATATTTTTTAATAGAGAAATATATTTTTTTCTGGTATAATTTTCCTTATGCCTAAAGGAATTTGTTGATTGTTTCTTATGTTTGAGGTCTGCTGGTGATTAATTCTTTTAGCTTTTTTTTTCTGTCTGAAAAAAAAGAAAACCTTTTTTTTTTTTCTAGATAAAGAACTCTAGGTTATTTCTTGTATTAGTTTAAGACTGTTTTCTACTTTTTTTCTTATTTTCATTGTTTCTAAGGGGAATCTGCTGTCATTGTTCTTTTTGTTCTTTTAACTGGAATGAGTTTGCTCTCCCTTGCTGCTTTTAAAAGTTTCCTTTTTACTACTGGCTTTTGACCACTATTTAGTAACTTGATCATGTAAATTCCTTGATGACATTTTTTTCAGGGATTTGTAGTTTGAGTTTTATTTAGATTTTACTTCAGGAAGTCTACATATCTGTGTACCCACATACACATCTATGTCTCTACATGTAAACACACACACACACAAACATTTTCTGTATACATATCACATACACTTTCTGCATCCTTTTCAAATACAAATACATTGTCAAAATAAATATAATGAAAATTTAAGTATTTTCTCTCAGTATTAGTCCACTAATTATTTGCTATATGATTGGCATCTTTTACACAAAATGACCACTTGGAATAACGATGAATCCCATTTTGCCATTTTTATTTCTTCTTACATCAAAACTTAAAATTCTTTGAAGAGATATTTCACAGGATGGTACAACAGCTAGGTTGCTACTGATACCATTTCAGGCAAACTTTTATTAGCTGAGGATTGTTAACATTTTTGACTTCTAGAATCATTTGGAAATGGGAATGGGACACAATGAAGTAACCTAACATGAATAAGATAATCCTAAGAATAGGATTATGAGGCAAGAAAGCATAGCTAGTGAAGGATATATCCAGAGGCTCAAACACTTCTATAAAACAAGCAAATTTCCTAATCCTTGTATAAAATTGGCACTGTACAACATTATGGAATTATTTTAAAATGTTCACTTATGACAGATTTCTAAAGACAAGAACACCCACTGAATACTTAGTTTATAGGTCTTTGTTTTCATTTCGGAGTGGACACTGGACTGGGGCAGAGACTAAGAGTGTTATAATGGCTTGTGTTTGTGGAAAGGGCTCAGTGATCCTTTGTTTACCTAATGAAATTCTCTTGGGAAGCTCAATAATAGTGTTTTCAGGTTCCCAATCCCTTGAAAAAGTGCTCATTTCATTCCCCTGTGTTTGTCTTCACCTCCTCTTTTATAACCTCATTAGCAATGAGAGTTAATTGAACCCATCTTCTCTTAAAATAGTAAGTACTCCCAAGTCTACTACATTATCTTTTGGATTGATGGACCAAAAGGTGGTAGGGGAATGCACTGTTTTACAGATGAGCAAAAATTAAGGATCAGTGATATTTTCTCCTACTAAAAATGAACATGTTATCAATGCTCACACATATTTTAAAAACACCATCCCAAACTCCCAGATGATAACTCTATGATTTTCCCCCTTGAGCTTGTAATAATGAGCCTATAAAATGTAGGCTCTGGCTCACATATGTACTTAGGGGCTAAATTATTCCATAATCACACCATAATAAAGCCTTGCAAGCAGCCCTCATGGGAAGTTAGACTGAACTCTTAGGTCAGAAGTCTAAGCTTGCTAAATAATTATCCTGTGTGTTTAGATAGTATAATTAATATTCATGTACCCAAATTCATAGGAAAAGAGGATATTAAGTACGCCTATTTTTTTACACCTTCTTCTCAAGGAATTATTTGAAAAATAACTCAGTTATTTTTCCTTCCAAATGAGCAATGGTCTTGATTGTCTGATGATTCCAACTATACTATGAGGTACCAGAGAGTTTAGATAGGATATAAATTTCTACTCAATTAATTCACATTTCGATTGTCCACTTTGGCTTCATTTAAGTATACATTTAATAATTTAGACATGTATTCTATGTTTTGGCTACTTGATCCATCTTATAATTGCCTAGTTTAGCCTTCACTTAAATATGTACCTCATCTCAAGCAAGTGAATTTCACCAGACTCAGCAAAGTGTGCTTATGGTACAGTGTAATATTCTGAACTATCCAAGAATAATACTATTTCTAGTTGTTATTGTTATTGCCATTTTCTCATTAATGACTAATATGATCTGATGATATGAACTTCATAGTATTACCTCATTGAGGTAGGTACTATTATTCTGCACAAATACAATTAAATTAAAGTGCCTTCAACTTAAAATTTTTCTTAGACTATTATACTTAAACCCAGTGCTCCTTGGTTACATGTCTTATTGCTTCCTAACTCTGTTTCTACAAATCTCTGTTATAATGGTTCATAACATCATGAAGAAGAACAAACTTCAGAGTTTGTTAGTTTGATAGTTTCTAAGAATTTAGGGAGTCCGGCATTCAGATAGATGTGCTGTGTTATAATTGGGGTAAGGCTTTAGAAATTTTTCACAGTGACACTATGTGAAATTTTTTTTCTTTTAAAACTCAGAAGCAAAATATCGGGTCCACATATCTACATAATTCTAAAAAATGAGTCATTATTTAGAGGAGGAAAATTTTTAGAGAACATTCAAATTTTGTAATTGGTTACTATATGATTAAATTTTGAACTAACATAAGTAAACTCATCTGGCAGCCTGCAAAGGGATTTGATATAAAAGGATGCACTAAACAGGCATGGGAGACAGAAATAGAAAAAGGGAATTAATCATAAATGCTGAGTATCAGCTAAAGCACCACACTATGACCAATTTTTTTAAGTGTTGGAAGACAAATAAAAAATCTGGGGCAGGCTTTGAAGCAATGACTTTATACAGAGTTCATAATATAGAGTTGTTTTCGTTAATATCTCTCTTTGCTTGTTTCATAAGATTGATTTCACATGCACACATACATACACATGCACACTCCCTCCAGGAAAGTAAATCCCAACTAACAGTTACACAAAAAAAATGTATAGGAAATTTATTTGTATTTGTGAGAAAGAGTGTGTGTGTGTGTGTGTGTGTGTGTGTGTGTGTGTGTGTGATTGGTATTGAAATCTTTTGAGAGAAGTCTAGGAAACAAAACAAAAACAGAACAAAAGAAAGTGTTAGCTGATGGGGAGGAGAATTGCAAAGACATTTAAATTTGCATGTAATGAGTGTAAAAAAAAAAAGGCTGTCATCCAATAGAGTATGCATAAATCTTCCAAGTTGCAGAGAGTAAAAGAGTAGTTGCTTCTGGATCAATGCACAGTCATTTAGTGGGTCTATCAGGCTGACAGTGAGAGTACTACACCTGACACACATGAATGCCCAAGAAGAGTGTAGCTGGATGTCAGCCTGTGTATGTCAATGAAACAAGAGTACAGGGGTATCAAATCTTGCTCTCAAACCACCAGCTAGCTCCTTACTGCTATAATAACAGAACCAAAGGCTATCTAACATCTACTCAGTGGAATCTGGACTGTAATCCTAGTGAACCTTAAAGCACTGACTCACACCTATTGGGTGTGAGAGGCAAAATAATCAGGATGAGATACTGAAATGAGCTTGCATTGCATCAGACAGAAAAGGGGCTGTTGTTTGAGTGGTCATAACTATCTAACTTTTGGCTTCTATTTGTGTACTTACTCTCTACCAGCTCTCATGAATTTGCTATGGTATACATTTAGCACCCTAAATGGCCTAAGCTCTAGAACAGTGTGTGGAGCATTTAATCATTTTCATGAAGAAATTCTCTATAGGGTCAGTTTGCCAGATTGCTGATGTTTATAGGCATAAATGAATTGCACTAGCTTTGCTGATTTACAGACTTTAGAATATTTACTTTATGAAGTCCTTTAATTAGCATAAATAATCCTTTTATGTTTTGTGTCTGTATATATATTTGCATATATATATGCATGTACTTTATAAACACTTAAATTTGAATTCAATATAAATTTTAGATATCCTATAATATTTTTATTTTATGTTTTTTATGGGTTCTTTTTACTTATATGTGACCACAGTGAATCATATTGTACATTAAAAAAAATTAACTGACATCAGTCCGTGCTGTTAGGAAAACAGTCTGTACAGTTGTCTTCTGGACCTACAAGCGATTGGTTCCAGGATCATCTCAAAGGACACTTGAATCCTTTACATAAAATGGTAGAATATTTTTAAGTAACCTATATAGATGTCCCTATGTACTTTAAATCATCTCCATGATGTGTATAATACCTAATAAAATATATTTTTTAAAGAGAGAGAGAGAGAGAGGAGAGAGAGAGGAGAGAGGGAGAGAGAATTTTTTAATATTAATTTTTTAGTTTTCGGCAGACACAACGTCTTTGTTTGTATGTGGTGCTGAGGATCCAACCTGGGCCACACGCATGCCAGGCAAGCGCGCTACCACTTGAGCCACATCCCCAGCCCAATATAAATGTTATGTAAATAACACCATATTATTTAGGAAATAATTACAAGAAAGTATAGTCTCTTCATGTTTAATACAGATACAATAAAAAAATCTCAGTTCACAGTTAGTTGAATCTTCAGATGTGAAACCCATAGATACAGAGATCCACCATTTTTTATAGTTATGTAGTGTAGGGATTTTCAAATGCATATCCTTCTGAGGTACTCCATAACATATTGTACTTTAAAACACAAACCAGACATAGAATTCTTTTATCCTATAGCACTTAAATATGTCTGTTCATTCTAAAGATCAAACCACTTCCCCTGAAGCCCACATAAAGAACCTGCTGCTATGTAGTCCACCTGTAAGATGGTAAGCATTCTCTCTTTCCCCTAATATTAACATCGTGATAGGTCAGTTATTCTCTAAAAGGGCTTATGATTATCAACACCAAAATTTTATTTATTTATCTGGATTTTTTAATCAACAAATTCAAACATTTGGCAATCATATTGACAGTATCTACTGCAAGTGACTAAAGATCTCAGATAAACCCTTAGACTATGGAGGATCTGGGAAATTTGTATGGTCCTTCCTATGGGAATGCCATATTTGCTTTTCTAAAGAGGGTAAACTATCAGAGAATCATCACTGAAATACTGAATTACATCTAGAACATTGAATTACATTCTAGAACTCGTTTTTTAGAAGATGGCAGTCTTTGCCTTCTGCCTACTATAAGAGTGACTAGATCATTCTTTGCCTGCCTCATGTTGACAAATATACAAGATATAACAGGATCCATAAAGGAGACTCACTTTCATGCTCAATCATATTTCTGGGAACTTTAAGAAAATAAATCAGCTGGAATAAGATCTCGTTTGTACCAAGAAGCTTAGAAATGTGTTTAAATGAAGAACACACACACATATGAATCTATTCTTGTTTTAGGTACCAAAATGTACATACTTATACATATACACCTAATATCAAATTATACGGGGTGCCTATTTAATCAGTTAAAATATATAAACTAGGTAAATTAATAAACATTAAAATTACTCTTATTATGATGATAGAAATTTGAAGAATGTTTTTGCCACTTTAAATGAAAACAGTAGGCTATGAAATAATTGCAAATAAATGTGTCCTATTTTTTTTTTAATACTATTGAACTGGAGTAATAGTTCAGTTGTAGAGCACTTTCCCAGCATTTGTGAGGCCCTTGGGTTCCATCCCTGAACCATGAAGAAAAAACAAAATGAAACAAAACAACTATTATATATGGGCTTTGAATTCAGGTGACCTAAATGTGAATCCTGGGTTGAAAATTCACTCTCTGAAGGTCTTGACAAGTTACTTATCTTTTCTGTGTTCCAGTTTCCTCAACCTTAAGAGGTAAGTTAGTACTAATCAGTACAATACATTGTCAGGACAGTTAACTAAGAGGATACCTATGAGGCCTTTGTGGAATAACTGCCTTACAGTCAGCAAACGACAAACATTAACTGCCTTCTCAAAAAGGGGGGCATAGAAAGTGAAACACTTGCTCTCCCCTACCTCACTGAAGTACCATGAACCTAATCAAAGAGTGAGTTCTAATTCTGGGTAGAGAAGGTGTCAAAGGCATGACGTATCACCAGAGTGAGAATGAAGGCTTTTACTCAGGAACTTACCCTCATTGGTCTGCATTGCTTGAGGGAAACAGGACTGAACAATTGAAAGACAATAAATCTGAGCATAAGAAATAACTAATTCCTGTCATTAAGACAAAAGTAGGGCCCCACCCCCACATACTCAGTGCACTTGTCTGAAGCTAGCATCTGACAACAGGGTGCAGGTAGCAAGCATTATTAGTCCTTTCTTATACATAAAGCCCTGAGGGTAATAAATGCACTTTTGCCTTGTGTCCACTATGAACACACACAAATGACATCTCTTCCTTTGAAGAAGCACATGGTTTTAAAGGTTAGTTAAGCATGACAAAAAGAAAATGTCTTAGTTTGGGTGGCTTCCAAGAGATGCCAATAAATCTCCACATCTGCTCTATTATCTCAATTGCACCAAGAAACATTTTCTCGATTAGTTAATTAACTTTAAGAACAAACCAAATTAGTTTAAAATGCAATTTAAACACAAGCCTATAAATTGTAATTAAAACTACCCGCTGTTGGTGTAAATTTTTCAAAATATTTAAGGAGGGTGGATTTCAAAGGACACATTTCATGGGAGGCATAAATACAGGCAAATCTATTCACGTGGTAGATTTTTAAAATAATGTTTTAATTAGCCCTTTAGTCACAATGATTTAGAAGTCTAGAAAACAAAATATTCTCCACTCACTGTAGATGATTAATATGAGATTTCCCCATATATTCTCAATGGTAAATCAATGAAGTCTGCTTTATATGATAATAAATTGATGCACTGAGTAGTGAGAAATATAAACAAAGAGTTTAACACTTTTAAAAAGAGCAAATAGCACTGGTTTACAAACTGAAATGAGGCTACCGATAATGGGTTACTACAACATCATGTCAATACCAATATTTAGCATTTGTAGGAAGCACTGGAAATGGTAGTTTCTTAGGTCTTTAACTTATGCATATGTATGAACAGAGGCTTCTTGAAATGTATTTGTTAGTTAAAAATTAAATTAATAACTTTGTCCTTAATAGATATCTATCATTATCAAGCAAACATATCATTCATCAAAATGAAGCTTGGAAATGTTTGTTTGTGTTTTTTAAAGGAAGAAATACACAAATTGATTAATAAGGGTACAATACTTATAGTTTTAGGTAAGGGATGAGCTAAACGGGATAGTTTCCATAAAACAATATTCCCCACAGACCAAACTTTTTGACTGATCTCATCATCTTGAGAGATAGGAGGGGCATCTAAGGGGAATCTGATATTTAAAAATGATTTATTTTATCAAGAGGCTCTTCCTTATGTCTTTGCTTAATCTCTTCCTTTTGCTTCATAAATCTGTATTTTTTTCTAGCCTTGTCACCCACATCATTAAAGAACAGATGGAGATCAGCACACTCAAGTTAGACTTGAAGGCATTTATTAAGTTATCACTCAGATTTCCTTTCTTCAGATAAAATTTCTCACTTTCAATAGATAAGTGATAGGATTTTTAAGAGACAGAATGTGATCAAATTCTGTTTAAATATCTGAAACTTCTGGTTAATTCTCCTCTTTCAAATTTTTTTGAAATGCTTTGCCATTATAATGAATATATGTCTTTCAGGGCTGGGGTTGTGTTTCAGTGGTATATCCTAGCATGTGCAAGGCCCTGGGTTCAATCCTCAGTACCACATTAAAAATAAATAAATAAAATAAAGGCACCGTGTCCATCTACAACTAAAATTATAAAAAGAATATATGTCTCTTTAATCCAGTAGCTTTTATTTTTAGTATTGTCTTTTTCATAGGTAATTAATATTCAGTTTTATATAAGGCAGAAATTACATGTTCCATTTAAGGACACTGAATCAATAATGGGAAGGGGATATCTTGAAAGTTAAAAAGGCGAGAATATAATGGTAACATTTGGACATGATACAACAAGATAGAAAGATACATTCTGCCTTAGAATCTGTAAATTTCTTTTTTTTTTCCTAGTTTAAAGGTGTTAAATACTACAGGTTGAATAGACAGGCTCTGGGGAAGGGATAAAATGAAGCAAAGAAAGTAATAATTGCATTAAAGAAAAAAGAATTATAGAAAAGAACTGGGGATTGAGGAGAAAAAAATAATTGTAGAAAAGAACTTATTGATTTTAAAAGATAGCCCCCATTAGGAAAAGAGGCCATGGTTAATTTCTCTTCTCCAGAGCTGGAGTATCAATCAGCAAGGGGACTTCTTATTATGTTCTCATCATCTTTTTCTGATTCCCGAGAGACTGAACAGATACTAACACTCTCACATAATTAGGCATATGTACACAAAAAAAGCATTCTTCTCTCACCCCAGGCACTGCCTGCCTGTGAGGAGGACATTGTTGGCCATCATTTTTTGCTCTATACTATGACAAACACCTAGAGTGACTACTGACTGGGCTCAGCTTTATGGGATCACCCTTGTTCTGTTAACAACATAGCTGACTATTGTTGACAAGAAGGTCACACCCCCTTTGGCTTCTCCTAATCAGTGACTGAGGGAGTGAGGGTCATGGGGGTATTGAGATAAGACATTGGATTCCTCTGAGAGCCAACTTTGGCTTGATGACTCCGACTCTTCTCATCATTATACAAAATACATGTATGAAGATGTGAATTTGGTGTCAACATACTTTATATATAATCAGAGATATGATAAATTATTGTATAATGGTGTATTAATAATTGTAATGTAAAATATTTTTTTTAAAAAAAATGTTGAAATTTAAATAAATAAATAAATAGATAGATTAAAAAAATAAAATAGTAACTTGATTATGAGAGATTTCACCAGTATTGACTTGGGAAATCATCATGGTGGAGCACAGAATACACGTGGTGGTCTCAATGAGCTGACATGTAAGATCTATAGGATAAGAAAGCCTAGAAATACAGCATAATTGTTGATGACCACCAAGTTATGTTGTCTCCCTGCAGAAGGATGGGAGTCTGAGGGCTCTGAACAGGCAGCTGGTAATGGCTAAGTGTGACAGCCAGAAATCCACCTGGATTCCACCTGGCTTATCTATCCATGGGTTCAGTAGCAAAATGAACCCAAAGCTCCCAGTTGACCAATGCTAGCTTCTGGAATTGACATCATGTTTCTTTTGGAATGTTCTTCTGGTAATCAAGACTTCCATACTGCAGAACCCAAGCTGTGAGAATGAGGGTTTTGGCTTGTAGATCATTAGTAATAATTCTGAGAGGAATAATAATTCCACCTGGGAGGGCAGACACAGAGAAACTAGAAGACTTGATGTGAGAGCAGAGCTCCAGAGATGTTTGCATTCTCAGTCATGGCAGAGGTGTCATGTGAAGGTTGAAGCCTAACAGGGAAAACCTGGGATATTGGAAACTTGGAAAAGGTCATCTAGATGAATGTCCTGAGGAAGGTGATCCTATCATCCCCCTGAACATTATGGATAGGTAGAGGTGGGCTCCCTTCCCCACAAATGGTTAGTGCTTAGCCAAGAGTCCCTTTCCCATGAGACCACGGGCAGCTTCTCAGAGCTGTCCCACTTTCTACCCTAGATGCCAGGCTGATAGCTAGGTTTAAATCCCAGTAAGAATCGCTTCCCTAATGAAATGATAATATATATATATATATATATATATATATATATATATATATATATATATATATATATATAAAGAAATATAAGCTTAGATGCCATTATCAGCAGGAGCTAGGGGAGTGTTTCTATAGCTGGAATTCAGCATGCTTCTTCCAATGTCTGGAATTTAAGCCTGGGTAAACAAAAAAATATTTGATTTAGGTGTGCTTTCTCAAGACACATGATTTAACACTCTATGAGGCCACTAGAGGGTGGGACAAATTTGCTGCTTGGGTGGGTCTTAGAAGACCAGGAGAAAGGATGATTAGTTCTGAAATTGCCTGAATTGTTCTAAAAGATGGTGAAGTAAGGACTGAGGTATCTAAAGGGCGTGAATATAATGTCTAATTTTATCTATCAATTTAACTGAGCCATAGGGTGCCCAGATATTTGGTTAAATGTTATTTTGAGCTGTGTCTATGAAGACATTTCTGGGAGAGGTTAACATTTGAAATGGTAGACTGTGATTGTCCTCCCAATGGACGTGAACTTCATTCAATCTGTTAGAGACTGAGTAAGAATTCTGAGCTGGGACATTCATCTTTTTCTTCCTTTGGACTTGCACTCAAACTAGAACTCACACCATAAGCTCTCCTGCTTCTCAAACTAAAACCATACCATTGGTAATACTTGGATCTGGGCTTTGCAGCCTTCATCATTACATGAGGTAATTTCTTATAAACCATTTTATAAACATATGCATCCTATTGGCTTTATTTCTCTGAAGAATCCCAGCTAATCAAGAAGGCTGGAGGACATAAGGGTACAGACAGGTGTGGCAATCTTTATTGTGCCTATTTAACAGACCAGGTTGACCCCTCCAGAAATTGGATAAATCCAGGAAAATGACTTAACTACCTTAACCTTAATCAAACAGTAGACTTCTTTGCAGCTGCTGTGTGCCAGATGTGGTATGGTTATCGGAGTATATTCTTAAGGCCTTGGGAAAATGGTATGTAGTCACTGATTTGATAATAGTATTTTCCCATTCCAATTAGAAAAGAAGATCAAGCATAGTTTTAATTCGTAAGGGGCAAATGATATTCATTTACAGTCTTGCCTCAGGTTAGGTTAATTTTCCTTCCCTCTGTCATAATATATTTTTAAGAGACATGGACTTCCATGGAACATCACAATTTTCATTTCATTTATGAAACTGTGCCAATTGGACAGGAGGAGCAACAAGTGGCAAGGATGTTGGATGAGATCTTCCAAGTGCTGATTGGAAACCACTGAAAGAAAAGTCCTCAGTGGAAATCCAAGGAAGGACTTTAAAACACAGTTGTAAAGACCTTTGCTCAATTTAGTTCCCTGTAACTGAAGCCCACCAGGTTTATTCCCATGCTTGCTACTGTCTTAAGGGATTCTATTGTTCTTAACATATACCCTCTGCTGTCAAGCACTGCAAATTTCATGATTCTTTTCTGAGTTAGCCTAAATCTTTATTCCTGAGGGGTCTCTATCAGTATGGTTGTTGTTTTAACCTTCCAAAAACAATCAACAGAGGTTATGGAGGTACTAAGAAAGATCACATAATTTCCTGGGATCTAGACATATTCCTCTGTGATCCCTTGTGCCTTAGTAGTAAGGAGCCACCAGCCAATCCCTTATCTATCCATGGATTCAGTAGCAAAATGAATCCAAAGCACCCAGCTGACTAATGCCAGCTTTCAGGAATTGACATCATGTTTCTTTTGGAATGTCCAAAAGAACCCAAGCTGCAGAACCCAAGCTGTGAGAATGAGGGTTTTGGCTCGTAATTATTAGTAATAATTCTGAGAGGAACAAGTCCCATTTGTACCCCTTAATGTCTTGATCTTTGAATCCTGGCAAGGGAAGAAACAATGCAACATCTCTCTGCTTTACCTTCAGAGCTCTACACATTGTTCCACTCAATATTCTAACCTTCCACTGACACTTCAAGCCCATTTGATATGCTTAGTCTCATGGCTTACATAACAGGGTAACTTTTGTGCCAGCCCCAAACTATTTCAGAGCTGCCTTTTGCTCTGAGCTCTTCAAAATTTGACAGCCTTATTAAAATAATTCTGTGTATGGATTAAAATAGTACACTCAGAAAAGTTTATAATCCATCCCAAATTGAGTCCTACTAAGTATTATCTTTCTTTCTTAGTGATTGGATATGCCAGATCCACGAACTTGTCCTTTATCTTAGGACATCTTTCTATTTTATTCATTTTATTTGTGGTGCTGGGGGTCAAACCCAGGGCTCCTGCCTACCAGGAAAGCACTCTCTCACTGAGTTACCTCCCAAACCCTAGAGAAGATATCTTGACAAAGTAAGCAACTGAATTTCTAGAAATGTCACCAAGGTAGCAGAATCACAAATTTTTTAAGTCCCTTCTTCCTCTGGAGTGCATGTTTATTATCAATGTGTATTGGATATTTCCCAGGTTTTGACCAAGTGTTACAATTATTATGCCATCACAAGAATAGTACATCAGACTGATATATCAGACTAATTTATTGTGGAATCATGCACTATTAAATTTTTCTGCAGATTAAATTATGGCTGTGTGCTAGAGTATTAGTGAAATGAGACTGTAAAGCCATATTGCTGTCTTTTTCAGGTCAAATCTATATCTAAAATATAGATAAGAGAAAAATTAACAAAGGGATACTTGTATCGGCACTTGTGCTATTTTTCCCCATTAAGAGAACATATCTACAATGGTAGCTACATCACTGTTATCCCTCAAAAATGGTGTTTTGCCTTGATCTACTGTTTTGTTAGAAGCAGTTCTAATTATTTTTACTAAGCTTTTCCCATTATAATAGTCCCCATTACACAGGTGATGGAATGAACATAGTTTTTATCATTTTCTCAGTATATCTACTATGACATATTTCAGAAAGGGGTAAATAATCGTGGGGTTTGTTATAGGATCTATCAGGCCTACCATGAAACAGACCAAAGTCAAAACTGCATTAATACATTCTAAAATCTCCCACTCTTACTGATTGCTTAGGACAAACTTTTGGCACTTAAGAATTTAACATTAATTCATAGTTAGTATCCAGTAATTCCTCCAAAGACTGCATATATTCCTTTCTCTAATAATTACTTATACAAATAAATAGCTGTAAAATCCTCTGGAGAAAGTCTGGAAGGAAGATGTCAGCATACATTTTAGGCATTGTTGTAGGGTTGTTATTCAAGGGAACCGCATTTTTTATTACAGATTCCTGTCATTCAAGTGATTCTGGGAATGTAAACTAACTTAAATTGGGGAATGAGGGAAAAGTCTGTGGGTCTAGTGATGAATCATATCAGATCTCAGTTCACTGAGCCGAGGAATTTTTGTTTACACATGCTCTGTTTAGACTATTGTTGGAACAGTATTCTATTGCCAACAATATCCACGCATTGAGTTATTTTGATAATTCATTCAGTGTTCCTTTTTATTAAAGTAACAATGGCAGTATGTTGATTAAAAACTGCCATTTGTTTTCTGCCCCCTTATAATACTACCTTTAACACAGAATTTGGGAAATTCATTTTGATGACAACATCTTCTTGTCAAATTTTTAGCCTGTGGAGACCAGCAATCAGGAAAACTTTCAAGAACTTGAAGCCTCCTCATCAATGTTATGTTTTCAATAGATTGATTCAGGAAGGATCCTGTAGCCTTAACTAGGGTGAATAGCTAAGGGAAGGAAGGAGTTGCTGATGATAAATCTGTCTGCTTGTTCCTTAGTCTCTAGATACTTTTGTCTTCAGTTTGTGCATGAAGTTCCTTTATTATAGTTTGATTTAATGTGGAACACACAGGCCTTGAGTTGGGAGTTTCTGAATTCATATATTCTTTCTACAAGTTTTGGAATACATTTAGAATAAACAAAGAATCTTCATGAACTATATAATCTCAATACCCATGATAATATTATATTGCAGTAGCTACCTGGTAATCTAAACCTGTGCATAACTGCTTCACTCTTTCAGGTGACCACACTCGAAAACTTGAGTGTCTCAATGCTGATTCCATGGCCCCTTGTGTTCAATTTACCTCCAGAAACATTATATATCTTTGAAGAAAATAAAAATCAGGAGCATTTCCAAAATGTATCCTTATGATTGTGTTGTCCTGAAAGTACTCCAGTTACATAGTCTGGATTTGATCAGAACAACAGCTATTCTAAGTATGTTAGAGTTCTAGTTCATTGAGTCACAGTCTGAAAAGGGGGTTCTTATATAAGTACCTAAGGTTGTTCTTAGGAAAAAAAACACTAAAAGAGGAAAGTAGAATAGGAACTGAAGGTAGGTGACAGCAAAGATATTATTTTAGTCAAAATCTACCTTTGGTTTAATACCATGGAGAATTCTTGACTGTGAATGGCACCATGGAATTTTCCCACCTTGAGGCAACTCAGCCAGGTTTTTTTGTTTTTTGTTGTTTTGTTTTTTAAATCTATGTCATTCAATGGAAAAAGCCCACTGCAGAAGTCTTTGGGTGAAGTAGCTTATATCCACAGGTGATGGCAGTGCTTCAGAGAGAGGAGAGCCTTGTACCAATGGGTTACCTACTCATAGAAGCTGAGGATGAGTACATTGACCCATAAGGAAAAACTTGCAAGTTACCAGCAGTATCTACTTGAAAAAGTTTAATGGAGATAAAGAGATACATAAAGAGAAAGGGTTCACATAACTGTAGGAGGAGTCCAATGAAGATCTGTAATATAAGAATATAAGAAAAATAATCATAAGATGTCAGTCTAATACCCTGAAGCAGAAAAGAATGCTGCTGATGTGGGAAAACCCATGGTGAGCTGGGTAGTGAAGTGTGAACTCCTGTTGATGTTTGAAAGCTGCACCTGACTGCCTTGACCTTCTTAAAATTACCTTCTGTCCATTTATCACATCGAAATGTCCCCAACTTAATCTTTTTGGAAAATGATAATCTAGGAACTTCATGATGGAAAATGAGTTTGTCAGTAATGGGGCCCAGGTGACAGCAACCAATTTAGCACATTTCAATTAGGCCAAATTTGTTTAATATATTTTCAGATCTTATTTATCATATAAAATCATTCATCCCTTTTTCTCTCATTTTAAGAGGTTTTTTACTGTTTTCAATGTTGTGGTATGGAGCATTTCTATTTTTTTTTTTGATAAGGCAGTTTTCTGTTACATTTAATTAGTTCTTTCTTAAATGGAAGGATTGAACAAATTTTAAAGGTAAGCTGGAAAAGTTTCAAGAAAGAAATAGTTTAATTTTGAGATTTATGTTTCAAGACTGAATAATATTAGCCTTTAAAAAATAAACTAACATAAGGTGAGATGAAAGTTTTTCACTATTGTGTGATATCCATTACTACTAGAGAAAGTGGATATTGAAATGGACAAGACTGAAAACTGAAGTAGATTTATTCTTAAAAACAGTGTGTGAGGAGACAGAGGATTTGGTGGTCTCCAGTGAAATAAAAGTGTAGTTGACCTCAATCTATTTTAGCATTAGTTGATACTCATGGCTTCCTCTTCCTTATCTTTTATTACCCAGTTAAGTTTAGCCTTTGGTGGAGTTGTGCGTTACCTGTATCTTGAATGCAAAAGGTTGGGCCCACTCCTTCTTGAATATTTGGAACTGTCTTTGGCCCATAGATCATGTTTTATCAGTCAATAAGAAACAAAGATGAGACCCATGGTGTCACTGGACTGAAAATATATCAGATAAACTGTTTTTTTTTTTTTGCTATACCTCTGTTTCAACCAATCATGTGAATTGGTTGAGACATATTTGTGATCTCCAACTTTTGCTGAATTCTCACTGCAGCCCATAATCCTATGCCCCTTTCTCCCAAGAGAATATAAAAAATTCCTCCCATTCTCACTCTGAATCATCTCATACTTGGCTTATGATATTACAGTAGTATATATTACTATTTCTACCACTAGTACGAATAACCAATATTTATTGTGTACTTTGTATATGCCAAGAATTGTATTAAATGCTTATGTAAATCACACAACGCTATGGGTTAGGCATTATTATTGAATTTTGCAACTTAGGAAACGGAGGTTTAGAAAGTTTAAGTAATTTGTCTATGGCTATTAGGTTCTAACACAAGCAATCTAACTCCATATTTTCACAGCACAAATCTGACAATACCACCTGACTGTACCATAACTAGGTATTTCTGGAACTATGTCTTTGACCCTATAGATCCTGCTTTATCAGTTCATTAAAAACAAGGAAGGATGAGAGAACGAGGAACCAATACAGAGAGAGCAACTGAAAGTACGTGGGATAGGGAGTGGTGATCAAGTGAACCTCCTAAAGAGAGGTTGGGAAATTCCTAATTAGCACAATCTCAGTAATAATGCCTGCCCTGTAGTGCTATTTGAGATTTATTTTATTTTATTTTATTTTTTTATTCTCTCATCTATCCTTCATTTTTTTTATTGTTGGTTGTTCAAAACCTTACATACTTCTTGACATATCATATTTCACACTTTGATTCAAATGGGTTATGAACTCCCATTTTTACCCCATATACAGATTGCAGAATCCCATCAGTTACACTTCCATTGATTTACATATTGACATACTCATGTCTGTTGTATTCTGCTGCTTTTCCTATCCTCTACTATCCCCCCTCCCTTCCCCTCCTCTCTCTCTACCCCCTCTACTGTAATTCATTCCTCCCCCTTGTGTTATTTTTCCCTTTCCCCTCACTTCCTCTTGTATGTAATTTTGTATAACCCTGAGGGTCTCCTTCCATTTCCATGCACTTTCCCTTCTCTCTCCCTTTCCCTCCCACTTCTCATCCTTGTTTAATGTTGGTCTTCTTCTCGTGCTCTTCTTCCCTAGTCTGTTCTTAGTTGCTCTCATTATATCAAAGAAGACATTTGGCATTTGTTTTTTAGGGATTGGCTAGCTTCACTTAGCATAATCTGCTCTAATGCCATCCATTTCCCTCCAAATTCTATGATTTTGTCACTTTTTAATGCAGAGTAATACTCCATTGTGTATAAATGCCACATTTTTTTTTATCCATTTGTCTATTGAAGGGCATCTAGGTTGGTTCCACAGTCTTGCTATTGTGAATTGTGCTGCTATGAACATCCATGTAGCAGTATCCCTGTTGCATGCTCTTTTTAGGTCTTTAGGGAATAGACCAAGAAGGGGAATAGCTGGGTCAAATGGTGGTTCCATTACCAGCTTTCCAAGAAATCTCCATACTGATTTCCAAATTGGCTGCACCAATTTGCAGTCCCACCAACAATGTACAAGTGTACCCTTTTCCCCACATCCTTGCCAGCACTTGTTGTTGTTTGACTTCCTAATGGCTGCCAATCTAACTGGAGTGAGATGGTATCTTAGGGTGGTTTTGATTTGCATTTCTCTGACTGCTAGAGATGGGGAGCATTTTTCCATGTACTTGTTGACTGATTGTATGTCCTCCTCTGAGAAGTGTCTGTTCAGGTCCTTGGCCCATTTGTTGATTGGGTTATTTGTTATTGTCTAATTTTTTGAGTTCTTTATATACTCTGGATATTAGGGCTCTATCTGAAGTGTGAGGAGTAAAGATTTGTTCCCAGCATGTAGGCTCCCTATTTACCTCTCTTATTGTTTCTTTTGCTGAGAAAAAACTTTTTAGTTTGAGTAAGTCCCATTTGTTGATTCTAGATGTTAACTCTTGTGCTATGGGTGTCCTATTGAGGAATTTGGAGCCTGACCCCACAGTATGTAGGTCGTAGCCAACTTTTTCTTCTATCAGATGCCGTGTCTCTGATTTGATATCAAGCTCCTTGATCCATTTTGAGTTAACTTTTGTGCATGGCGAGAGAAAGGGATTCAGTTTCATTTTGTTGCATATGGATTTCCAGTTTTCCCAGCACCATTTGTTGAAGATGCTATCCTTCCTCCATTGCATGCTTTTAGCCCCTTTATCAAATATAAGAAAGTTGTAGTTTTGTGGGTTGGTTTCTGTGTCCTCTATTCTGTACCATTGGTCCAACCACCTGTTTTGGTACCAGTACCATGCTGTTTTTGTTACTATTGCTCTGTAATATAGTTTGAAGTCTGGTATCGCTATACCACCTGATTCACACTTCCTGCTTAGCATTGTTTTTGCTATTCTGGGTCTTTTATTTTTCCATATGAATTTCATGATTGCTTTATCTATTTCTACAAGAAATGCCACTGGGATTTTGATTGGCATTTCATTAAACCTATAGAGAACTTTTGGTAATATCGCCATTTTGATGATGTTAGTTCTGCCTATCCATGAACAGGGTATATTTTTCCATCTTCTAAGATCTTCTTCAATTTCTCTCTTTAGGGTTCTGTAGTTTTCATTGTATAAGTCTTTCACCTCTTTTGTTAGGTTGATTCCCAAGTATTTTATTTTTTTTGAGAATATTTTGAATGGAGTGGTTTTCCTCATTTTCATTTCAGAGGATTTGTCGCTGATATACAGGAATGCCTCTGATTTATGCATGTTGATTTTATATCCTGCCACTTTGCTGAATTCATTTATTAGCTCTAATAGTTTCTTTGTAGACCCTTTTGGGTCTGCTAGGTATAGAATCATGTCAGCTACAAATAGTGATAATTTAAGTTCTTCTTTTCCTATTTTTATACCTTTAATTTCTTTCGTCTGTCTAATTGCTCTGGCCGGTGTTTCCAGAACTATGTTGAACAGAAGTGGTGAGAGAGGGCATCTCTGTCTTGTTCCAGATTTTAGAGGGAATGCCTTCAATTTTTCTCCATTCAGAATGATGCTAGCCTGAGGCTTAGCATAGATAGCTTTTACAATGTTGAGGTATGTTCCTGTTATCCCTAGTTTTTCAAGAGTTTTGAACATAAAGGGATGCTGTACTTTGTTGAATGCTTTTTCTGCATCTATGGAGATGATCATATGGTTCTTATTTTTAAGTCTATTGATGTGGTGAATAACATTTATTCATTTCCGTATATTGAACCAGCCTTGCATCCCAGGGATGAATCCTACTTGATCAAGGTGCACAATTTTTTTGATATGTTTTTGTATCCGATTCGCCAGAATTTTATTTAGGATTTTTGCATCTAGGTTCATTAGAGATATTGGTCTGTAGTTTTCTTTCTTTGAAGTGTCTTTGTCTGGTTTCGGAATCAGGGTGATGTTGGCCTCGTAGAATGAATTTGGAAGTTCTCCCTCTTTTTCTATTTCCTGAAATAGCTTGAAAAGTATTGGTATTAGTTCCTCTTTAAAGGTTTTGTAAAACTGTGCTGTATGCCCATCCGGTCCTGGGCTTTTCTTAGATGGTAATCTTTTGATGGTTTTTTCTATTTCCTCAATTGATATTGGTCTGTTTAGGTTGTCTATATGCTCCTGACTCAATCTGGGCAGATTATATGACTTAAGAAATTTATCGATGCCTTCACTATCTTCTATTTTATTGGAGTATAAGGATTCAAAATAATTTCTGATTATCTTCTGTATTTCTGAAGAGTCTGTTGTGATATTGCCTTTTTCATCCCGTATGCTTGTAATTTGAGTTCTCTCTCTTCTTCTCTTCGTTAGCATGGCTAAGGGTCTGTTGATTTTATTTATTTTTTCAAAGAACCAACTTTAATTTTGTCAATTTTTTCAATTTTTTCTTTTGTTTCGATTTCATTAATTTCAGCTCTGATTTTAATTATTTCTTGCCTTCTACTTCTTTTGCTGTTGTTTTGCTCTTCTTTTTCTAGGATTTTGAGATGAAGTATGAGATCATTTATTTGTTGGTTTTTTTCTTTTTTTAAGGAATGAACTCCACGCAATGAATTTTCCTCTTAGAACTGCTTTTAATGTGTCCCATAGATTCCGATATGTTGTGTCTGTGTTTTCATTTATCTCTAAGAATTTTTTAATTTCCTCCTTGATGTCTTCTAAAACCCATTGATCATTCAGTAACCTATTGTTCATTCTCCAAGTGATGCATGATTTTTCCTTCCTTCTTTTATCATTGATTTTCAGTTTCATTCCATTATGATCAGATAAGATGCATGGTATTATCTCTACTCCTTTATATTGTCTAAGAGTTGCCCTGTGACATTATATATGATCTAGTTTTGAGAAGGATCCATGTGCTGCAGAGAAAAAAGTGTAACTGTTTGATGTTGGGTGGTATATTCTATATATGTCAATTAAGTCTAGGTTGTTAAGTGTGTTATTGAGTTCTATAGTTTCCTTATTCAACTTTTGTTTGGAAGATCTGTCCAGTGGTGATAGAGGTGTGTTGAAGTCTCCCATGATTATTGTATGGTGGTCTATTAGACTCTTGAACTTGAGAAGAGTTTGCTTGATGAACATAGCTGCACCATTTTTGGGGGCATATATATTTATGATTGTTATGTCTTGTTGGTGTATGGTACCATTGAGCAGTACGTAGTGTCCCTCTTTATCTCTTTTGATTAACTTTGGCTTGAAATCTATTTTATTTGATATGAGTATGGACACTCCTGCTTGTTTCTGCAGTCCATATGAGTGATATGATTTTTCCCAACCTTTCACCTTCAGTCTATGTATATCTTTTCCTATCAAATGCATCTCCTGTAGGCAGCATATTGTTGGGTCTTGTTTTGTGATCCATTCAACTAGCCTGTGTCTCTTAATTGGTGAGTTTAAGCCATTAACATTTAGGGTTATTATTGAGATATGGTTTGTTCTTCCAGCCATATTTAGTTATTAATGTTACTAAACCTGATTTGTTTTCCTCTTTGATTATTTTCCCCCCTTTACTGTCCTACCTCCCACTGTTGGTTTTCATTGTTATTTTCCATTTCCTCTTCCTGTAATATTTTGCCAAGGATTTTTTGAAGAGATGGTTTTCTAGCTGCAAATTCTTTTAACTTTTGTTTATCATGGAAGGTTTTAATTTCATCTTCCATCCTGAAGCTTAATTTCCCAGGATACACGATTCTTGGTTGGAAACCATTTTCTTTCAGTGTTTGAAATATGTTATTCCAGGATCTTCTAGCTTTCAGAGTCTGTGTTGAAAGATCAGCTGTTATCCTGATTGTTTTACCCCTAAATGTAATCTGCTTCCCTTCTCTTGTAGCTTTTAAAATTCTCTCCTTATTCTGTATATTGGGCATCTTCATTATAATGTGTCTAGGTGTGGATCTCTTATGATTTTGCACATTCGGCGTCCTGTAGGCTTCTAGGATTTGGGGTTTTGTCTCATTCTTCAAGTCTGGGAAGTTTTGTCATATTATTTCATTGAATAGATTGTTTATTCCTTTGGTTTGGACCTCTATGCCTTACTGTATCCCAATGACTCTTAAGTTTGGTCTCTTCATGTTATCCCATGTTTCTTGGATGTTCTGCTCATGGTTTCTTAAAAGTCTTGCTGAGCTGTCTATGTTCTTTTCAAGTTGAAATACTTTGTCTTCATTGTCTGATGTTCTATCTTCTAAGTGTTCTACTCTGCTGGTAGTATTCTCAATTGAGTTTTTAAGTTGGTTTATTGCTTCCTGCATTTCTAGGATTTCTATTTGTTTGTTTTTTATTACCTCTATCTCCCTATGTAATTGATCTTTTGCTTCTTGGATTTGCTCCTTGTCAGAGTGATCTTTCATTGTCTGATTTTGCTGTCTCATGTCTTCCTTGAGACTCCAGATCATCTGAAGCATGTATATCCTGAATTCTTTATCTGACATTCCATCTGTTGCAGCTATTACCTCTTCTAGAGTTGAGTTGACCTGCATTGCTTGTGGTCCTTTCTTTCCTTGTCTTTTCATACTGCTCGTGTTTCTTTCTGCTTGGTGAAACTGTTGTGTTTTTGAAATTTTCCCACTATTTATTTATATTGCTCTTGTATAGTTGAAAAATCTCCCTTGAAGGGCAGGTAGTGGCTGTGCTCCTTCCCCAATTGCGGTGATCTGTCTACCATGCTGGCGGGCTGCTAGGTCTGCTCTGCTGGTCGGTCGCAGGTCTGCCCACCCTAGAGGCGCGGGTGGCGGCTCTGCTCTGTCCCCACTCCAAATGTGGTGACAGCTCTGCTCTGCCCCTCAGCAGGCCGCTGGACCTGTTCTGCTGGTGGGTCGCTGGTCCTCCTACCCTGCAGGCGCGTGGGGCAGCTCTGCCACTCCGCAGGTTGCTGGGCCTGACCTGCCGGTGGGTCACAGGTCTGCCTGCCTTGCAGGTGTGGGGGGAGGGGGCGGCTCTGCCCCTCAGCAGGCTGCTGGACCTGTTCTGCTCGTGGGTCTCAGGTCCACCTACCCTGCAGGTGCGTGGGGCAGCTCTGCCACTCCGCAGGTTGCTTTGCCTGACCTTCCGGTGGGTCACAGGTGTGCCTGCCTTGAGCGTTTCTATTTTGGGTTACAACAACTTCATTTTATATGGATATATTGAGACAATGTTATTAGGTACATGTACAGGATGGTATATGTACTTGATCCAGTTTTGTTATCTCTCTTTAATTTTTTTTTTTTATTTTTATGTTCCCTTTTGTTTTTATTGTTCTTGCTTTAAAATCTATTATGCCTGTTATTATTATTGTGAAAGTTATCTCTGGTTAATGTGTGCTTGGTGTATCTTTTTCCAGCCTTTGTTTCAATCTTTCTGTGTCGTTATATTTGACATATGTCTTTAAAGAGCAGCCTTAAACACATTCATTCTAGTAATCTTTGAAAATTGGAAAATTTTCCAAATTGTATTTATTACTGATATATTTATAGCTATTGCAACCATTCACTGGCTTTTTATTTATCTCACTTGTTTCATTTTTCTTTATCCTTTTTCTTTTAATTATTTTTATTTGTTGATTCTAAGTTATTTGATGATTTTTATGCCATGCCCTAGAATTACAATATGCATTCTTATTTATCAGAGTCTACTACGAATTGTATTATCATCATTCTCCAGATAATGTGAGACACTTAGAACTATGATCACATTTTCCCTCTCTCATATTCTCTGGTATGTATACATATGTTTCGTCAATATCTAAAACTTGAGCAGATTGTATATAACATTCTCATATAGTCATTGTCTGAATATTAATTTTTAGTGTATACATATTTAGGTTATAACACATGCACAGATTCATTAAGCAATACCATTCTCAAAACCTAAAAACATTTCATAGTACAAAAAATCTCCCTCTAGTTACTCCTTTATCACTCCTTCTTTTCAACTCTAAACTCTGTAAGTCAATGATACATTGTCCATCACTAGAATCTTCAAACTCACAAAACCCTGTTGCTACAGCTTACACAGCCAATATTTATTTTTGTTTAGCCCTATGTTCACCATTTTCATCCTGCTTCATTATTATTATTGCTATATTTGCATTTTACTTTTTTATTGAATTTATTTTTTTAAATGCATGACAGCAGAATGCATTACAATTATCATTACTCATATAGAGCACAGGTTTTCAAATCTTTGTATATAAAGTATGTTTGTGCCAATTCATGTCTTTATACATGTACTTTGTTGTTGTTTTTTTTGCATTACAATTCTTATTACACATATATACCACAATTTTTCATATCTCTGTTTATATATAAAGTAGGTTGACACCCAATACATGTACTTTGGATAATGATGTCCATCACATTCTACCATCCTTGCGCATTTTTCTGCCTAGGAGAATTGTTTCTGCCTAAGATCACTGCTTTTAGTATTTTTTCCCCAATATGTATAGGTGGCTGGTTTTGTTTTTTGGGTTTTTTTAAAATTTTAATTTACCTGGAGATGGCTTTTATTTTCATTGGTTAATTGTGTTTGTTATGTTTTGCCAAGATAATTAAGAGGCATTTGAAGAGTTTGAAGATGGCAGTCATTTGCTCTTAGCACTTTAAAGATACTGTTGTTCTATTGTTTTTTCGTTTTCATTCATTTGATTGAGTAATCAGATGTCAGTCTACAGTTGTTCCTTCAAAAGTAATTTGGCCTTACCGTTTTTGAGATTTCTTTTAATTTTTGGATTTCAGAAGTTTTACTAAAATGTACATCATTTTCTATTTTTCTGTATTTTGTTTTTCACTCTCTATGCTTCAGGTTAAATATTTTTTATTGATCTATCTGTAGGATACTAGTCCTTCTTCTCTTACGTCCTTAAAGCAATATATTTAGTTTTTATTTTCACTGTTTCTTTGTTTGGCTCCTTCAATGTCATTCAATGGATAAAGCCCACTGCAGAAGTCTTTGGGTGAAGTAGCTTATATCCACAGGTGATGGCAGTGCTTCAGAGAGAGGAGAGCATTGTACCAATGAGTTACCTACTCATAGAAGCTGAGGATGAGTACATTGACCCATAAGGAAAAACTTGCAAGTTACCAGCAGTATCTACTTGAAAGAGTTTAATGGAGGTAAAGAAATACATAAAGAGAAAGGGTTCACATAACTGTAGAAGAAGCCCAGTGAAGATCTGCAATATAAGAATATAAGAAAAATAATCATGTCAGTCCAATACCCCGAAGCAGAAAAGAATGCTGCTGATGTGGGAAAACCCATGGTGAGCTCATTGGCTCATCTGTGAATTTGTTTATGATCTACCTGATCTTTCTTTTACTCTGTTCCTGGTATATCAGATAATTTTTGAATGTCTTACAGATAATATGTTTTATAAATTATAGAATGCCTGGGTGTTTTTCCTCTCCTTGGAAAAGAGTTTAATTTATCTTCTGCTAAAATGTGGGTTCAGGATTGATCACCTTAATATCATCAAGGACTAAGCTGACTCAGGACCAGATTTCCACTTTGTAAGGTTCTAGTTCATTCCTATTTTGAGAATATAGCATTCCGGAAGTCCCAAATGAGAGCCTAAAGTGTTATTAGGTCCCTGTCCAGGTCCTGATAGCAGCTTCTGAACTCAATTTTTCATCTTTTTTGTACCATGAACTAGTAAAGTCTCTGATGTTATTTCTACTCTTTTTCCATTTAGCTTCTTAGTCTCTTACCCCATACATCTGTAGGAATATGATAAATTTCTTGTGCAAAAAATTACAACATGTACAACCAGCTTCTTTCCACTTTCTTTCTCAAAGGGATTTTTCTGCTTCTTGTTCTATCTGCCCTGATAACCAGGAACTCCAAGCCTATCTGTCTGTTCTCTTGAGATGGTCAACAGTACTGTTGGCTTATATTGCTTCACAACTTTCAGAAAATCTTTAACTTTTGGCCTCTAGACACCTGCATCTTCTCTAAGAAAAAGAAATAGCAGAGACAACATGACTTAGAGAACATAGATTTAAGCTCATCGGTTCTCTTTTCTAAAATCCTGATCAAAATTTATATTTCTGGGACTTGATGGGTCTCACTTGGCTAGTTTTTTTCATGCCTGGCCAGGAATAGGCAAAGCCCTTGATTCAAAATTCCAAGTAGTGCAATAGGAACTCTGCTTTTGACTACTATAGCCCATCAAGTGCTGGTGCCTCAAGGGATCTCTATGACATATATGTTCACAATGATTTCCTTTATATATACTGTTTGTTTTTCTCTGCTTAATTTTTTTTCATTGTATATCTGGTGATTTGATGAGTGTGTGATTCTTCCATAAGATACTATAATATAGTCAAGAGCTGAATATCTTTCTGCATTACTGTTGGGATTATCAATATGGGCCCTGAAATTTTTAGCCAATGATCCATGTAGAAAGCAAGTGAGATCCATCAAATCTAAGAAATATGAATCTTATCAGGATATTGAAATGTTTACAAAAGATAAATCTCTCAGCTTCTTGAAAATAATAATCAGCTCCTGTTACTCAAAACAGTCAACTCATTCCTGTGAAGTCAAAGGTCTTGTGATGGTAGTTTACTTCATTAATTGATAATAGAACAGTTGCAAAACTGTTATATATATTTTCTTATTACCCTAAGTCAGCATTTACTATAGACATCCAAGGAACCTAAATGATTCACTCAGACATAAGACATATCACACACACACACACACACACACACACACACACCTCCAACATTTATTAAGACATTTACCAAATATGTCCAAAACTCATTAAGCCACAAAGGTCCAAAATATTTCCTATCTGTCCATCTACAAGAAGCTGAAGCTTGAATAGTGTTTTTATTAAGTATATGTTGAATTGAATTAAATTTTGCATTTTATTTTAAAATAAATTAAAATAACCAGTATTAATAAAATATACCACCCAAAGTAAATCAAACTTGAAATTTAGAAATTCTAATAATATGAACCATAGAAACAAATATTACAAAGTCATTCAAAAGAAATCAAGGCTAAAACATAGATAATCTAATAAGGGAAACCATGAAAATAAACAAACAAATCATAGAAACCAATTGAATATAAGTCATTTATGAACGTGATTGTGATTCATTCTAAAATATTGCCTGATTATAGTGGTCAAATATAACTCTAGTAGGAAGAACATACTAAAATGTCAATATATATTCAAAAGTATATTTTTATGAGAAAGTATGAATAAAACAGTAAAAACTGAATGACCATTTTTACTTTGAGTATTAGTAACTTAGACTTTGAAAATCATTCCTAATTCTGTGTGTATTTTATGCACACAGAACTAGAATAGACTGCTGAAATAAAAGTAGAGATTTCTATAAACATAATAGGTTGTATTAAGCCAGCTATTATGCTGGATACGATTTCCATTTAATGTCAGAAATTGGCTTTTGAAGATGGCACTCTAAAAAAACTAAGCTTTCAATTTTTGCAGCTTCTAAATTGATTAAAGTAGAAAAAGAAGTAAGTGTTAAAGAAACATTTTGAGAATATAGTCATTCAAATCTCCTATTTTTTGGGGTGTGGGGGTAGGTAGTGCTTTGTTTTCATTGCATATGGAAAGGAAAAGAAATGATCGAAATCAGCAATAAAAAGATAACTATGTCAGGTAGGGAGAAGTATTCACATCAGAACTCTCTAGCTCTCCACTATTAGAATATAAATGCTACATCTTGAAATAAACTAGAAAATGAAGGAATATCTCTTTCTCTTTAAAGTGTCAGATCAGAAGAGGTGAGCTTTTCTCTGAGAATCAGGAGAGCAGCCTTCTAAGGTTTCTGTGATCAAAAATGGGAAAGGCAGTGACGTGGAAAGACTGATATTTGAATCTCACAAAACCGTTTTCAGCACCAGTGGTGTAAATGGAAAGGATATTAGAAGCCTAATCCAGTCACACAATGAATTTGTGCATGGGCAGCTGGGGAAACCTAATTGTAAACTAATACAGGAACATTACTCCACGATATTTCAAGAACATGAATATTCTTTTTTTCACACACGCTAATTTTTTTTAATGAAAGGAATAAAGGAGCATTGTTATTTGGAACAAATTGGGGGTGGGAAGAAGTAACACATTAGCAATTTGTGCCTTGGGACTGCTCCACCTCATTCCTGGGGAGTTTTTCCTCTGCTGACATTGTCATCATTTCCTCAAAAGAACATCTCAGTAGCATAAGCTCTACTTTCTCTGGGCTATGTCACTGATAAAAAAGGAGGGAGGGGGAAGGAAGGAAAGGGCACACAGATATAGAGGTCTTGGCCAGAAAATCAGCAATGCTTTCTACTCTAAACTCAGGTCCAGATTTGACACATCTGTATGTCAAATGATTTTTCACTGGATTATGCCAGCCTCAATTATGTAGGATATTTTAAAAACGACTTTAGTTTGTGCATCATACTTTTCATTTTAAAAATGTCCTCAGTGACTAGAGTGCTTATGAAAAATTTCATGCTCTATAAATATTTACTAAATTAAGTAACCATTCTTGTCCAAAGCTAGCTAAATACCAATAAAGACTGGCATGAATTACAACAAAGTCCACAATTATATAGATACATTAGGAACATCATTTACCAGGTATGTGACTTTTACATTGAACCATTTAGTTAACTTTTCTCAATTTCAATTTTATCATCGATAAAATCTAACATGATTTTCTTGCAAATTATAACATATATAAAAGGTCTTCACAGAGCCTCACACATCATAAATGCTATTGCCATTATTTGTTAACATTTGCAAAGAAAAAGTGAGCATTCATGTTTTAGTATTGCAAAACTGCTTATGTTCCACATGACATATATATATATAATATATATATTGGCACCTAGGATTGAACCCAAGGGTACTTAACCACTAAGCCACATCCCTAGCCCTTTTTATTTTTTTATTTTGAGACAGGGTCTTACTTAGTTGCTTAGACCCTCACTAAGTTTCAAGGCTGGCTTTGAATCTGCAATTCTCCTGCCTCTGCCTCTTAGCTTCTGGGGTTATAGGTGTGCGTCAGCAGGTCGAGCTATTTTACTATCATAATAAATTATCATTTATGGGAAACCAAATCATCATGGGTCAGTTATTATTAGAACTTTGTTTCTTTGGTCATTTTCCTGTTCCAGAACATACCTACAGCTTCATCACTTCATTATTCAAGTGCCACAGGGTTTTCCATAATTTTTGTTGGTAGTGTTACTCTTCCTCCTATCGGTCCATCTAATAAGGTTCTGAAATTACGAACTCAAAGTTTGGGCTGTTACCTATAGCCTCCATCCATTCCCCTTAAATATGGTTCTCAAGGATTAAAAAAAAAGAGGAACTGGATGGTAATGTCATTGTGGCAGTTTTAAAATTTCCAGGGATTGACAAGACGGTATATTTTCAAGAGGGGCCATTCAATAGCATGTTTATTTATATTATTTTGTTGTGAAACCAAAAAAATAAAAGAAAGAAAAGAAACCAAAAACAAAAACAATTGAGACACATTAAACACTGCTAAAGGGAAGGTATTCATTTTTGAAGATGAACATTAGGAAAGGGCTGTACTCAGTTTGGATGGTAAAGGGTTTGGTTCTAATAGAAAATACTAGTGCTAGGGGATGACTGGACTTCTACAAGAAAAGCATGGTACACATTCTGCCCCTCAATAGAACAACCATGGTCATTTTAATCTATGAGTCTGAATGAATGGATAATTGCTCTCTATCTTTTACAGCTGAATTTAAGTGACTTACTGGCCACAAAGTGAAAGAAAGCAATATGCATGACTATAAGGAAGTACACATGGGATGAAGTGATGGTATTGTCTTAAACTGATTGCTGCCATTGGCTTTCCTAAGCCTTTGCCATATGATCACCTATCTAAATTGCTACATTTACAGAAGATTCATGTTAAAGTGGGAACACCATTAGATCTTTCCTCTCCCTCACTTCCTATTTTGAACTACCTGCCATGTCTTATTTTCTCTACCCACTGAAGCTCTCACCCATCGTCCACATGGGCTGTGCATCAAATCTAACCTCCTGTCTGGTCCTTGTTTCTGGTTTTGCTCCATTCCAACCGATCGTTATCACTGAAGTTTTTTTCCAAAACTAAAAATTCTTTTCTTTTACCCATAAAGGCTAAAATCCTTTAGCCTTTCTATATTTGTTTTCAGAAAGATACATAAATTCCTTACCATGTCCGTTCACAGTTTTCCAGTGTGTCCATATAATAATTGTCTCCTCTTTCAGAGAACAAATGGAAGCAAATGACTGTCACTTTTACTTTGAAGGCAGGATAAGTCAAAGAGTTTGCCTATCTGTACTAAAGAGAAAGAATTCTTGTGATCTGAGAAGTTCTATTATTATTATTATTATTATTATTATTATTATTAATAGATGTTATAGATGAACACAATTCCTTTATTATTTATTTATTAATTTTTATGTGGTGATGAGGATTGAACCCAGTATCTCATATCTGCTAGGCAAGTGCTCTACCACTGAAATACAACCCCAGCCCCTGAGAATTTCTTTTTTAATGTCTCTTTTTACTTGAAAATTATACTTGCTGGATTTTTAAAATATAAGATGTAAGCAGTGTGTGTGTGTGTGTGTGTGTGTGTGTGTGTGTGTGTGTGTATGTGCACGCGCATGTGCACAGCTCATTCAGATTTCATACTTGCAGTTAGGGTATGATGTTCTCTTGAACAACCTCATGGAATAGTGTGGCCATAATAAAATGAGGTAAAACCAAGTCCACCACCTCAGAAAGTCTAAAATTGGTGCCATGACACTAGATGTCAGTCTCATGACCTCCAGAAAATATTAAACTTCGTTACAATCTACTTTTGCATGCTGAGAGACACACCTACCAATTGTGTCAGCACAGGATAAACTGAACCACAGAAGGAGCTTAAAGTGGTGGCACCTGAATTCCAAGGAATCTCTGCCCATTCCAGAAAAGACACACATATTCCTTGATTAGAATGTTTCTTCCCTTCATTTCCTTTTGCTCTGTGTGTAAGACACCTCCTACCCTGTGAGTTGAGAGGTTGATCTGTGAGCTCTTCTCCCACATCCCTATTCCCTGGCCACTGAATAAAGCCTATGTTGTTGACCCTCAGCTGTGATTTTTGTTATTGGCTTCCTGACATGAAAAGGAAAGATGCTTGCCTTGAGGTTCTCTTCCTCACCAGAGGGACAACAATATAAGTTCCATATAAAATAAATGAATTTCATCTTTAGAATTAGGCCCCAGGCCCCAGATACCTCATTACATATATGCAAACAATCCAAAATTTAATTTAAAAAATCTGATACTTGAAACACTTTGGGTCCTAAGCATTTGGATAGGGATAGTCCACCTGTATTTAGAATTCTTCTGCAAGGTACATTTGATTCTTCTCATTTGTTATTTATTCAATCGTTTATTTATTAGTATGGACTTTTAAAAATTTATATTCTACTTTATGTTATAATCTAGTGCTACTTTAATTATTTTGTTGCTCAAATTGTTTCAGGTTTATCCACAGGGAGCTGTTTAAGTTTGTTCCTATGTGTTTTTGACCTGTTCCATCAATGTGAGTTTTGTGCATGCGTATGTGTGTGTGATATTTTAATGCCCCTTATTTGTGGGGCATTATAAGACACTCTAGGCTTGTTTTATATATTTCTTTTTCTTTCTTTCTTTCTTTTTTTTTTTGTATCAGGGATGCTTAACCACTGAGCCACATCTCCAACCCTTGTTATTTTTTATTTTGAGACAGGGTCTAGCTAAGTTGCTTAGGGCCTCACTAAATTGCTGAGGCCGACATTGAACTCATGATCTTCCTACCTCAGCCTCCCAAGCTGCTCACAGGCATGAGACACTATACTTGGCATGTTTAATATATTTCTTGATCCAAATCTAGAATCAATCATCTTTCCAAGGATCTGGTTCTATTTATTTAAGAATGTCACTTGAAACCAAGATCTGGGAATTAGGTGTGCTCATTACTTCTTGGGTATCATTGCTCCTGCATCCTCTCATGTGTTGGAGTATGGAACTATATGGGCATAAACTAAAATCTCTGTGTACACATATTTATCAATATTTCTATATGTAATTATCTATATATCAAGGTAAACATGAGTTCATACTTATGTCTATAATCTATAACCATGAGTCATTTTTCTTATCTACAGATTTCAACAATAGTTGGAAATCTGGTAAGAATTTATGTATTTGAATTCAAGTCCTTTTTCAACTGTGTGCTTGAAAATGTTCTTTCCTTTCATTCATTTAACTGCTGTTTTAATTTTTTTTTAGAGCAGATGTTTTAATTGTAACAAACTACATTATTTTTTTTTTTTTTGTTTCAGGGATCATACTTTTGGTGTTTTACCTAAACACTCTTTGACAACCAAAGATCATCACCTAGATTTTCTCCTATTTTCTTCTAGAAGTTTTATAGTTTTGCGGTTTACATTTATATCTGCAGTCGAGTTTGATTCTATTTTTTTGATGATGCCTGTTGACAGCTTTTAAGTCTTACCCATTCATCATTTGCCTGGAGAAGCTGGTAAGACAGACCAGGGCTACCTATTTTGACACTGACAAGAAGGTCAAATACACAGGCCCATGTCTGAGTGCAGGAATCCTCCACCAGCATCAGACCCTTCCACTATAAAAACTTCAATCCTATCTCTTTCTGTTGTTCTCAAGCCATTTCAATCCAGCTTGGGTAGCTTGCCACACTCTGCTATGATCGCCTTCATTATATAAGTAATAAAACTTTTCATATCCTCATGATATGTGTGTGGAGTCATCGATCTTGACATCTAAGTTGAATTTTGGGTGGAGTCTATCCTCTTTTCACAATAATTGGCACTGTGAGTGCAATGTCTGGACGTGACCACTACCCCGGGTGTCCTTCTTCTCTGGCTTTGGCTAGCTAACTAGTTCTGCTGCCTGCTGGCTAGCATGCACTTTGAGCTCCTGCCTGCTTCATTGATCTGTGCTTCTGTGTGATGCCTTTTCTGAGTTCTGCCAAGCCTCTGTTGTAGATTTAACTGACAAGTCAGAAGCTTGGTTAATTGGCATTTCAGGACAGAAATATGGGGATTAGGGCCCTTCTTAAAGAACTTTAAAATGACCCAGGGTCCTGTTTTTGAGTCCAGACTATTTGTGTGTTTTAGACTGAATTCTGTGCCCCAATGTGATCCCAGCATCATCTGTGAGTGATGCTAGACTCAGGCAAATATCCTTACCTTGTGGCTATTCATTGTGTGTCTCTACCAAACAGTGGCCCTTTTTCAACTGAGTTGTCGATGGAATGACACTGTGTATTACATGGGCCCATTGGGTGGTTACTTGTTTGGAAGAGAAGCAGTTACTGTTTGAAGACCAGTCATTATTGGAAGACTCCAGTTACTGAGACTCACATTCCGAAAGGCAGATGGCTCACTGGAGCCCTATAAATTAGTTTGCTGCTGCTGCTGTTATCTATGCCTCCATTGCTACAAAGAACTTTATCCTCAGTTATGAGGAAGAATACACATAGCACCCTTGTGGCACAGCTAAGGGGTTAATTCAAACAGGACTTAAAACCAGGATCCTTAAATCCTGTGAAGCAGCTACTATCAGAGAGGAAAGTCCCTAACCCTGATGATGCTGACTTAAAGCTCTCTGAAGGAGGACATTTATAAATACTGGCAGTGTAGAGCAGACTTTCCCCAAATTATATTCAAAACCCAACATACAAAGAAGGGAGGTATGGGGATAGGAAAGAAAGAGAAAAGAGGAGAGGGGTGAGAGGGACTGAACAGAAGAAACCCTGAGGGCTGAGATGTATCTCAGTTGGTAGAGTGCCTGCTTTGCATGCACAAGGCCCTGGGTTCAATCCCCAGGACCACAAAAACAAACAAACAAAACCCATGAGTACCTAGGAAGTAAACAACAACCACCACCAAGTAAAGCAGAGAGGGCCACAATTTGACTGGATTAGTAACTTGGACTTTACTAAAAGAAGTTGTAGGAGGGCACTGATTAATTTTTATACCTTTCCAATACAGGTTAAAATTAACTTCAACTTCTGCTAAAATACGTCAATGGAAAGCCTTTGTGGTCTCAATACTGGGGCTCAAATTACCTCAAAATACCTGGGCATTCCACTGAATTTGACACCCTGTATTTGCAGAGGAGTTACTAGGTGTAAAGTAGAAGGCAAGGAAGTGTGTCTCATCTTGAGTGTTAAAACTGCCATCTTGTCCAGACTTCTTGGGTCTTGACAACCATTGTCCCCTAAATATCTCATAGTGGGCATGGACACTCTAAGTCAGTGAGTCACATATTAAAATTAAATCAATTCTTGGGCATTTACAAACTAACTTGGCAAAATAGGATCCCTTGGACCGTTTCCAGTTAAAACAGTTTTTGGTTTAATGTAAATTAACATGGGGTCTTCAAAGATTGGAGCGCTTTCTACAAGACCTGTCAGCAAAGGAGTGGTTATTTCCACTGCTTCCCTTTTTAATAGCTTAGTTTTCCAATTCTTAAACTTGAAATGTAGGAATGGTTCCTCACAGTATTACAGGAAGGTCAATGTTGTACTATTGCCCTCTGAGTTTCTCATAGCCAATATTATTGAAATTATTGATTCTACTCAAAAAGCAATTGGCCAATATTTTGCTATCACAGACTTGAATAATATGAACATTCTTCTTAATGCCCATTTCAACAAATTCTCAGCTGCAATCACTTTTACCTCCAAAGAGCCAGGATATACCTTCCCAAGCTACCCATGAGCAACTTTAATACCCTTGCCATCACAAACAAACTTTCCAAGAGAGATCTTAATTGCACCTAATTTTTGTCCAGCAGCACAGTTCTGATGTTATGTGATGTGGTCTCCTCTGCGGGGATTCACTTGGCACTCCCATCAAGGACATGCAAATACTTGTAAAGGAGCTTATAAAAATGGGACAGGACATTATGCCACACATAGTACAAAGCCTGCCATGTTGGATAGATTCCTGAAAGTTGTTTGATAAACCGAGGGCTGAGGTATTCTGTCCCTATGAGATACTTATTGAACCTATAAGCATCTGCAGTGTTAAAATAAGCACCATCTTTTAGGCCTTTAGGGGCTCTGAAGGCAAGATTTATCACTTACAAATTTTACATACATACATTCATGTTGTTATTTGCAAATTGGTCCACTTAGAACAGCCTTCAACAAAAGGCTCTAGTACCTTTGCAAATTGGAATATAATTGCACCACCAGACATGGCCTCATTATAGAAACATTAGCAACCTCCTTTTATTCTTCCTAAACTGTTGATCATCCATGATAACCATAGGTTGTCCATGGGCTTCTAGTGCAAGAAACTACCTTCACTGACTCTATGCTATATATGTGCCAACAAAGCAGCAATTAACTGGTTCCCTACTGGGCTTTGGCAAATAGAACCCTAACATGGTCTAGCTTGTGACCCTCTGTACCCTGCTGCTGCCTATTATAACTTGGGTCATGGAAGTTTAAGTAGGCTACAGAAGCATAGTTGCTATAAGACCAAGCCATACTGAGTCTCTCTGTTATATTTCTATATGTAGTGGGGGGTGTAATTAAATGCAAAAGTTTATCTTCACACTAAGGATTGCAGAAGTATTCATCTATATAGGAAGTAAGAATAACTCTGTAGAAAATAGACTTGGTTAGCATATATAGCTTTTACAATGCTGAGGTATGTTTCTACTCTCCTTAGTTTTTCTAGTGTTTGAACATGAAGGTATACTATATTTTCTCAAATGCTTTTTATGTATCTATTAAGATGATCATATAATTCTTGTTTTTAAATCTACTAATAGGATGAATGACACTTATGGATTTCCATATTTTGAACCAATCCTGTATCCCTGGGATGAACCCCACTTGATCGTGGTACACTATCTTTTAAATGTTTTTTGTATGCAATTTGCCAGAATTTTATTGAGAATTTTTGCATCTATGTTCATCAGGGATATTGGTCTGAAGTTTTCTTTCCTTGATGTGTCTTTGTCTGGTTTTGATATTAGGGTGATATTAACCTCCTAGAATGAGTTCCTTTTCTATTTCATGGAATGCTTTGAGGAGTAGTGGTGTTAATTCTTTTTAGAAAGTCTTATAGAACTTGGCTGATAATCCATCTGGTCCTGGGCTTTTCTTGGTTGGTAGGTTTTGAGGGCATTGATCTGTTTAAATCATGTATGACCTCCTCATTCAATTTGGGTAGGTCATATGGCTCTAGAAATTTGTCGATGTCTTTAATATTTTCTATTTTATTGGAGTATACATTTTCAAAAGAGTTTCTAATTATCTTCTGTATTTCAGACATGTCCATTGTGGTATTTTCTTCATCATCTCATATTTTAGTAAGCCGAGTTTTCTTTTTCTCTTCATTAGCATGACTAGGGATTTATCTATTTTATTATTTTTTTCTAAGAGCCAACTTTTTGTTTTGTCAATTTTAAGTATTTCTTTTGTTTTGAATTTATTGATTTCAGCTCTGGTTTTAATTATTTCCTATCTTCTACTGCTTTTGGTGCTGATTTTTTCTTCATTTTCTAGGTCTTTGAGATATAGTGTTAGGTCATTTATTTGTTGACTTTTTATTCTTTTAATGAATGTGCTCAATGCAATAAATTTTCCTCTTAGCACCGCCTTCATGGTGACCCAGAGATTTTGATGTTGTATCAGTGTTCTCATTTACCTCTAAGAATTTCTTTCTTTCTTTTTTTTTTTTTGAGAGAGAGAGAGAGAGAGAGAGAGAGAGAGAGAGAGAGAGAGAGAGAGAATTTGTTAATATTTATTGTTTAGTTTTCGGCGGCGGACATAACATCTTTTTTTGTATGTGGTGCTGAGGATCGAACCCAGGCTACACACATGCCAGGCAAGCACAGTGCCGCTTGAGCCACATCCCCAGCCCCTCAAAGAATTTCTTATTTCATACTTGATTTCTTCCATCACCCTTTCAACATTCAGTAGTATATTATTGAAAAAATCAAAATCATGATTTCTAGAAACTGGAACAAGACAAGTATGTGCTCTTTTACCACATCTATTCAACATCATCCTTGAGACTCTAGCCAGAACCATTAGTCAGAAGAAAGAAATTAAAGGGATACAAATAGAAATTTAAGGGATACTCAAATTATCACTATTTGCTGATGACATGATTCTATATCTAGAAGATTAAAAAATTTCCACCAGAAAACTTCTAGAACTAATAAATGAATTCAGCAAAGTAGCAGAATATAAAATCAAAACCCATAAATCAAATGTGTTCCTATACATCAGTGATGAATTCACTAAAAGACAAATTAGGAAACCTACCCCCATTTACAATAGCCTCAAAAAAAAAAAAAACTAGAAATAAATCTAACAAAAGAGGTGAAAGACCTCTTTTTAAAAAAAGTATTTATTTATTTTTTAGTTGTAGATGAAAACAATACACACTCTCTCTCTCTCTCTCTCTCTCTCTCTCTCTCTCTATATATATATATATATATATATATATACATATATTTATTTATTTATTTTATGTGGCACTGAAGATCAAACCCAGGGCTTCACACGTGCTAAGCAAGTGCTCTACCTCTGGCCACAGTCACAGCCCCAGAGGTGAAAGACCTCTACAATGAAAAGTATGAAACACTAAAGAAAGAAATTCAAAAAAACCTTAGAAGATGGAAACATCTCCCATGCCTTTGGATAGGCAGAATTAATATTGTCAAAATGTCATACTACCAAAAGGGGTATATGGATTTAATGCAATTCCTATTAAAATCCCAATGACATTTTTCATAGAAATAGAAAAAACAATCATGAAATTCATTTGAAAAAATAAGAGACACAGAATAGCCAAAGCAATCCTTAGCAAGAAGAGTGAAGCAGGAGGCATCACTGTACCAGACCTTAAACTAAACCACAGAGCTACAGTAACAAAAACAGCAAGGTATTGGCACTAAAATAGACATGTAGACCAATGGCAGAGAATAAAAGACACAGAGACAAACCCACATGGATACAGTTATCTCATATTAAACAAAGTTTCAAAAACTTTCAATGGAGAAAAGGTAGCGTATTCAACAAATTGTGCTGGCAAAACTGGAAATCCATATGTAACAAAGTAAAATTAAACCTATATCTCTCATTCTGCACAAAAATCAACTCAAAGTGGATCAAAGACATAGGCATTAGAATAGAGATGCTGCACCTAATAGAAGAAAAAGTTGGCCCAAATCTTCATCATGTCAGGCTAGGATCTGATTTCCTTAACAAGACCCCTAAAGCACAAGAAGTAAAATCAAGAATCAATAAATGGGATGAATTCAAATTAAAAAGCTTTTTCTCAGCAAAGGAAACAATCAATAATGTGAGGAGAGAACTTACAAACTGGGTGAAAATATTCACCACAGGCACCTCAGATAGAGCACTATCTCTAGGATATATAAAGAACTCAAAAAGCTTAACACTAAAAAAAAAAAAATCAATAAATGGGGTAAGAACATTTCACAGAAAAAGAAATACAATCAGTCAACAAATATATGAAAATGTTTTCAACATCTCTAGCAATTAGATAAATGCAAATCAAATCTACACTAAGATTTCATCTCCAGTCAGAATGGCAATCATCAAGATTACAGGCAACAAAAAATGTTGGCGAAAATGTGGGGGAAAAGGTACACTCATACATTGCTGGTGGGACTGCAAATTGCTACAACCACTATGGAAAGCAGAATGGAGATTACTCAGAATACTTGGAAATGGAACTACCATTTGACCCAGCTATCCCACTTCTCAGTTTATAGCCAAAGGATTTAAAATAAGCATACTACAGTGTTGCAGTCATGTCAATGTCTATAGCAGCTCAGTTCACAGTAGCTAAACACTGGAATCAACCTAGATGTTCTTCAATAGATGAATGGATAAAGAAAATGTGATATATATATATTTCCCCCAATGGGATATTACTCAGCTTTAAAGAAGAATGAAATTATAATATTTTCTGGTAAAGGGATGGAGTTGGAGAATATCATGCTAAGTGAATTAAGCCAATCCCCAAAATACAAAGGCATTTCCTCTAATATGTGGATGCTAATTAATAATGGGGCACTAAAAAAGAATAGAGGTACCTTAGATTAGGTAGAGGGAAGTGAAGGGAGGTGATGGAGGGAATGTGGGGATAGGAAGGATAGTAGAATGAAACAGGCATTTTTACTTTAGGTATATGACTGCATGATCAATGTGATTCTATAACATGTACACTCAGAAAAATGAGAAATTATATCCCATCTATGTATGATATGTCAAAGTGCATAAATGCATCCTACTGTCATGTACAACTAATTAAAACAAATTAAAAAATTAAAAAAGAAAATAGACTTGAGGGAAATGCCAGTTTCGTTTTACTGAATGGTGTGATTCTATGAGGATTAATTGCCCAGTTTGTATTGGCTACCATTATTGTTATTAATAGTCTTAACCTGAATTAATTAATGTCCTTTAATTTCTAAATTTCTCAATTTAAGCATTATCTTCTTATATTATAAGGAAAATATTAATATAAAGTGGGTATTTAATAATGTTCCTTTTGTCCAAATGTCTGAATTTCAACATAAAAAAGAAAGAGGTTTGAATTGTTAGTTTCAGAGGCTCGTGGCTACAAACGAAGAGTTATGAACTATATGTATCTCAGATGGAAGACAAATAGCCATAGAGAAAAAGAAAAGTGATGGTCATTGAGAAGTTTTTCATTCCATAATATCTGTCTTATTTAGCATTGTCAAAGAGACCGCTTAGTAGTGAAATAAATCAGCCTTTACTGTAATAATCCCTAGAGCAAGTTTCAGACAGTTACTTTTGTAAGAAATACCTTCATGGTAAAGCTAGACATGTATTATGGCCCCTACAAATTTGTGCATCTGCTTCTCTGACTTTTGACATGGAATTTTCCTTTGAAATTACTATTTCTATTTCCTGCTCATTGTGTTTTACTGTCTTGGCAATGTGAAGGGCCACTCATTGTACTTCACTTCAGCTGCTCAAGAGGGAACTGCCCATATCTTTGAAATGCTAATGAGAGTGCCACAATGAGAATTTTAAGTATATTTTATATAGTCTATAATTTTAAGACAGAATATTCCAAACATAACTTCCCAACAGGGTGACAAAATAATCATCATTTTAATCTGATATGGGAACAAACAAATACACAGAAGCCTCTTTTTTTAAGCTATGAAAACAGTATTTGTTTGTTGGAAATAAAATGGGACTTTGAATGCTCAGAAAAAAACTCCCTCTAAAGTTCCAAGGAGGTGATAAAAGATTCCTTTAACGATCATGATGTAAGAAAATAGATTGCAATTGAAAAATAGCTTTCATCTACTTAGAGCCCTCTGAGACATTCATTATTTGTATTTCTCTTTTGATAATGTGATTAGGAGGTTTGACCTTCCACTTGGAGATGAGAAAATCTAATCATGAGTTCATATTCCTTCATATTTCCACTAGTCCGAGGACTGCCTGAAGAGGGGAACTATGTAAGTAATCTCAAAGTTATGGGATTTGACCTTTTTTTATTGCAATTCTTGAACATCGAAGCTATGCCTGCCTACTCAAAGTGCTACTTTGAGGACAAATAGACTAGCATGTTTCATACCCATTGTTATCAGTCAGGATAGCCTGAGTACCTACCTTAAAAAACTCCCCAAATTCCAGCGCTTAAGACAGTGGAAGTTAATCACTTATATATGCCAAGTTTGCCATGGGCTGATGCCTCCCACTAGGGCAGTCATTGTACATGTGATGGCTGAAGGTAATTCCTCATGATATTATAGGCAGTCACAATAAGGAGGACAAAAGAGCGAGAGAGGGCTGTGTTCCATCAATGAAATGCTTCTGCCCCAAAGTGACACATCATTTCTACTAATAATTTTGAACAGAACAAGTCCCAGAGCCATGTCTAATTTCAAGGTCAGAATATAGCAGAACATACGGAAGTACATCAGAAAGAAGTAAAACAGAAGTTCACGGTATAATATGCCATGTTATGCAATTGTGATTCGCCAAGACTGAGAAGGACTCACCACTAGTAGACACAAATATGTAGCCTTGAGTTCATGTTTGCATCCCAAGGAGGTGAGGCATCTGGGCTCTGTGATTTCATACACTAACATATCTGAGACAGAGACAAACAATACACAGATTTTATACCTACCTTCCTAATTATAATACCTAATTATAATGTCCCCCCCCCAAAAAAAAAACATGTATGTTGGAATTCTCTGACATAGTGATGTTTCCCTGAAGTTGCCTACTTGAGTTTCAATTTTTTTAAAAAACTACCTGCAATATTAACTCTTGCTTTTTAAAATGAATACTTTTAAAAATGAAAATACTTTTCATATATTGAAACTTCTGTACTGAAAAAAAAGTCCCAATTTATTGATGGAGAAACTAAAGCTACAGAAAGGACAAAATCCTGTTTGAGAGATGGAATAGAAGCATGAGCGCCTCACAGCCTGACTGTGCATCTTTAACTGAGGCTTTCTTTACTTCTTAAATAATTCCATTCAAATTAAGATCTCATGCAAAATAATATGTAAATAAAAGTATACTATAAAACACTGTAAAAGCAGAAAACATGGACAATTCAATTATCATATTTTTTCCCTTTTTTGGTGCTAGGGATAAAACCAAGGGCCTCATGTGTCTGGCCAAATGCTTTACCACTAAGCTACATCCCCAACCCCAAATCAGTTTTTTTTTTTTTTTTTTTTTTTTTAGAAAATAAATTGTTATCTGGAACAAAAACATGTATCAAAAATGTACATGAATACACATAATTCTCAGAAAACAGTAAGTCAATATTATAGAACAGTTATGAGTGGTATCATGGAAGGATTATGACAGTTTTTATCTTAGCATATAAATGACATGCTGAAATTATGAGATACGTGAGATGCAATGGAAGAGGAGGTTCCACCATCTAGTGAATCATGAACCTCCACCTTCACATTATTTACCTCTGATTTTGCACAAAACCATTACCCACTGCCAAAGATGTTTTCTTCCATGAAGTGAGAATACAGGGTCAAAGGCTGACCTCCAACTTAAATAGTCACCAATTGGGGGAAAAAAAAAAAAAAACAGATTCCCTTTGTTGATCTTTTCAGTCCTGGGACTCTCTGAGCCTGCTCTGAGCTGTAATAACAAGTTACATGCATTTACCTGTCTTTTTGTTCCCATAATGATAATGAAATTTTTCTATCAAAATTTTAAACTATGGGTTGTGGCTTGCTTTACAGACTCACAGAATCACCCTTCTGTCACATTCCCTGGGACTACAATTGTGTTGGTGAGTGAATTACAAACAGGTTTGAAGTTTGGCTCCGTAACATGGTCCACTGGTTTAGAGAATAAAGTCTAAACTGTTCCTCTCATGATAGAGGAAAATTGATATTAATAATAATAAAAAGTGAGTTTAAAAATTATAATTTTATAAAGCTTTTATAAATTCATTTTTGGATAGAGTCTAAGCTGGCATGAAGAGGGATGAGGAAAGGGAACTCATATTTATTGAACTTTAGGTTTTATTTAGTTCCAGATTATTATTGTTTTTTGGTATTAAAAAACATTTCTAGACAGTTTTTGCAAATACTCAAACATGTACACAGCTGTATTCATAGGCAGAATTTAAATTCTAAATTGTTTCTTTCCCAAATTCCCATTCTTTACCTTGTACTCAGCAGTAGAAGGGAACAGCGTACAGTTCATGCCACAGCTGATTCAACCTTGGCATCCAAGATTTCAACTATAGCAACAATGGGAATATCAATGTTAACTCTATGGTGCTCTCACCATGCAATGTTTAACACACATTATTTCTTTTAATCCTCATGCACCTAAAAGCTAGGAATAACCACCCATTTTGCCCATTTCCTGAATGAGAAAGTGGTAGTTTAGAGGTTGAGTTCCCTGCCCTAATTTCCACAGCAAGTAACCTAGTAAATATTTCAGGAATCAAAACCTTATGTCCATTTTTACAATAGAGTTAAAATTCAAAACCACTGCTTTGCCAGTATGGATATTCCTAAGAAAACTTGGAATGGAACTACCATTTGACCCAGTCATCCCACTCCTAGGTTTATACCCAGAGGATTTAAAATCAGCATACTTATAGTGACAGTGATGAAGCCACAAAAATGTTCATAGCAGATCAATTCACAAAGGTAAATTGTGGAACCAACCTAAGTGCCCTTCAACAGACAAATGGATAAAGAAAATATGGTATATATACACAATAGAATATTTCTCAACCTTAAAGAAGAATGAAATTATGGCATTTCCTGGTAAATGGCTGGGACTGGAGAATATTATGCTGAGTGAAATAAGCCAATCCCAAAGAACCAAAGGCCAAATGTTTTATCTGATATGCAGGTGCTAATTCACAATAAGCAGGGGGTGGGGGTAGAGATATTTTGGACTAGATAGAGGGGAGTGAAGGGAGATGGCATGGAGGTAGTCATGATAGAATGAATTTTATTTTATTACCCTATGTGCATATATAATTACATGACCAGTGTAACTCTACATCATATACATACAACCAGATGAATGAGAAGTTATACTCCATTTATGTATGATGTGTCAAAATACATTCTCTGTCATGTATAACTAATTAGAACAAATAAAAATATATTTAAAAAGAACACTGCTTTGCAAAACTCAAAATTATAAGTGACACACGGATTTACTTCCCTCCCTTTAATAGTCACATGCCACTGAAAAAACAAAACCAAACTATTTGTTCAGTTGAGCTGAGTGGCTACTGTGCAGGACTCCCAAAGTAGAAGAAAGATGTGACCTTATATTTTAACAATCTGAATGATAAGCAGAAATTCCTGATCATCACAAATGATTATTATTTAAAGGAAAGGGGAACGTCAGACTCATTTGCAGGTTATTTCAGGATCTTTTCTGGCTCATTAGCTCTTCTCTTCCCTTTCATTTCAGGTTGACATCTCTGTGAACATTTGTTCACAATTAATCAAGCCATCCAGCACAAGGTCATGGAGTGCGCCTCGGTTGACACAAACCCACCAGCACTACTGTTAAAATCAACCCAGTCCTCCTGTCCTGATGACAGGTGGGTTAGGAGAATCTCTTCCACACAAAAAGCACAGCATTTTGCATTTCAGTATTCTGCACAGGGGCTTTCTCTCTGCTGGAGCATGACACCTAGGCAGAGACATGGAACTTATTACCTGTCCTGGGCCATGGGACAGGTGGCCCAATTCCATCCTCTCAATTCCACAGTCTCTTGCATTTTTCATATCTGGCTGCATCCCAATAACAACCACCACCGATTATTGCCCACTAAAGTCAATGATGCATGTGCCTTACCCAGATCCCTCAGGCCCTTTCTTGCCAGTATACTCTGGCTGATGTTGAATTGCAGTCTCTGCATCTACAGGCCTGAGGAATATTTTCCAGTATCACAGGTCCTCCCATGCACTGCAGGTCAGAGGTACCCAAGAGCTAACTCTTTTAAGTCAGCCCTCAGTCAGTGCCTGATGGGAATTGCTGCATCAAGTTCCAGTTCACACGCCCCCAGGTAGTATAATTCAGAGCAGTGTATTTTATATTAATTCCTAAATATTCTTTGCAGAGTTAATATTGATTGCCTACTGCAGTAGCTGGCTTTTGTAACACATCCTTCCTTGACTGCCTTTCTGTTTCTGATTTACTTCTCCACTTCCCTAGGGCTATTCCTCACACCCTTCATAAAAAGTAACTTTTCTTGAGTCTCTGTTTCAGGGTCCACAATTGGGGAATCCCACATTTAAAAAAGAATAAGTGCATGTACAATGTGACAGCATTCTAAGAGGCACAGAGACTTTGAGCTTGCAACAATGATTAGACACACTCCCCAACTTAGGGAAACCAAACAGGTTAGGAGAAGAGAGTCAAATCTAAACACATGGAGGAAGTCACATTGCTGAATAAATGTATACTTGGTAGAGGAAGGCTTTGCCGGTAGAGGGGACAACAGGAACTAATGCAGATCTGTTTCTCAGAGCTTGCAGTGTTCAAAGCCCACTTCCTTGTTTCTCAGCTCTCAGCCTCAACTCATTCACCACACTGCTAAGGAGCTCATTTTATAAGTGAGGACAGGTCAAAAGAGGAGAGATTGCGACCCAATGAGGTTGAAGGATGACAGTGAAATTTGAAAACATTAAAGAATTTCTTTGACCATCATCAGAGATTTAACTCAAAATCTTCATTGATATTCAAATTCACACATTTCACTGCAGAATGTACTGTACTCAGCCACTAAATGGAAATTCTAAAGCACATCTTCTAAAGGTGCTATAACAATTAAATGAGAACATTGAGCTCTGTGGAGATGAAGATACTGGGTGGTTGGTGAGACCTGTTCTCTGGGAGATCCCTTCCTCTACGGAGCCTCTCTGATTGTGATTATAATAAATGCCTCATAATGTCACAATTTACTATAGGCCACAGACCTTCAGGTTGCTCCTGATAATTTTAAACTCAGAATTGTACATCCACACAATTTAATGTCTTGCTCATATATGGGAGACCTTAGCCATGTTCATTAACCTCTCATTCTCAATTTGTCCAAAGGTGATATTGTAGAATAGCAATCACTGGGGTCTCTACTGACATGAAAGTTTTTAAAATCTTTGCTAAACTGTGGGAATTTTTCATTGGCCCTTCAGTGCCAAATAAGCTAAGTCCAGTGCACTGACTCTCTGAGCATGCAACAATGATGGAGACCTGGTTCTCAAGGTAGATACTGTTGTCATTGACTCTAGAGTTACTATACCTCCTCCCCACCTTGGCCTTCTCAAAGCCTGGCTCCGTCATGACTGACTCCATTAACAACTTCTCCAGTTTCTCACATCTAGGGGATTGCTCCCTCCACGCATTTCTCCTATGTCCCTTTTACTTTTTATTCTGGATATAGATATTTGAGTTCATAGCTGGTCTCCCCTACTAGAATGCAAATCCCTGAGCTCAAGTTGTATCTTCTCTGTATTCAGAGAACTGCAGCAGAGCTCTATGTATACAGTAAGTGCTCTATAAGGACAATGGGAAAAATGCAATGCTGTTTTCTGCTTTCCTAAAATTTCCATCAAATACTGCCAATTAGGGGATTTCTCAGTTCACTCTTCTGGAAGTCTCTCAGAAATTCAGTGAGGACCTCTGAGTCATAAGGTAAGGAAACCAACCACAATTTCCTCGTCGGAAATACATTATAGTTCATGGTACAGATAGTGCATATGATTTTTGTTTTATAACCTTCCATGGCACCATCATCTAAGGAACACAGCCCAAATACTGACACAGAAAAGTGCTCAAGGCAGTATGTAGCAGATCTAATTCTCCTTATTTTTGTTTTCCAATTTATTATTTAATCATATTTGATGTTAATTTTTTTAAAAGCCACCTGTAATTCCTGCATATTAAGCGCATTCTAGCTAAACAAACCCAGAAAGATCAACTCAGATTTATCAGAAAAGTCAGGACAGGGGGTAAATTACTGCTTCGTCAAAGGAACAAACACAATGATTCAGAGAATCACAACTTACTGTGTCAATGTCGGGAGCAGAACCTCTGTGGGACCCAGAGCCAGGGCAGGAAAATGAACTGTGATTGACAAATTGCTGGAGGCTCAGCAGAGACAAATTGGAAAGGTAAAAACTCTGGAGGACTCATAAGTCACATAGTCACATTTTTGTGCGCCTTCCCTCTAGGAGCTCCAAAAGTTTCTCCTGGTGAATAACAGAGAAACTACCCCTTGTGACTCTGGCGAGTGACGCAAAAGGAGCCATCTTGGAATACCCAGAGCTCTGGGTTCTTCTTAATGATGTCTGCCCAGGAGGAACTGGTTAACCAGAACCTGCACAGCTGTAGAAGGTCTACCTGACCTGACATGTGTTATGCACAGGGTCACCCAAACACTGAGGTCCAGTCAGAGTGCTGGAGAATGCTCCTCCACACACCTAAGAGCACATCAGAGGAAGCCTACCCACCAAACTTGCTCCTAAATAGTACATCCTGTTTGGAATTTTTAAATAAATCAATAAATTGAATGTATTAACATACATATATATCATAAGATGACTAAATTGAGCTAATTAGCACATGCATTACTTCACATGATTATCATTTTCTTAGAACCATTAAACTCTGTTCTCAGAATGACTTTTCAGAATCTGATACTTCATTATAACTAGGCATATCCTGTTCACAATAGCTCTTAAATTTATCCCTCCTACCTAACTGAAAGCATATGTCCTTTAATCAAGGTCTGCAGTCCCTCGCCATTCCAGAAGCCCCTTGGAACACCATTCTACTCTGCTTGTATGAGTTCTACATTTTTAAATTCCACATGAGTGGCAGTATTCATCTTGTTCTTGGCTTATTTCACTGAACATAATAATGTACTACAGGTTCACCCACGCTGGTTTCAAATGGCATGATTGTATATTTTTCAAGGTTGAATAGTGCTTCATTATCTGTATACATCACACTCTCTATCCATTCTTCTGTTAATGGACACGTAAGTTGATTCCATATTCTGGCTATTGTGAATAATGTTGGGAGTCCAGATTGCTCTTCCAGATAGATAACAATTCAATATCCTGTGAAGTTATATGTATGGACACACACACACACACACACACACACACACACACACACACACACCCTATAAAAAGTTGATGGATTATATGGTACTTCTATTATTCAATTATTAATTTTTGTGAAGAACCTCCATACTCTCTTGCATAATGGCTACACTAATTTACATTCCCTCCAACAGTTTACAGGTGTTTCCTTTTCTCCATGACTTTGCAAATTCTTCTCTTATCTTTTTTTTGTAATACCCATTCTAACAGGTATGAACTGAAGTCTCATTGTAGTTTTATTTTCTGTTCCCCTGGTGATTAGTGCTGTTCAGCATTTTATTCATATACCTGTGGCCTATATTTATATGTATTCTTTTCATAAACATTTGCGTAGATCCTTTGCCTATTTTTTAATCAAGTCATTTGCTTCCTTACTATTGAGTTATATCAGTTCTTTATATATTTGGATCTTAAACACTTTTGAGATAGATAACATGCCAACATTTTCTCCTGAAATAGGTTGTCTCTTGTCCTTATTGATCATTTCCTTTGGGGTGCAGAAGTGCTTTTAGTTTGATGTAATCCCATTTGTCTATTTTTGCTTTGTGTGTCTGTGCTTTTGGAGTCAGACATCATTTCTCTGACCAAGGTCATGGAGATTTTCTTATGTAATTGTCTCATAGTTTTACAGTCTCAGGTCTTGTGTCTAAGTTTAAATCCATTTCTTCAGGGTAGGTTACCAGAGATTTGTTTGAATCAGCTTTGTGTTGCTGTGACTAAAAGACCTGACATGAACAGCACAGAGGAGGAAAAATTTACTTCAGTTCATGGTTTCCGAGATTCAGAGAGTCCCAGGTAGGCTAACTCCACAGCTTTGAGCCCAAGGTGAGGCTAAACATCATGGCAAAAGCTATGGCATTGGAAAAGAGATAAGGACATGTCAACCAAGAAGCAGAGAGAGAGAGAGATTCATTCACCCGGGTCAAAATATAAACCTCAAAGTCATGCCACCAATGACCCACCTCTTTCAGCCATACCCCTACTGCCCAGTCACCACTGAATTAGTCAATTCAAGTGGATTAATCCATTGATTTTGTTACAGCTCTTACCATTTCATCCCTGAACATTCCTAAAATTTATTACACATGAGATTTTTGGGGTACTCATCAACAAGCTTCACTTTATTTCTTTGATATTGAAATGTTTCCCATGTGGCTGCATAATTGAAGAAGGAAATTAATCCAGGTTTTGCAGACTGGCTAGGGCTAGAAAAGCTCTTTATTAGTTAACCTGTCCAGAGATTCTGGATGCACTCTGCTATGTTATATAGATGTACAAGTGGGCCTGCTTTGGGGGGACCTTAAGCCCTCTGGACTGGTATCCTATTCAGCGGGTGAATGGGCTTGGTGCCTGAGTCTGCAGGTTTGGGGCTGGAGCCTAGATCCTCTGGGGTGGACCTGTTGATTAGATCAATAGAAATGGGTCTATAGCCTGCTCCTAAGTGCTCTTGTAGTGGGAGCTGCTCTGGAGTCTGGTCCCACAGAGATTGAAATGGCATTGAGACGGTCCTTGAACTTGAGTCTTCAGGGGCTGGCCAGGCACTGTGTGAGTCTGATACTGAATACATTGAGATGGTCTGAAGCCTAAGGTTATGATGGCTAGCCTGGCTATAGGCAGGTCTGAATTCTGAATCTATAGGGGTAAACCAAGTCCAGAGACCACAGGGGTGACCTGGAGTCTGGTCTGCAGAGATAGTCTTAGGGCTTTGGTCTGAGGTAGCTGGTCTGTCATTGTGCTTTATCAGTGTTCCTGAAAGCTGGATCTGCTGGAACAGGCTAGACTGTGGGTCAACTGGTGCCTAGTGCCATAAGAACTGGCCAGGAACCAATGGGAATTTTTTTAGAATTAAAAAGTCATGTAGTATCAAGTCATGACCGGACAGAGAAAACGTAAATGAATATTACTAAGTGAACTACGATAATTTCAAAAGGCTACTTACTGTATGATTCAATTGCATGGCATTTTGGTAAAGAAAAAAAAAGGAAGTCTTGCTTCAGACAGTAAAAAATGATTAGTGATTGCCAGGGTTTAGGGGTGTGGGAAGGATGAAGAGGATTTTTTAGGGCAGTGAAGGATTTTTTAGGGCAGTGAAATGATTCTACATGTTACGATAATGTCATTTGTCAAAACACACAGAATGCACAAGAGAGATCCCCTATGTAACCTGTGAACTTGATTTGAAAATGACGAATCAACATAGTTACATTGATTAGAATACATGTTCCCTCCAGTGTGGCATGTCCACACTGAGGGAGATTGTGAAAGTCTGTGGATAAGGGTTATATGAGATCTCTCTCTAATCTATGCTTAATTCTGCTGGAATCTTAAAACTGCTCTAAAGAAATAAAGTTTTTTTAATTAAAATGAAGCAAATTCTAGCATCTAAAACACTGACACTAGTGATAGAACTAATTCCTTTGAAATCTTGGAAAGTTCAAAATCTTTGAAAGTTCAAAATAAATTGTTATTGTAAAAAAAATCCACTTATAAAAAATCAATCCTCAACATATAAACAGATTGATTTTTATGATGAATACCATATGATTTAATTGTCAGTTGATCCAGAAATGAAGGATTCAGAATAAAAAGTCATGATGAAATGTGCTCCAGGTTTTCCAACTGGCAACAGGAAGAACATTATTGCCATTACTCGACATTTTAAAGATTACTTAGCAAGTGCAAAAAATTCTTCTTTATAATTCTATGCATATTTCTCCTATAGAGTAGGTTTCGTCTGATTATATCCTTTTAAGGGATATGCCAGGGTCTTAATGTTATGCTAAATGAGTCTATGTGTGAGTACAGGGATGTGGTTATTTTAGTCAGCTTTTTTTGCTGCTGGGACTAAAGACCTGACCAGAAAAACTGTAGAGGAAGAAAAAGTTTGAGGGCTCATGGTTTCAGAGGTCTTAGTCCATAGAATCCCTGCTCCTTTCCTTGGGACTCTACGTGAGGCAGATCATCATGGCAGAAGAGCGGCAGAGGGAAGCAGCTCACATGATGATCAGAAAGCTAAAAGACAGATCTCCACTGCCAGATACAAATATATACCCCAAAGCCACACCCCAATTCCCACCTCCTCCTCCAGCCATACACTACCACTTTACTTACCACTCAGTTAATCCCTATCAGGGAGTTAACTCACTCGCACAACCCAATCATTTCTCCTTGGAACCTTCTTGCATTGTCTCCCAAGTGAGCTTTTGGGGAACACCTCTCATCCAAACCATGACAGTGGTTCAGTAATGGAGCATGTGCTTACCATGTACCTGGGCTCAATCCCTAGCAAATACCTAAACACACACACACACACACACACACACACACACACACACACACACACTCATTGAGTACAGGCAAGGAATTTATACATCACAGTCTGCAAATTTTGAATATTACTTACTATTCTGTTTGTCACAGCAGTTCTATTTAGGTCACTTTTTCATTAAAGGTGAGGAATTAGTTTAAATCATCAGCAAATGATTTTCAAAAACAAGAAGTTCTTTTTTTAGAGCTTAAAAGGATTGGATAAGGGAGAGCTTCAAAACAAAATTGTAAAACAAATGCTTTTGCCATAAAATTTCCCTGTAAGGGCTGACATTAAGGGTGTATTCTGATGTGTGGTAGATGTGTAATTTCAAAGTATGTATGGTCAGATATCACTTCTTACACATTTAAAATGCACATCACTTACAATTGTAGGAGCATATAATAAAATATGTTTAAAAACATTTACAATAAAATGATACAATTTTAAAACCATTCAATAAAGAGAAGTCTTTCCTGCTTTTAACTAATGTTTGTTTTCTGTATTATTCAAGTACTGTGGAAAATAATTCATAGTTGCAGAGTTTAAAGCTTGAAAAAAAAAGACTGAAAATCTGTAAAATAAATCCTTAAAATAATTTTTAGATTTTAAATGTTATTTAGATTTTAAATATATTATTTATAGAAAATAATATTTAAAAGGTTACCATGTAATGATTGCTTGATATGTACATAGTCTAATACTAAAAATAAATATACCCTTTTATTTCTCATCCAGGCAAAATTTTAGCTATGTTTTTGATCAAAAAGACAGAAGTGTTTCAGGATAACTTCACAAACCAAACTATCTTCTGTACCTATAGCATGCTCATGGCTGAAAAGGTGAAACTGTTTACTTAATTAGCAGGAGAAAGAAGAGTCTTAGATATAAGCCCCAAAGTGTTGAAAGCCTGAGAAAACACATCGTTTTGAGAGATAAATCCAAGTATAAAAATCTTTGTGTAAAGGAGTTTAAAAGAAAGTGGAAAAATACCAGAACTTGGTGAAAATAGGAAGGAAAGTAAAAAATAAAGTCTAAGATGCTGCAAAGAACCTGACCCCAATTTCCTCTCAAATTATTGAATTGCATCATTTCTGTAGCTCTGGATGACATACTCACTAGAGTGTTAAGGGATTAGCTAATGAAGTTACTGGAACACTGGCAATTATTTTTGAAAAGTCTTCTAGAACTGGAAAGGTGATATGTTGGAAGCCTACAAAAAAATGGCAATTTTATTTCTGATATTCAGAAAGCATAAGAGCAGTACTTCATGAACTCATTGGCCAGATAGTCCAAGCTTAGTCTTTGACAAAAAGAAATAAAGTAAAACTTTCTATCAGCTATATTATTCCACAATTTAAAAGTTTTCTGACAGTCAGCAATTTGGAACAGTAGGGAACTAGGAAATGGGAAATTTATGTTTTTAAATATATAAGTAAGAATTTCATGGTATTGGGCAGGGACATGGGGTTGACATTGTGGAGACTATATTTTAGTATTATAACACAAAGATGATCACATTTTTTGACATTATGGAGATATTCACAGTTCACATTTGTTAAGGTGAAAATATTGCTTCATGAGTTTAAGCAAATTTTGTTTCAGAATTGGTAAGGCATTTAGGAGAAAGAAATATGGTAAATGGCATGACATCTTTTAAAGTAGGAAAGACAAATCCAGAAAGCCTGCAAAAATTTGTTGTGAGATCTGTTTGAATGGGATGTTTTCTCAAAAGATCCAAGAGTGAGTAGAATAAAACTTACAGATGATTTGTGTCTATGGGTGGAGGAGGGGTGTAAACACCAGTCAGGAATAAGGCAAAGTAATCATTATTTGAAGGCCCACAGTGAATTGAAAAATGTGCAAGGCATAACAAATGAGATCCAACATGGAAAACACCACCCAATGTATCAGGGGGAAAATATTCTGAGGAAGCTAAAGTTGAAGATGTAAGAAGGATTTTTTTTTTTTTTTTTTTGCTAAGGAATGTTTTAAAGTCTCCTTTGTCTTCAAAAATGGCTTCTAGTTAGAGTAACAGAAAATTCTTAATATACAGCCAAGGCTATTCAAAACATAGAAATGTTTTAACAGTTCTTCCCAGAAAGGATTTAAGGGGAAAGCTTATTATTGTAAAGATGGAGATAGGATGCAGGAACAATTTAAAGTGTTGCTTTAGTGTTCAATGCCAGTCTCCATTCTCTGCAAGTTGTCCTGTTATTAAGGCCAATAGATAATTAAAAAATGACTGGGGAAATCCATGCAGAGGTGATAGGGGATGTAGATGGGGGAATATTTTAGAAACATTCTCCAGTATATAGTGCACTTTGACAATTAGCGTCTGTCTCTTCGATTTATATGCATGGATGTAAAGAATTCCTAGTCTATAGATTCCTGAGTGAATTTAGACACTCTTTGATCTTGAAATTAACAAAATTTAAAAAGCATAAGAAATGATGGTACTATGCAACAATAAAATAGATTAGGGTAAATATTGCTTAATGTTAAAAAACATACTCTATTCTCAACTCCAAAAACCTTTGCTATTTTTATAAATAGTTTCTAAATATGATCAAGAGTACCTTGGAAATAATCATGATGTTCAAGTCTCTTAATGCATGGTAAATGAACAGGAACAAGATGTTTTGTTCACTGTAGGAGTCCATATTTGAAGTTTAGATGTCTTCTCTGCACAAAAGGGAAACACTTTTGTTCACATTTTTGGGTGGTCATCATTCTTCCTTGAAAATAAATGAGGGAAATCACTGTCTCTGTAAATCTGGTGTGATCCAGACTATAGTTGTCAAAAAGGACATCTTCCATTTTGATAGCGAACTTCCCTTTCGTCTCAGGTCCCTTGAAATATTCAGTGAACTGGTGAATTTCTGCCTTTATTAAATTTACTACTGAGAATTTGAAAGTCAGGGTCAAATGACTCCACAGTGCAATCAAGCATTTCTCCATGTTCAGTTGACAATATTCCATTTAATGTCCCCAATCAAGCATAGAATGGATTTTGTAAGTGCAAATGTCCCTGTCCCTTGATTTTTGTATTATTGAAGGAAGACTCTTTGGGAAAACAGGGGTGAAGGGAATTAAATCTAGGAGACATATACAGCCAGTAAATTATGTGTGTATGAAGCCAGAATGGTTAAGCACTGGATTTACATCTTGATAGTAGAAATGGTATGTGGATTTCTCCTGGATACTACCATTTGACCATTTTATCATTGTGCCTTTGGGGACCATTTATTTATGGTATGGACATAAGTTTGTTGAAAATGTCATTATGAATGTAGCTCTATGTTAGGTACCTGGGGAAGGGGGGGGGTAGGAAAATAAACCTGAGATGAATAGAAACAGTCTCTTTCTTAAGAATCTTAACAAGTAGTGGACAATACAGACAATATAAGTAATAACACTAGTAATATAATGATGAATGTTTTCTCTTATGTTATATAATAGATGTAACTAACAGGTACACGGAGGAAACAAATACAATTGTGGAAACTGAAGTGGGAAGATATCAGCTGGGTGATGGGCATCAGCAGCCAGGGTCTAATGATTATTAACAAGACTCTCTAATGATTCATCAATAATAATTTATTATCTTAAATGGAAAATTTTTAATATAAGGGAATAGTAACTATAAGGAAATATTATCAGGGTATCAAGAAAAATCTAATGAATACAGAAAGAAACAGCAGGGACAAGGAATGACCTGTTATCACCAGGGCTTAGGCAGATCACTTAGGGCAGGAAGGGAGAAATCTTCAAGAATTCTTCACTCATATGCTACTCCTGGGCTAAGATATAGATTTCCTTCAAGGGAGTGCAGCTGTGTGGCCCAGTGGTTGGTAGAGAATTTCCCAGGGGTGCCACGTGAGCACAGACCATTGCAAGGCCACATTCTGAGCGTCAGATTGAACCACACTTGGGAAGTACATTAGAAGTCACTATGAAAACACCCAAGGGTTTCTGACATAGATCTGAAATGCTGCCATTTCTATTGGATACAACATTATCATAATTTAAAAAGGAGAGACTAAGAAGATTTATGTTCAAATCATTTTTCTGTCTCTTAACAGTTGACAATTATTGTCTTTCTTTAAAACCTTTTTTTTCCACTCTAAGTCATGCTAGCCCCCCTGCTCTAAACTTGCAGTACCATTCTAAGGATTCAATGGTGGAACTTCGGCAAGTGCCTCTGATAATAATCCCCTACATGGATGCTAACAAAAAAAAACAGAAAAGAGTAAATCATGAGCCTCTACAGATTCTTGCCACAGTTTTCACATCTCTTCTTGGCAAATGATGGACATCTTCACAGTCACTCCTGTTTCTGTGGCCTTATATTTATCTAGGGAAGATCTCCCCCACTGCCTGCCTCCTGTGTCTCCATCTTACTGAACCTCTCTCTCTCTCTGCACTATCTGCAGACAGGTTTGAAAAATGAATGGAAGCTTCTTTAACTTCCATGTCCAATATGAGAATAAATTTAGGCCCCTCTGCTGAGCCTTCTAAAATAATAACAATAGCTAACATCTGTTCAGTACCTACTCCACTCCATGAACTATTCTCAGCATTTTCTATTTTCTTTAATCATTTAATCATCAAAAGTATCAAACCCCCAAAGAAAAGTATCATCTCCATTTCACACGTAAGAAAGCTTGTTTAGAAATTTTTTGTACATTTAAGATTTCATTGCCAATTGATTGCATAACTAGAACCAAACCCATGTTGGGCTTCCGAAACTAGAACATTAAGTTGCTTCCAAACCTGTCACATTCTCTGTGAATTTTGCTTATTCTCTATGAGCCTATTTGCTTGTATCCTTGAATCCTGGACACATTTATTCCTTTTTAAAATATATCATCTTAACTGTATATATTTAAGGTCTACAACATGAAGGTTTTCTTCATACACATGGTGAAATGATTACATCAGCCAGACCAATGAACATATCCAGCCCCAAGTTAAAACCTGATGGTAGTTCACTTCTTCTTCTTTATGATTAGAGACTTATACTTCTGCAGAGTCCAAGTAAACCTACTTGTACCCTGTAAGGGAAGAATGAAGGGATTCTGGTTTGTGTAGAAGGGAGCAAGGGGAGGGGTTGGGCTGTGGGTATGGGAAGGATGGTAGAATGAGACAGACATTATTACCCTATATACATGTATGGTTATACAACAGGAGTGACTCTGCACCATGTACAATCAGAGGAATGAGAGGTTGTGCTTCATTTGTGCACAATATGTCCAAATGCATTCTACTGTGAACCAAATTAAAAAAAATAGATAGATAAATAAAGACTTAATGGCTACTCACAGCCCTGACTCCATGGGTCTTGGTGTGAACATACCTGTTGATGAAATCAGGTCCATTGTCCCAGCATCTGTGCTCCTCCAGTGTAGCACCCAGTGACCCAGAGACACCTGGTTAATCTCAACCTACTGTCCCCACTGTGTCTTGTATGTCTTGCTTCCTAACTCAAACTCCCCTGTTCTCCTCCCTTTCCAGAATTTCTCTCCTATTCTGTGGAATTCTCACTAATAGACTCCCTGTGCTCCCTTCTGTCATCATGCCATGTTCTTTTCACCTCCTAATTTTGCCCACTACTTGGCTCATTGTACAGGATATCATTAAGTTTCACTTTGGAGGGTCTGTTTTGAGGACACCTTACCTTTAATCTCCTCTTCTCAACCATTTGCCTGATCCTATATAAAACCTTCTTCTCCTTTGCAGCACACAATATCTCCCATCCCTTTGTGGACCCAATTTGAAGAGTTGCTTCAAACTATTGACTAGCTGGTCCCATTAACTCTCACTTATTAAAAAATGACATCTGCTCTAAATTCTGTATTATTCCAACACAGTCCCATATGTAGCCAACACTTAGGTTTTCTCTTGCATTTGCTTTGGCCTTCTTCTGCCATGACCATACCTGAGCTCATCTGAATTCAATCATTTCTCAGTGGAGCCAAATTTCACAAGACAATTATTATGATTACTGTAACAAAACCTCAGGATTGATCTCTCTCTCTCTCTCTCTCTCTCTCTCTCTCACATACACACACACACACACACACACACACACACACACACACACATAGCCTATACCAGCTCTGGCAGAATAGAACAAGAGATATTTTTCTCTTTGGAAAAAAAGGACAATCTAATTGACAAAGAAAGGATTATTAGAATGTGAGGAGACTTACTTTTGACTCACTAACTTGTTAGGAATAAAATGAAGGAGTAAGTATGCTCTATATATTATTATTATTTAAATAAGAGACTTAATAGCAATAAAAACAATGTCTTATACTTAGCAGGTATAGTTTGAGAATTTTAGAGCTCCAAAAGAAAGGGTGATAAATTAAGATTCAGCATTTTTGGCTAGTAGATTCAGTGACCATATGGTTTTTATTTAATCTAGGACAATCTTGAAATAAGGAGAAGATACTATGAACAATTATGACTGCAGGTATAAACTAGGACTCTTCTGAAAATAAAAATGAAAAACACTTTATAGGTGATTTTATTTTAAGATTATAGTATATATTATGGCTCTGAAGTGTCCCCAAGTGTATGCCCTGTCCTACTCAGGCATAACATGAGCTGTGAACTTTGACAACTTCATTTTCTCACACTATAGTTCCACTCAAAAATTCTCACATTATCCTCTTACAACACATCTGATCATGCTGGTGGCTTTGCTCAAAATCATCTAGTTTTCTCATTCCCTGTAGCTGACATGGCTTGTAAAGGTGTCTTCCACCTGCCCTCCTCATGAATTTTCAGTTTTATTATTGCCATCACTATTTATAGCCTAATGTGGTACAATAAAGCTACACTGAACAACTTTATTTCTAAAATCTGTGCTCACTCCATTATTTCTTAGGATCTTTTTTCTTTAATGTGTCATTCAGTCTTCTTGGAACTCTTTCAATTTCATCATCTTCACCTGGTCATCCATCATCCATCAGATCTCACCTAGAATGTTATCTCTACCAGCAACTCTTTTGATTCCCACTTGAGCTAAGTTAGTTGTCTTGATAATACTCCCTCAGCAAAATATGTCTCCACTTAGCGAATGCTATTAATATTCATTTTAACGGTTTGCCTTCCTCATTAAAGAGGACATAACATAAGATCAGGAATATTTTTCAACATTGTTTTTTCCAGCATAAGAAGAAAACTTTAGAAAAAAAATGAACCATATACTTGGCTAAGCACTTGCTATCATGTTTACTCCTCTAACTGACTCTGTCAAATAGACAGTCTTATCCCAATGTAGAAAAGTGGAAATGAAGGCAAGGTATTTAAAAATCACCCACGTTCACACAAATAGGAAGCAGAACAGCCAAATTCATGTCCTCCAAAATTGGAAGCTCCCTATATGAAAGATTCATTACTTTAGTTGTGGTTTGGAGGGGTTTAACTAGTTCAACTAAGAAAAACCAGTCCCACAAATGTAGAAATGGCTCAAAAATTCATTAAAACAATCATGTGCCTTACAGATGAGCCTCCCCATCCTTGGAAGCGTTTAAACAACAAGTATTTAGCATTTGGTTAGGGGTATTTAGACAGTATTTCAGAATTTGTTCGAAAGAGTGAGTTCACCTGGTAGGACTCTATGAGCCCATGTGTGACACTTTAAGGACAGTTGAGTGGCTGCTCAGCTGAGATGCACCAGGATGAGATATGACCTGCAAATGTAGCTCTTATCAAAGCAATCTTCCTGCTCTGTAAATCCCACTCCCGGAGCCGGCACTGTGGACCTTCTTTCCACCTCATTTTGCCAACATCCAAACTTAATTGGAACCTAAATGTTTTCCCTGTAGAGCTCTTATCTCCCAAACCAACTGCTTAATCTATTTTGGCAGATCCGGGATCCATAGCTCTTCAGGGAACTGTAAAATATGTTTTTCAAAAAAAGTCAGTCTCCTCCAGTGGGACAGCCTAGTGACAGCCTTCATTTTCTATTCTGAAAATTTCCTCCTGTGTGGTGATTATATTATTATGCAATACTTTCTAATGTGTCTTAAAGTTTTAATGTCATTTTAGGATGTCTGAACACTGAAGATATTTTTATAGTCATCAAATGAATTCAGTCAATAAAGAGGTCATTAATGTATCTCAAAAACTTCACAACACAATGCAGAACTACAGGAATATGCTTCCAGTGAGATAATATAGGTTGAGATTTCAGCCATGTGGACCCATGGTAGAATTCGAGAATGAGAAGAAGATTTCCTTTCAATCTTTACTTTTGTCAGAGACCCATTGGCTGGACACAAATCCCCGGCAAACCACATACTCTACATTCTTTAGTGCACAGTGGTTTGTTTTACTAGAAATGACTTATTGCTCATCTGATAATATTTCTACTTAGAACTGATGACCTTTTTTTTTTTTTTGCAAAGAATAAAAGTTCTTCTTGTTATTCTTTGAGTCATGGCTTGGTTCTGAAACATTTTCAAGCAGCAGGGAGATTGTCATTCAGAGTTGAGAAGATTTCTCTTTCAGAAACCCACAAAAAGGTAACTTATCCATAGATTACCAGTGGTCTATCTCTCCAGAAAAACAGAGGTAGGTGACAGTCATCTATCTATCAGTTTCTCTTTCAACTAGTGTTATAAAGTGTAGATGCTTATTGACTCGTGGTGGGATTATAAACTGACAAACCCATGTTAAGTTGAAAGTATTAAAAGCCAAAAATGCATTTCAATCTAAGCTGCCAAATACCACAGCACAGCAGCCCAATACACTGGTGAGCCTGAGTTGCTGCCATGGTTCACTGTCATGGCCCAGCCTTGTAAGAGGGGCTCACTCTGCACATCACAAGCCCAGGGAAAAGCCAAACTTCAAAATTCAAATGACACTTTCCACTGAATTCATGTCATTTTCACACCATCAAAAAGTAAAAAGTAAAAAAAAAAAAAATCACAAGTCAAACCATTGTAGGTATAAACAGCCATATGGAATTAAGGCTAATATGTAATGGTTGTATTGTGAGAAAACACATAGAGTAATTGACAAAAAATTGTGTTAATATATTGGTGGGTATTAAAAAAAAGAAGATATAAAAACCGTCTATATTATAATACACATGGGCAAGAATATTACCTATATCAAACATATGAAGCATAAATTAGAAGTATTTTTTTCTTTTCTGCTAATTTGTACATTTTATTACTCTGACCAAAAAAAATATGGATTACTTGAACAATTTTTAAAGTAAAAATAAAAACTTGACAACTGGAAAAAAAAGAAAAACCCACAAAAAGGAATGAGTGGGGTACATAGAAGAAAAAATAAATTTAATACAAAGCCAACTAAATGTAATGGATTTTTTTTTTAAAGATTAGAAAGAGTAGTACACATTTTCTTTGCTTTCTTGATAAAAGGACTTCATGATGTGAGTAAATGTTTAGTATGAATAAACAAGTATAAAATTTACATGAAACACTAAGTAGGGATGATAAAATTATGGTATCATTTTAATTAGATGATTCTAGTTAATCCTAGGTTGGATCCCACTTCAGTAATGATTTGCTAGTACTTGAGGAATAATTGTTGAGTGAACAAATGAGTGCTCTATCTGTTGAGCATGGATCTCTTCACTTTAATCAGCTAAATAGATTTTGAATAAGGACAGTCATAGCCATACTCAAGCATAACATAAATGTATCCCATAAAACAAAACATACATATCATTAGTAAGATTGAATGGTCACATAAAGTTTCTGTTTTAATCAACTTTCTCATTGCTGTGACCAAAGGACCTGACAAGAACAATTATAGAGGAGGAAAGGTTTATTTGGGGTTCACCGTTCAGGGTTCTCAGTCCATAGACAGCTGGCTCCATTGCACCAGGCCAAGGTGAGGTAGAACGTTATGGTGTAAGAATGTGGTGGAGGAAAAGAGCTGGGGACAGGGTCACCAGGAAGCAGAGAGACTAAGCTCTGCTCATCACAGAAATATACTCTCCAAAGGCCTGCCTCCAGGGACTTATCTCCAGCTGCATCCTACCTCCTCCAGTTAACCCATTCAGGTAGGCTAATGTACTGATTAGGTTATGACTTTCATAACTGGATGATTTCACCTCTAAACTTTCTTGCACTGTCTCACACATGAGCTTTTCGGGGACACCTCATATCTAGACCATAACAGTTTCCAAAATAATTCCTTTGTTCTTCCTTTTAGCCTTGTGCCTAGAAAATATTAAGAAGGTAGTTGAATAATGAAACAGCTAAATATAGGTAAAATAAAATAAAAGTTTAATGTTAACCATCTCATTATTTTTTTTGAAAGAATAAGAGCAAGAATGAATTTGGACTTGAAGAGATTGCCTTCCTTTCCCTTAGTTGTATTCTTAGGTGTTCATACATTCATCTTCTTAGTCTCCCAGCAGCTTATATATACTAAAGAATCATTCTGTTGGAGAAAACTATAGATCTGGTATTTTAGGGAAAAGTCCAAGAAGCAGATAAAATGACATTAAAGAGAAAAATATTATTTTCAGAAAGATGAGTGTTGAAAATTTCAGTCAAAATAGAATCTTTCAAAATTGAAAAACCACTGAAAGGTAATAATAAAACAACAACTAGAATTTATAATATTCCATATCATATATCTACTTCTTTTGTACAGATGTTGGAGACTCTTTTCTGGAACTTTATCCAAGCCAAGATAAGACACACAAGCATTAGAGACAATTAATTTATTGCAGGGTCATTTTTACCCAATAATAAATTCATTTGTTCAAACCATTAGCTGACATCAGGAAACACTCAAATTCAGTGAGTCTTGAGCATGCAGTTCTTTTCTGGGCCATGAAAATTTTTTAAAAAAATGTATTCTTATAAAATTTAAATGAAATATCTTCTTTAATGAATAAGGAAAAAATAAACTTGGCTTTTTGTATATTTAATTTTGGAATTTTTAGAAAGTATTTTTGAGCACTATATAATGACTGCTTCCATGTTGTATAAGCTTTTCTATGATATAAGAGTAAAGTCACAGATTTTTATTATAAGAAAAATTTTGATGAGTTGAAAATTCTTGCTTCCAACATTATTTATTACTTCTCTGCATTTGTTGGTCTCCACATGGATGGCTTTGATGACAGGAGAATTACCAACCTCCTTATAGGTACTTCTGGGTGAATTATTACTATTATTCGTAGCTTATAAAATGAATATGCATGATGTTTAGATAAAAACGGTGATGATTATAATCAACAGAGCTCTGGTACGAAGTATCTACATCAACACTGTGATATATTTTGACTCGATCCTTATAAATGGTTGCTCCAAATTATTTATGTATGTATATGTTTACAGGTATGAATACATGGAAAATGCATAGCAAAAGTACAGAATGAAAAGATCCTAATGGAAATAGAATAGGAGCAAATGAGAGCTGACATACATATACCTGTCTATTTTAAAATCAATTTATTATAAGATTTTCAAAATGTTTATGAATACAGAACCTTTTCTCCAATGAGGTGGTCCTCAGCTAAGAGGATTTGAATCCTCCCTGAACTTGTGGAGCACATTACTGATATTTGATTTGCCCAAGATCTAGTTATTAGTCCCAATTTACTTTCTTTCTATGTCCTCTCTGAAACAGTTCTGAATACACAAGGACCACACCTCTCCCTGCTGATGGTGGTGTTTTTTCAACACATCAGTCACAGTTCTGCTTTGTACTTTCATGGAATGTCACTTGTAAGAGCTTAATTTCCTCCTGATTTCTAAAATGCAGCATGCTTGGAGGAATGAAGTATGGAAAGAATGAGGACCTAAGTGTGGCATGTCCCTAATTTTCTGGAAGAATTCTTAAAGGATCAGGGTTTTTCTTTTCTATTACTTTCAGAATTCAGTGACACCCAGACAGAACTGAACAGCCCCCATTCTGTATTCCATCATAGTTTAATGGCCTCTAGACCTGGTAGTTCCTCTAGATCTCACTCCTGAGGGCCACAGTGAGCTTAGCTGGCTTCTTAGAGGAAACATGCAAGAGTTCCAGGAAATACAACCATGTGTCTGGCTTGCTACAGACTGAGTTCAAGGAAATACTGAAGAAGTCTCAAAGACAGACAGAGGCAGTGGGGATGTGAGGAAGAAAAACACTTTTACCTGGAAAAGCAACTTGGGAGAGGCTGTGGGATATGGAGGGTGGATTTCAGGTGAAAAAATAAAATAAGGGCTTTTGTGTATACTTAATTTTGGAACTTAATGTAATTAATACTTCTTGTAAGTACCTCTAATTCTTAAAATAGCTCATTATTAAGAGACTTTTACATAGGTATTTTATATATTGCATGCTTTATTACGTGCTTGCAAAATTGCCCAGGTGAGCCCTCAATCTTCTACATATATTATCAATAAACAGCAAAACAGAAACAAACTACTTCACTCACTGCTTCCCATATTGCTCTCCTGACCTAAGATCCTCTATTGCAGAGTTATCCCCAGGATTTTCAAAGAGATGATTTGATCATGACATAATGCATCCAGTCAATATATATAATTATTATGTGTCAATAAAAAAAAAGACAGAAGCAGTAATTATAAGTAGTAATTGCTTACATTTATACCTGTTTTGCTGAACTTGATTAGTAAGTTATAATTTAATGAGACCAAATGGCAGATAGTGTTCTAATGACCAGGATGACATTTCTAAGGGAGAATTGTCAGGAATGGCTACTGAACATGTGGGATGAAGGAGGAGTTGTGGAAGCTGGATGCATCATTCCTGGGTTGGACATCTGGTGAATGGGGATTTTATACAGGAGAGTGATACACTAACTTTAAAAAATATAGCAAGAGCTTCAGGCCTTCCTGAGGCTAGTCAAATTTCACCCGGTTTTCTTGTGACAAAGGTTAGCTACAGCTGAATCATTTTATTACTAAAAAGAAACTTTCCAAAATGCTGAGGAGGATTGTTGGAGTGTTCCCATTTCAGGGATTGGAGATCGCTTCTTGGAAGTGACCTTTAATCCTATAGTGAATGACCATGACTGTTCACCTTATGACCAAGCATGGGTCCCAAATGCAATCAATCCCATTACCTACTGAGCCACCATGATTGCTTCTCATTGTGCACAAAGTCTACTCAGCAGAAGCTCCATTGGTAACAATAAACTAAACCTCACAACTACCACCACAACCAAGTCCTCAGCTTCTACTAAGTCACCAAGGAGGTCTGCTGTTGCCTAAGGCCATACCTATAAGATGCATTACAATGGCTCTTTAGGCAGGACTAAAATCTGGTAGGCTTCACCCACATGGATGCATGGATGATGGATGTCACCATATATCCAGCCTTGGCACCCTATTTGGTGGTGGCTCAGAGCTGTCCAATGTGTTTAGGAAGAATATGACCTCCACCCACTGCCTGCCATGCCAAGCATCTATTCCTGCTTCTTTGATTTAGGAATTTAGTCATACATCAATACATCAAAATAAATTAGCCCTCTTTTTTTTTGACTATTGAGCCACATCCCCAGTGCTATTTTGAATTTTATTTAGAGACAGGATCTCACCGAGTTGCTTAGTGCCTCATAGTTGCTGAAGCTGGCTTTGAACTCACAATCCTCCTGTCTCAGCCTCCCAAGCTACTGGGAGTACAGGTATGTGCCACTGCACCTGGCTGCCCTCATTTATTTTTGATACTAAACTCACACACATACACACACACACACACATTCACCCAAAGATTTTTTTTCATTTTAATTTGAGTCCTCATGTGAAAACTTTACACCCCTATAGCTACCATCTGCTAAAACATGTGGAGGCACAAGCTGTATGGAAATCGTGAGGACAAAAGGCTCCTGACCTTCATGGATGACTTCAGGTGACTTCCTTTCAACAGTGGCATTGTTCTGAGATTAGAGAGTAGAACATCATTGCTATGCTTTGAATGTCACAAATTTACATGTTAGAAGCTTGACTCTCAATGCAGCCATGTAGGGAGGTGGGACCTAGTGAGAGGTAGCTTGTCATGGGAAGTGGCCCTTGTGAATGGACTGATGTCACTATTGTGGGAGTAGGTTAGTTACCTCAAAGTGAGTTATTATGAAGTGAATGTGGCTCTTGTGCTTTGTGCCTTTGTTCCATGTTCACTTGTCCTATCACTTGCCACATATTACGAAGTAGCACAAAAGCTCTTGCCAGACAGTACGGCCATAACCATGGAATTCCCTCTCCTCCAGAGCTGTGAGCTAAATAAACTTTCCTTTATAAATTAATAATTCTGGGGTGTTTTGTCATAGTAACAGAAAACAGACAAGACAATTATTAAAGGGATGTAGAAGGTGTTTTTAGTCAAGATGGGTTGACATGATCATGCTAAAATCTGCTAACATGAGTATTTGTTCATAAAGAATATAATTTAAGGAGAAATTACATCATTATGGGAGGCAATAATCAAATTGCTTTGCAATATCATACAAAACATCTGGAAATGTCCTCATGCAGACATTGGTTACTTGTTACCTTTATGAATATTTAGAATATGTAATGGAAACACACACACACATGCACACACTGGAATATAAGACTGGCCAGACTACTGAGCATAAATTTCCGAAGTTATTTAACATGAAAGATGATATACTTCAGACCAATTGCAAAGGAAATTATTATTTTAGGTGGTTTTTCTTAAATGTCCAAAGAATGTTCCATAAAATTAGTTCATTTAACAGTCACACTTTTGTAGCAGTAATACAGAATGAAATGTCAGTTATTTTATGATAATGAGCTACATTTACTGAAGTTTAAGAAATTTGTAGAAATAAGCATCTTATCTAAGTGTCTTAAGTTTAAACAAAGATAGATACCCCTCAGTCATTTCCTTAAGGAAGTTGGCCAAAATTTACCATATATCTTGACACACTTCTTTTTTTTTTTTTTTGCCTGAAGATAGAGTCAGGGCCCTTCCACGAGGTTCCATTTACAAGGCACACAAACTTATTGGCACTCCCAGAGCTGTTTACAATATACACAACCAAACATGGTAGTTTTGAAAAAAATCCTGCTGCTGAATGAGATCTCAGAACTTCTTAAACATGCTTATTCAGATGGTCCTGAGGAATTCTAAGACAACTCATGTCATTATAATAAAACTAAAAATTACAAAATTCATTTATTATACAAACTTGGTCAATTATACTTTAAAAGTCTGGTAAAATCATGAAATTGGGCTATCATGGATTTGGGGGGGGTATGGGTATCAGAAACTAAATGGGTCAGTAAGTTACTGTCCAATTGACTAAGGCCCTTACTATTAGCAGAGGTAAATTCCATAAAATATGAAAATACACCAGCTTCACAGCTATCTAGATGGCAATACATTTATAAACTAAAGTAAGCAATGATTCTACTATTGCAGTATTGGGGTGCAGTCACATGATAGAAATATGACGTGGTTCTCAAACTTTGCATTTCAACCAAATTTCCAGGTACCAGGGGTGGGCCACACCTTGAGCATGATCACGTGATTATAACATAGAGATTCTATAACCAATGAAAGTCCATATCAACTAACATTTCCAAAAATACATCATGACAATGTATATTAAAAATAAAAGCACAGAAATCTTATATATCTGATGTTCTAAAACATGTAATAAACTGACTATGGTTGGAAATACAAAGATTGTTTGAAATGCAGACAGTTGTTAACTGTGGTTTTTTTTAGATGTGAGGTTGTGGGAAATCATCTTACATTTTACTCCCCCTCTATTACAGAGCACAGGCCTTTCACAAAACTGAGGCAGTAAGGAGGCCCCCTCTTTACACTGATTCTTGCAATCAGGTCAGAAGACTTCAGACATGTTGCTCAGAGTAACAGGCATAGTTTAATAGAATGGATAGGAAAGGGGAAAGGGGGGCACTCTCAAGGGAGAGAGGGTATCCCCTCAAAGAGTGGGACAGCATGCATTTGTCATCCTCAAGTTATTGGGGTCCCTGGGAAGCTTCCAGAGAGTCCTACCCAGGCCCATCTCTTGACTTTGGCTGACAGCAGGATGACATCAGACTTTCAAGTTCCTCTTTAGACTTAACAATTTCAGGCCACTTTGGCCCATGCTGACTGGCTCTAACTGGAACCTGTGCTCACAGATTCTATGGTTAGGAGAAAATTATCCTTCCCAAAGTTCTGGGTTCTGCTCAGTGTAAGGGTCTCAAAAGTCTCTCCTTTTAGGGTAACTTGGATTCTTCTTGTAGACTATATTTCTACTGCAGATAATAGGTCGTTTGCTGAAGAATCTAATATAATCTGTGGACTTAAGCCAGGCAGGACTGCAGGTAAGTTGCTTTATAAGAGAGAGCAGGTGAGGGTCAGTACAGTGGGTCCCATTTATAGAATTATTTTCTCAACCTCATGTTCCCACCATCATGTCTGTCTGTTCCCGTCACCTCTTTCCCATTTGAAGCATACAGGAAAACAAATAACAGCAGCTTTGTTTGCAGAGGTGGGGGGTTCAAGGGAGTAATTCTGGGGAGGATGTGCAACATGAGGGAGGCCAGGTTACCTCTGGAAACAGGTATGACTGTACAGCCAAAGAAATCAGCCAATAGAGAGAAACCCTGATGAAATGTGTTAGCTAAAATTGGAGGTGCGAGGTTATGACACTCAGCAACACATTGTTTTCCTTCACATTCCACAAGTTTTAAATCACATGGTGTTTGATGGAATCTAGCATTCCCAGAAGATCGGAGTCACAGTTCTAGCTAATGCACATCCCTACTGAGAGGCCTTCAGCAATTCTTATTGTTCAGGGCTCTTTAAAAACAAACAAAAAACAAATAACAGCAACAACAAAAATAAACAAACAAAAAACCTAAAATGAATAAATAAATAAACAAGCAAATAAATATATAAATAAATAAGCACCTTGCCAGCCACCTGCAGGCTGATTCTTCTCTACTAATTAAGAAATAATTCTACTGATTCTCTCTTTAGTTTTTTTATTTCTCCATGCATCGGCCAATTTGGTTTCACCCTCATTTCCTAAAGACACTTTGAGGTCTTCTAACTCATTCCTTCTACCCATATGATTATTTGACGATCATAAAGTCTATGTTCTTCTTACCCAGCTTCAAATGTTATTTATCTGCAACTCTGTATGGAAAAAGTCTACATTTATAACAAATCATCCAGAAGTCATCTCTGCCACAGTATATTATGATCCTAATAGCAATAATTGCACTAACTCTCTCAATGCCTTACATAAATATGGGTTTAATATTTTTCTTCCAAATTGCACATGAAACATTTCGGGTAAACTATGTACTGGGTCATTCACCTTTATGAGAAATTAGGATATTGCTTATATTTATTTAGTTTTTTTCCTTTCATATATCATATTCTTATTATTTTTTTAAATTTATTTATTAATGGCCATACTATTCAAAGCTCTATATAGATTCAATGTAATTCCAATTAAAATCCCAATGTCATTCCTTATAGAAATAGAAAAAGCAATCATGAAATTCATTTGGAAAAATAAGAGACCCAGAATCACCAAAGCAATCCTTAGCAAGAAGAATTAAGCAGGAGGCATCACAATACCAGAACTTAAACTATACTACAAAGCTATAGTAACAAAAACGGCATGGTGTTGGCACCAAAATAGGCATGTAGGCCAATGGTACAGAATAGAAGACACAGAGACAAAACCACATAAATACAGTTACCTCATACTAGACAAAGGTTCCAAAAACATACACTGGAGAAAAGATAGCCTCTTCAACAAATGGTGCTGGGAGAACTGGAAATCCATATGCAGCAAAATGAACTAAACCTCTGTCTCTCACCATGCACAAAACTCAACTCAAAGTAGATCAATTACCTAGGAATTAGACCAGAGACCCTGTGCTTAATAGAGGAAAAAGTAGACCCAAATCTTCATCACATGGGATTAGGCCCTAACTTCATTAACATGACTCCTAAAGTGCATTGCTTATATTTTAAGTAATTGATTTTGCAGCATTCAGAATCATTTGTCCCTTGGACTCACTTTGATCACAAGGTAATTACTTTAATTTCATATATTTAATTGTTCTATAATATTCCTCCATGAGGTACCCAGAACAGAGGAACTAATATTTCCCTCTACTTTGAGAGACTCTGGGCTGAATGACTTGAGATAGGGGATCCCATTGTTTTTTTTTTTTTTTTTTTTTTACTATTTTCTAAAATGATTTCTATTGTCCTATTTTTACAGAAGAGTAAATATTCTGCGTTATGTTCGAATAAATTTTTTAAAGTATATCCATTATCGATCACAGGAATCTGCTAAAACCATAAAACTAATCTATGGTGAGTTCTTAAAGTCTGGGGAAAAGAGCATAAACAGAACCATAAGAAATTATCTAAATATCATATTTGTTTCAGAGAAATTTAAATCAACAGGCAAGAGAAGGACCTGGTCTATCCACTGGCCTCTTTATGGTCCTTCCCTTCAGTATATAATAATTTTTTGGAGATGCAAGTGCCACCCCTTGCTCAAATACCTCCAAATGAAAGAAGTTCAAGATCTGGAGGAGGGAAGCCTCTGGGATCAACTGGGGCATTCAAGGGAGAAACTCCCAGTCCTTTACTTCAATGTCCTTCTGGGAGAAGTGGAGTTCATTCAGCCCTCTAGATGGAAAGCTGAGTTTTCACCATGCCCAGGAGGCTTTCCCATCATGTTAGGGTTCGGAAAGCACATTGTACTCTCCTGCCTGTCGGGCAGCAGTGATCCTGAGTGAAAGCTACAGGACCTGCACTGACATTCCTCATTACCATAATCAGGGGCTGGGGGAGACCACCTTATCTGCCACCTTAGCTGTATGTCTCCAGAAATCTGTGCCTTGTGTTCCTAAACTTAATGAGTTCCCAAGAGCAGTGGTTCCCACATCTGGCTGAGGAGTAGAGATATTTTTAAAATGTATTGAAAATACAGTTTCCTAGGTCCCATCCCTGGGTATTATTATCCAATAGGTCTGGGAACCTGTGTTAAAAATTTCTCAAGAGGCTTCTGAAAATTAGATTTAAAAACACCACACTGATCCATAGAGTTTCTAGAGTCCCTACAGAAAACTAAAAATCTACCTTTTTTTTTTTTTAGCCTATTCTTCCCTCTCTTGCTAGTTATGAAAAATACATTATATGAAACAATAGAAATCAATAAATAGTCATTAATTTTTCATAACTATTAACGGAAATATAAAATAATGCTTATGAAAACTGTTGGTTTGATTTTTCTTTTTTTCCTTTTCTTTCTTTGTTTTTTACATCATCAATGCCAGTGAGTTCCTTTACTGAAGTTAGAGATAACAAAAACTGAGTTATGTCAGCTAATCATGTGTGTTCTCTTCAATGTAATGAATTCCTTCCTACAATTTAAAAATGATCAGCATATGCTTTCAAGAAATCTTTCGGTCCCTTGGGTCACATGGGTGTGAGAGGAGGAAGAGAGGCTATGTTTCTTGGGTCTGCTGTTTGTCACCATAAAATTCAGTTGAAGGATGCTCACTGAGTAGCTCTCAATATGAAGCACACACATTATTCTTACTCAATCTGTAGAGAGAAAACACATCCTGAAAACGGTGATATTTAAATTGTTCTTTTCTTAAAATGATGCTTTTCCAGTCACCTTGGAAATATGTGCAAATGCAAATCCAAATCCCATATGCAGAAATGATTTGGTTGAAACAAATACTATTCCCTGAAGCTATGTTGGTTTGGGAGGGGGAAATAACCACAATTCTTCCAATGGGAGGATTGCCATGGTTCTGCTCCTTAGGGGAGAAGAAAAAAGCCATACAGATAAGATGTTCTTATTTATAACATGTAACAAGATATGTTGCTAGACACAAGCATCTTTCTGATGACTTATCCTGCTGATCTGAGTACAAAAGAGTATATTTTCATAATTACAACAGATGGAAAACAATAAAATTATACTTTAGGCTAATGCACTCTCACCCTTATTATCCTTCTTCTTCTTCTTTTTTTTTTTTTTTTGGTATGTGTGTCTCCCCTGAAGCTATTTTATAACAATATGAAAATTGCAGAAATATGGTACCACAAAAGCCTGACCAGATTTCCTAATTATCTGTCATGACTCAAGAGTGCCAGAAGAAATTAGCTCTCCAGGGAGAGAAAAAAAAATATGATGGAACTTAAAATAATAGAAAGAGTCTTACCGTGTCTCCCCTCAACAAGTTGAGAAAGAAATCTGTTCATTTTTTAGTGGCTTTACCCTAACTAGCTTTCTCTTTTCTCATCTGTATAAGATGAGAAAAAAAAATGTATGTATTCACACACATGCCGACACACATACGTTAAAGAGACAGATTTTTTTTTTAATCTCAGCTACAGAAAGTTGTGTTAATCAGGTTTCTTAATATATGGTGTGTTGTCTCACAAGGATTCACTCTGCATATATTAACTGTTACTACTTTTTATCCTCAATTCTATTCCATTCCTATCTTCTCACCGTAGGTATTAGTTATTATATAGAAGAGGTAAGATGTATGTGTTTGGTAAGCTCACATACACATCTATTTTCTTTATCTCCATATTTGTTAGTGTCTTTTGCACTTAGGTGATACCTGTGTGAACAGTTTATTCTGACCCATGGAACATGACAGAAGTGATTATATACTTGGTCCAGAATATCTTCTCTGTGCTGTTTTTCTTTTTTGGACAGTAATGCAAATCGCTGCAAGAGGTACACACCAAAGATACAAAATCTTCAAGGACCTGGCTCCCTGAGGGTCTACGTGGGTCTGAGGACCCAATTCTCCAACACATACCAATGACTGTACCCTCATTTGGAAAGGAAGACTTCCAGTCTTAAACTTTATGTGTGTTCCACTTAGTTCACTGCTTATCTCCCTAAAAGAAACAACCCTAGGAGGCTTACATGGTCTTTCTGTTGTCAAATCTGTCAATTGATTTTTATCTTTTGTCATTTAGGGAAATGCCCGGGAAGCCAGTCTACAGCAGAGACAACAGCAAACCAATACATTTTTTTTCCTCTTAACCTGGCTTATTATGACAGGATTGAAGCTGGAAGTTTTGAGCATTTTCAATGTTCCATTTATTGATGAGTCAACCACCAATTCCACAGTCAGATTGCTCAGCTTGCTTTAGTAGCCTAAGGTGAACTACCTTCACCAAAATAAATGTGCTAATGTGTTGGTACCTCTCCTGAGTACTTCGACAGTCAGTAGGTGAGAACATTTGACAAGTGTTCACTTCAGCAGATTAAATGACACCTTGTTTGCAACACAACCAAACAAAGACAGACAAAATAGCTCTCTATCAGACTAAAATCTCAAAAGTTGCTGCCACAGGATATCTACACTACCTCAAATCTACTTATTACACTCAAGGACCCTCAGATATATATATATATATATATATATATATATATATATATAGATAGATAGATAGATAGATAGATAGATAGATGATTTGGGAATTCTCAGAAATATTGGACATGAAAATATTAAGTTTCCCCTTGTGTTGGAGATGATAGCGTTTTTAAACAGACTTTAGTTTTTAAAGGAGTTTTGTGTTTATAGAAAACTGGGCATAAAGTACAGAGAGTTTCCATCCGCCCTTTCCTCTATTCCTCCAGGTTTCCCTATTATTAACTTTAGGCATTAGTGTAGTGCGTTTGTTATAACTGTGGAATCAATGTTGATACATTATTATTAACTAAAATCCATAATCGACATCATTAGAATTCATTTTAGGGTAGTGCAGTAGCGCAGTCCTCTGAGTTTTTTCCAATGCTTAATCTTACATGTCCACCATCACAGTCCCACACACAACAGTTTCATTGCCCTAAAAAAAGTCTTCTATTTATTCATTCCTCCCCTCCATGAGTCCCCTGTCATATACTGAACTTTTTACTTTCTCCGTGTGTTTTATTTATTTTTTCCTGGAATGTCACATAGTTGGAAATACAGCACACATGGCCTTTTCAGATTGGCTTCTTTGACTTAGCAATATGCATTCAAGGTCCCTCTCTATCTTTATGTGGCTAAATGGAACATTTCTTCTTCTCATTGCATAATGTTCTATTGTATCAATGTAGCATGGTTTTCCATTTACCTGTCTTGTTGAAAGACTTCCGATTATGCTTATTTTGGCAATTGTGAATAAAGTTGCTATAAACAATCATGTGCAAGTTTTTCTCTGGATCTGTATTTTCAATTCATTTGTATAAATACCTGTAAGCACAATTGCTGGATTGTATAGGAAGACAGTGTTTGGCTTTATAAGAAACCGCCAGTTAGTGTTCTAAAGTGGGAGCACCACTGAGCTTTCCTACCAATTGTGAATGAGAGTTTCCACTGCTTAATGTTTTCACTAGCATTTGGTGTTTTGGACATTTGCCTAATAGATGTATAGTGGTATCTAATTGTCCTTTTATGCTGAGGTCTCTAATGAGCTATGATGTTGACCACATTTTCATACATTTATTTGACATCCACCTCTCTTCATTAGTGAGTTGTCTATTCGGATCTTTTACCCATTTTTAGTTGGATTGCTTTCTTATTGTTCAGTTTTAAGAGCTCTTTGTATATTTTAGAAGCAAGTTTGTTTTAAAGCAGATATGTTGTTCAAATGTTTTCTACCAGCCTGTGACTTGCTTTTTATTCTCTTAATGTTGTTTTATTAGAGCAGATGATTCTAATTTTTATGCAGTTCAGCTTCTCATTTTCCTTTTCTTTCATGGTGTGTGCTTTTGGTGTTGGATTTAAAAAGTTATTGCCAGTTGAGGTCACCTTGATTTCTCTTAATTTGTGATATTTTTATCCTTAAAAAAAGTATAATGTTTATACTATGGGAAACTAGAGTCTTAAATTCTTGATTTGCAAAAACTGATGTCAGATAATTTTGATTGGCTCGTCACCTTTCTCACATATACAGCATTTCCCTGCTCGGAGAAGTAACAATGTGTTTATTGGGGAGGGCTGCATGTTTTTCTGATTCTAGACTAAATCTGAAAATGTTTTTCAGGGTCCTTCATAGCACATCTTAGAAGTGGAGCAGTGCATTTTTATTCTTGGGAAGAGAGAGAAGTGTGTCTGCCATGGAGCCGTGACATTGGCCATCTTATCGCTACAAGGCTGTGGCCATCATATTGCCTGGTTTATTGAAGGCATCCCTTTATAAGAGAGGAACACATTCTATATGAATCAGTGATTGACACCTGCAATAAACAAACCCCTAACATCTTCTCCAGGAGTAGCTTAGAGATCACCAGTCAAAGGCAATGATTGGCAGGGCATCCCTCCTTTCCAATGTGCCTCAGAGAGAAAGGAGATTCATTGAAAAAAAGTGATTTTTTTTTATAGTTGCAAAGTGGATCTTTGTAGAGAAAGAAGCAGATACTAGCAATTAAAAACATTCTATTTCCAGGAAGTTTATGTTTCTCTTTGAATTGTGACTCAAGAGGCAGAGTACTAGCTTAGTTTTTCAACATCACATTCTAAAAAGTTACTTACTTATTGCAATGCTGCTACCATTGCTCAAGACTCTCTGAGACCTGTCACTTGGAGTAATGCTTTTCAAAGTATTTACAAGAAGTACATGAGAAATAATTCAACTTCCTTTTAAATCTTGCCTCAAAATAATGACTGTTGGGGAAAAAATTTAATAAACCTAGTATTAAAGCCTAAAGTCAATAAGCAATTGACTTTTTTTCAGATGGAAAATAGAATAAAAATATAAATACAACTGTATGATGTGATTAAGGATTAGGAAAATGAAGTTGTTGCAAAGATATATATCAAGGTACTATGAATGTCTTCCTTGAAATTTTATCCCCTACTAAATGAAGTGACATATGCAGTTTTCCTTTCTATTCATAATATTTGTATCTTATTCATTCATTTTCTTTGTTTCTGCCCAAAATAATACTTTCCCTCCTTCTTGTTTAGGATACAGGTCAAGAACTTTCTCCTTGTCTTAAATAGTTGCAAAGACCTACATTCTGTAAATTACTTACTTCTGTTGTAGCATTAAAATATCCTCACAATGAAGCCAGTATTATTAGAACTCCTTTTCCTAAGATGTAGCTGTCCTTTTACTTTTTCCGATAACTCATAGTCTCCCTCCCTAATTTAGATGATAAACTGAGGGGAAGGGACTGTGTCTTCTTTCCCTACGTCAACTAGGTGTTCAATGAACATTATTAATTATTATTATTAAAATTCATAATGATGTCAGGCTTGGCCTAATCAATTTTAATTCAGCTTAATCTAGTTCAATTAAGTTTAATTTAGGAGGTGCTGCCCTGATATTTTTCTTTTACCTAGATTTCTAATTTAGTTCTGCAATATGCTTCTCGTTTATTTATTTATATTTTGGGGCTTCATGATTTTTTTTTATATAAGCCAGATGTTTTCTTTATGCCATTGCCAAGGTGCATTTTATCTAACAGATGCTTTTAAAGGAGACCGATTTCCTTGCCTTTTCAGAAGTAGCAATGCACAGTTTTACATGTTAAAGCTGATTTTTCTCTCAGTGAATTGAAGGAAGCTGACCTAAACAAACTCACCTCTGGGCAGTCCCAGTTGGCATTAAGAAATGGGCAGGAGAGGTTCCAATGGGCAGGGTGTCACTGATTGTTTCTATGCTTTTTAGAAAGTGTTTTCCTCATTGCCTGATTATGGAAGAAGGATTGAGTCCAGCAAGAGTGGAGATGATAAGATCTGTTTGGAGCACATGGGAATCTCCATATTAATGATAACAAGGGATTATACAAAGATTTGACAGTGGATGTAGAGGTTTGGGTGGAGATTGAGAAGTTGGAAGAAATAAGCAGTTGTTCATGGCTGGAAGGTGGATCTGAAGGTGAGAGAAGGGTCATGCATGACCAAGTGGTGCGCCTCTGTAGCAGGTGATACAGGAGAGGAAACCTGCTCGCTGTAGAGGTGATGGGGTGTGCACTGGGTGTGGTCACTTCACAGATGAAGAAGGGGAACTTCCGGAAGATGAGTGAGCAGATTGCACAGTGAAGAAGGCTGAGGTAGGGGCCAGAGAAAATGCCAATATTTTGGAAACAAATAAAGAAATACAAACAAGTATATGAAGTACAGTGAACAGAAAAAAAAAATCAAACAATGAGGAAAACATCTGGCTATGTTGGCCATCTGTCATGTTAGCATCTGAGGCTCTTAAAAGGGAGATCTGTACACAATTTTAACCCTGAGGGATATGTTCTCTCTCAAGAGGGAAAATGAATTTAAAAGGCACCGAGAGCAGGGCTGATGCGTGCTGGGGGCTGTATTTAGCAGGTAGGCACTGGTGTCACCCCCTATGGAAGTTTGAGGTTAGTCTCCTTTCTGAGCTATCAGTGTAGGCACTGTTAAATATTTAGAACAGTAACCCTGATAGTAACTGTAGCCTTCTCTACTCCTTTGCATCTTCCTAGCCCATTTATCTTGTTGTTCTGGAAAGAAGGCAGTTTCTTGCCTTTTGTTCTTAAATAAGCCCATCTCCCTAGGGTCTTGTAAAGGTGGCATGATGCAGCAGAGTGAGGAATCATACACACCTGGTGCTCAGTCCCACCTTGGCCACTTAACAGCACTGTGAACCTGTGCAATTACTCAAACTTTCTAAATTTCAATTGTTTAAAAAAATGACAAAACAAAACAAAAATCTATAGATGATATGGATAATTAAATGATATGACATATCAATAAGTTATAGATGCATCATAAAATTCAATTTTCCTTTTTCTTTTTCCTGCTAAGTCAGCGTTCTGTTCTCTCTCTCTCTTTCTCTCTCTCTCTCTCTCTCTCTCTCTCTCTCTCTCTCTCTCTCTCTGAAGTATTTTTATCCTGGTATTTCTGAAATTCTAAAATTCAGACGCTTTTATTGCTAGTCTCTGATGGGAGACTGAAGATCAGTTAAGCCTTGTCTTAAAGAAGTCCTGAAAGAATCCATCTTCAAAGAGGAATATAGAATTACAAAAATTGCATGGCTGATGATTCTTTGACTCATTCTTGCAAACTTTCCTTGCTTATGTTCTCAGAAGCAATCTGGGTGCTATGTGTCTTGTGTTCTTCAGTCCTTCATCCAATTCAGCTGCTACCCTCTTGCTCTTCAGGCAAATACACAGTGATGGCTCAACTGATCAAGTGTTGAAATAAACATCTGCTCACCACATCCTGTTGAAATGCAGACTATAGCCGCAAGTGTTTTTAGCTGACAAGCTCTCTGTACATATGCCGCATTTTACACTTAACCAAGAAGAATTTTACGTGCTAAAAGCACGCAGAAACGTGAACTCTAGTCTCATAATGAATGGAGAATTTCTTTTGGGTTTGTTAATTCCAAGATGGTTATAAAGGCCTTTGTTCTTTATGTGAGTACTCAACATTAGGGCACTCTGACTTGCTTTGAATCGAACAGATAAGAAAAATCTGTAATTTCAGGCAGTGACAAATTTCCAATTGGTGACAAAGTGGATGAGAGAATTCATAAAGGAAAAATGTTCAAGACAGGAACCACAGCTAGGCTTACCATACAACAGAGGAGATGGGAGGCTGCACACAGGCTTGGGCACACATGAAGCTGGCCTCTGGGGTCCTGATGATCTACTCATGGCTTAAGTAGTCTTGTTTCTGAATTTGACTTCTGTTATGGTTTGGATGCAAGGTGTCCCCCAAAAACTCATTTGTGCGACAGTGCAAGAAAGTTCAGAGGAGAAATGATTGGGTGGTAAGTGTATTAACCCAATTAGTGAATTAATCCCCTGATGGGATTAGCTGAGTGATAACTGAAGGCAGGTGGGGTGTGGCTTTTGGTATATATTTGTATTTGGCAGGTGGAGATCTGTCTGTCTCTGCTTCCTGATCATCATGTGAGTTGCTTCCCTCTGACACAATCTTCTGCCATGATGTTCTGCCTCACCTCAAGCTCTGAGGAATGGAACCAGCCTTCTATGAAGTCCTCTGAAACAGTGAGCCTTCAAATAAACTTTTCCTCCTCTACAATTGTTCTGCTCAGATCTTTTAGTCACAGCAGTGAAAAAAAGGAGTAAAACAACTCCCCTTATCAGTTATGTTTAAAATATGAACATTAGACACAAGAACTCTAAAGGAAGCAACCAAAAGGCACATAGAGTATAAAAGGTGTCCACAAATGTGTTTCCCACCCCTAATTTTTGAACATGCTATGATCATATAGCTATTATTCACACATAAATGTCATGTTTTGAAGACCCTTTAGATGCAACTGAATAATAGCATCACAGGAAATATAACCACCGACTCTTCCATTCTCATCCTTTATTTAAGTCTTTCAGAGTGAACATTTAAGTGTAATGTTTCAGCTCATAAAGAAGTAATCATATTACTAAAATTGGGGCCATGATATGGGCAGCTTTTCTTGTTTCCTATAACATCGTCAAAAATATAATTGCATATAGTTTTCATGACAATGTGACTGTCAAATTCTTCAGCTCAATTAATTAAATACTTTAAAATATAAATGTATACAAAAACATGCCCATATTTTCAGGTCCTCTTTTTTCATTTTCTTTTTATTGGTCCTTTTTAGTTATACATAGCAGTAAGATTCATTTTGACAAATGATAAAAGCATGTAATGTAATTTGTACTAATTCAGTTTACTGTACTTCCTCTTTCCCTCTCTTCCTGTGTCACAGGACATATAATAGAAGGATTTTTGTGCAAGATGTCATCTGGACACAGCTGGCATGGGGCTTTGTGCATAGTATAAACATCTATTGCATAGAATTGATTGAGGTGAATTGAAATCACAGAACCACGTCTCAGCCCAACAGGCAATAGAAGGGTGAGTTGATTAGCCTATTACACCTTTAAAGTTCAAAGTGTGGGTGACTGAATCAAGGCTGATTGGTGGAGAAAACTTCAAGGTAGTCAATAGAGGAAAAAGAAAAAAGAGAGAAAACTTAATAACAACTGAAAAACGAACTCAAAGGTAATGACTTGACCTGAGCTGGGGGAATCAGAAATGATGCTTTTCACTTCATCCCTAACACATGCTGTTCTTCTCTGGTCCCGAAAATAGCATGTGACCTATGAAGTATCCTATTAGCTGTTTTAGGAAAGCACATGTTCTTCTGAAAATAAAAAAAAAAATCAGTTTAAGAATCAAGGAAACACACATAAACACAAAGCCAGACACACTGGGATCTACAGTTGGCACTCATTCAAAATGTCATGTCATTTGAACATGTCTCCCGTTTTTAATGGTGCTTCACTTGGGTCTAATCACATTCAAACCCTGCTGGGTTGCATGCTATTATACGCTTTAAAAATGTATAGCCAAGACACAACGGAAATAAAAAGCTCATACAAGCCAGCAGCTGAAGCACAGAAAGAAGAGGCCTTTGGGATTCTGTTTCGTCTGGTGCAACTGGCTTATAAGGTCATCTATGACTTGTTGCCCACCTGTGTCTGTGTTCCCTCATTGTTAAAATAAGAGTGGTCATTAGAAGTGATTTATGACTTATAGCTGTCACAGTTATTTTCTTTAAATTACATTTAGGAGACTGTTTTAGGAAACCAGACAAACAGCTCTGATGGACTTCTTTCCTTTCCCATTACAACGGGAAAGACACTGGGAAGACCTTTCCAAACATCTATTTCTACCAAAATGTGAATTGTGCTAGTTTTATATTTTACAGGAATTGCCATTGTTCTGAAAAGTTTCAAATAAAGAGATGATATAAAACTTTCTTCTCCACGTATTTCAAATGGTGAATTTTCTTGTTCTGATCATTTTAGCTTTGTAGAAGGTTACATTTAAATTGTATGTGCACATCAAACAGTATTATGTATCTTTAGGCAAGTACATAGGAATAACTAGTCCTTTGATTATTTTTGCCTGAAGTTTGAACATTTTCTCATGAAGTCTTTGCTATGTTTTTATTGTTGACATTCAAATGGAATTGAACCAAGAGTTTTCTGGTCAGAAGAAGAATAAAGATAAAACTGATATAAGCCAGAGAAGCTTGTGATAGTTTCTGACAATTTCTCAATGTGGTTGCTTCCCTATCCAGCTGTCAGAATGATGTAATCAGAAACAAAGTGCATTTTATGATAAATGCCTTGGGGTAAATGTAGCTCACAAAAGATATTACAAATTTTCTTTTTTGCTTCCTTGAAAAAAAAAATTTTTTTTTGAATTGCTTAGCTGGTTCTCAAAAGAGGAAAGGAAACATATACATATACACATGTGTGCACATCAAGGCTGGTGGATATAGCTAAGAGGTGACCGTATTAACTTTTATTTTTCTAATCCCAGAACAACTAAACATTAACATGTTTTTCCCTGAGTAACAGGATGTGACAGGAAATAAGAAAGAACATATTGTGGGTGCAGAGAGTTCTTCCCAAAGTAAATTAAAATGGCAGAGGTTTAAAAACACTCCTGTAGGAGGCTGTCTTCCATCTGCAGAACTCAATCTGTGCCACTGACAAAATAATCAGACACCAAGAACAGAAGCGTGACCCATTAAGTGAGCTGGCAGTGGGAGTCCAGAGGCGCTGGGCTGAACATGTGGATAGGCTAATGAGACAGGGCGGACCTGTGGGACCCGCCTGGGCACTGCGGGATCCTGGGAGAGCTACTAAAAGTCTGCATCAGCTGACGGGATTTCAGCAGATGAGAGGGCCTCTGAGGCTACAGCAGGACTTGTGGAATTGTGAAGATGGCTTGAAATGGCAGTGTTGGGCCACAAACAACGTAAGAGAATGTACATTATCCTCGGCCTTGATGGCAAAATGTGAAGCCCACCACGTGTGAACCAACCCTCCTCAATCACACTAATAACCATTGAGCAATCTCCTTCCATATCAAAAGAAGCAAAACTTGAAATTATTGAATGACATGCAGTAGCAGGACCAGCTAGCCATCTTCTCCTAGCCAAGTCCTCCTTTTAACAGGTAATGTCCAGGTCCAGGTGAGAAGCACAGGAGACTGATCTCCTAGAGATAAAACTACATCTAAAACAATATTTAGATATTGACACATTGCAACATGTGCCTGGAGACCAAACTAGAAGAAGTACTCACATGGCACTTGGAAAATATTTGGTACTCATTTCTGAAAAATTAAATCTCAATACCAGGGAACACTCTGAGTAATGAAGTAAGCACAGGCCTGTTGCTAAGTGATCTCTAACCTTTACTCAGCCCACACTATTGCCCAGAGCTCTCTTGTCCTGCTGAGGTCCCCATCCTTCCCAACTTTTCCTGATGCCCCTTTCTTACTCTACAATTAAATTAAATCTAATTTAATTAGCAACCATGCAAGATCAGTAATGCATTCTGAATTGTGAACATGGTTTGAAATGGGCAGTGTTGTGGCCAAGAAGCATGTTCTTCAGAGGGGTAGTTTTCAGCGTGGGTACTGTGAGTGTCCCCTGAAGAGTCTACTAAACTGATCACTGAGCCTGCCACAGAGCTTCAGAATCCTGTCTGGGACAGGGGATGCGCATTGTCCCAGGTTAATGTGAAGTACCCTGCTGATGCATATGCTCCTGCTACTGCCTTGAATGATAATATTTCATACTGACATTGATTCCCACACTATATTCTTCATTGTATGAAAAGAAAATTCTAGAGCTGAGAACCCTGCAAAAAAGTTCTAATCAAACTCCTTCTTTTAGAAGGTGGCAGTGAGTTCCAGAAAACTTAAAGGGCGTGACAAAACTTAGACCCAGGTTGCTATATTTTCAGTTGAGATTCTTTCCTGCTCTCATCCATCTGACCTCATGGGTGGCTCCTTTTCATGCTTCCAATGAGCTTTATTCCTGTAGGAATAGACTCATTGTATATTGGCTACCTAAAACATGATGAGGGGTTCTTAGGAAGGAAAAAAGTGCTCCATGTTCAGCTCCAAGTTAAAAATCATAATGATCAACTTTGGATGACTTTATAAAGGTAAGTTCTTCATTTTTACATGAATTGCATTATTCTTATGTATTTAGTAGAGATGAAAGCATTGGAGTTTATACAGTCCATTGGAATAAGCTTTGTTTGCCAATCCCTCAATCCCTGGTAACTTATTTGTTCAATTTTGCTTTAAAAGAAAGTGGAAACCTTTCTGAATCAAACTTGGAGGCAACACATTTTTTTCCACAAGTGTTGAATTCCAGATATATTCTAGTGACATCTCAGTCATTGTGTGTGTGTGTGTGTGTGTGTGTGTGTGTGTGTGCTTGCCCATGTGTGTTGTAAGAGGACCCGAGGGTAAGCAATGCTTTCTCCTGTGGGGCTTGGTTTTCCTTCAGCATTTGACGCTTCTTGGCAGATAATCACTTCAAAATGATTTCACTTCTTGATCTGCACACTGACTCCACTGGAGAATGGATCACTCTGAGATACAAGGTTGCAGTGTACATAACAAGTCTCCTGTCTGTAGTTCACCCATAAACTCTTTAGTAGAGATGGACAACTTCCCACATATCTCATTCTAGACTCCCAAGGAGGATTATCATGTAGCAGTTCTTGGAAAGACTTGAATTTTGAAGGAAAAAAAGGTTGATTCCAGGAATTTTTAATTTGGTTTGTTGTTTTTGTTTTGCTAATCTCTTCGTCAAATATTCTAAATATGGGTAGCTCCCTGGTGTAAAAGACATGAGGTACTACTGTACAAGTAGTTCAACCCCTAGGTGAATACCAATACAGAGAAGCGAAAACAGGGGTAGCTGAAAATTCTCCAGAAATGGTTCTTTTCCTGGAACATGGCAGGTGGTTTTTACTAGTATCTTAAATACTTCCTTAGGAGGTACCAATTATTTTCAGTCCTTCCAAACTACTGGCAGCTGCGAACAATATTCCTTTGAGGTTATCCACAGTCACAGTGATTCAGATACAAATTCCTGAAGCTACCTCTTATAATAAAATAAAAAATAAAAAATCATGAGGACTTCAAATGGTTTCATTGTTATGGATTTTTAAATTGGGGCTTCTAGGAGAGAGATAGGGGCCTGGGAATATACATTCTTCTCATTGACTGTGGAATCTCAGGGACCCTCTGTATGCCACTGAGTGTGAATCACCCAGAATACCAAACCAGACAATCTGCAGTCAGTCAGATTTCACATCTCTGAAATTGTCTGTGGGAATGCAGCATTGGAATTATGGTAGGAAACTTAAGATACCAAGCGGTTATGGGCATCTTGCTTATGGAAATAAATATTTAAGCAATCTGGGATGGATGTTGCCCATTTTTCTTTTGAAGCATCACAAGAACAATTGATTTTTACTTTGTTCTTTTTTTAAATAGTTAGCTAAATGAATGAATTGGAGGTGCAGCACGCCTGAGCTCCAGGAAGTTTATAATTTTTAGGAGAGGCAGGAATATCACTATCAATTTAAAGGATGGGTGAGGTTGGATGCCATGGTGCATGCCTGGGGTCCTAGCAACTAGGGATTCTGAGGTTAGAGGATCCCTTGAGCCCAGGAGTTCAGAATTAGCCTGGGCAACATAGTGAGAACTCATCTCAACAATAAATAAACAAATAAAACAAAGCATAGCTAATAATTAAATGTTACAATATAGATAAAATGCTGTGGAAGATCAGAAGCAAGGATGATAAAATTTACCCCGGACTGTTGGGGAGAGGCTTAAGACAGAGAACGGCCTTGGAACGTTTGTAGGTAGAAAGTTATGAGAAAGACACCAACTCTTCAGAATCCGCATGGATTTTTCTTGGAAAATGGTGAACACAACTGGGGTGAAGAAGTCAAAACTAAATATTATGGGAAGTGTGGTTTGAGCAAGACTTTGAATGTCAAGTTAAAGAGTTTTGTAATTAGTTTTCTGTCCAACTTAATCCATTGAAAGTGCTGATCACAGCCAACACTATTGCTTCTGGAGAACTGGGGTGGTGCTAACTACCTCCCTAAACCCAGTGCTACTGCTTGTTCCTTGTTCTTCTAAGCCAAGGAGCTGCCCTGCAGTTTTCTGTGCCTATGGAGCCTGTATGGGGCCATTGAATTGCTGTTCCTCCTTCCTAGAAATCTCTTTTTTATGGTATTGGCATGACTTCCTCCTAACTTCTTCCCTTGCTTCATTTCTTTGTACAAATATCACTTGTCAGTGAAGACTTCCTGGACTCCTCTAAAATTATAATCACGCCCATCTGAATTCCCATCTTCTTGGCTTCGTTTTTCTTACAGTAAATGTCACCGCCTCATGTTATAGGGTACTGCCTACAATTACTCTCCCCAAGAGCAAAAACTGTTGTCCTGTTTAATTCCTGCTTTGTTTGTTTATTGCCTAAAACAGGGCCTGTGGTCTACTAGAGGGTCAGCAAATAAGTGATTGAAAAATAAAGGAGTGCGTCTCAGCCTTCTTGGGCTGAGACCAGAACAAAATATCACTAACCAGGGGACTTCAAGGAAATTCTTTTCCTCGGGGTTTTGGAATCTTTGGTTCCCAGCATGGTTGGGTTCTGGTGAAGGCTCTCTTCCTGACGTAGAGATGTCTGCCTTCTTGCTATGATTTCACAGGATGGGCGTGGGGAGGATAGAAACTCCTCAAGTCTCTCTTTATCAAGGCATTCTACCCATCATGACTGAGATGCTGATGCTGACTCACAATAGGTCATGGGTGGAAAGAGTGGAGGTTCACTGGATTAAATAGGGGGTGGAGTATGGGGAGAAGGGAGGCTGGATGGGAATGGGAAAGACAGTAGAATGAATTGGACATAATCTTTCTATGTTCATGACCAGTGTAACTCCACTTCAGGCACAACCACAAGAATGGGAAGTTATATTCCATGTATATATGATATGTCAAAATATATTCTACTGTCATGTATAACTAAACAGAATGAATTTTTTTAAAAAATACTATAAAAATTCAGACTCAGAGATTCTTAAAAGAAGGAGAGTATTAGATAAAATGAAATGCATGATCTTCAACAGGAGAGACTAATTATATTTGCACCCTGGTAGACTATAACACACCTCCCACCACTCCATGTCCACCCCAGAGACCCCACTACCACCATCTTCTTCTCTGAGCTCCTCTTTCCCTTGAGACTTTCCCTTACCACTCACCATAGTCCCTGGCTTTCTAACTCTTCTGGAATTGGATTCAATTTCTATGGGATTTTCAAATAAGTATAGCATCACTCATAAAAGTAGATAGATGGTATATAACTATATTATCCTTTATTAACTGCTCCTATATAGGCTAAACAAAGGCGTTCTAGATATGTTCACTTAAAAAATACATTTATTGTTTTGACACACGATCTTCACTTTAAACAAAAAAGTAGAAACGGCTCGTTGTTTAATGACTCTAAGGAAACTATTTCCTTCAACTTGTAGAACTGCAGGTTGGAAGTCTGAGAGCACATTGTTCAAACTATTCCTGGAGCTGGTTACTCACTTTTATTTTCATCTTTCCTGCATCTCTGTCTTGTTTTGACTGTCAGTCTTAAGCAATTTGTGGAACTTGAAAAATTGCATTGTAGATTTAGATTAGAAACCACTACAACAACAAGCACAACTGGTCATTCTCAAATTAACAAAGACGATGATATTTTAGGGCCATCGTGGAGTAGGAGCACAGATGTCCACTTGACCTCTCACGGCCAGCGATGGGCCCTTGCCCAGCTCTCTGGGAAGAAGAGCGGCAGAAACCAGCTGTTGCCCATCCCTGTGAAGGATGCCCACATGGTTCTGGGGCAATGGAGTCATCACATCATTTGCATTCCTTGTCTCTCAGATGACTTCTACCAAGGGCTTGCAGAGAGTTTCTATCTGTGCATATTGTCACACATGGTACTGATTTTCTAATAAAACAAAAACCATTATGGACAAACACAGTACAGCCAAATGCCCACTGGACATCCATGATGCAGGAAACAGAACTCACAGAGCACTTTTTCTGGAAATGCTCAGCTCAGCCCAGCCCAGCCCCGTTCAGCTCAACTGTGCCCAGCACAGCTGTCCTCTGTTTAACTAAAAGACAACATTTTGTTCTACCTTGAGCAAGGGCAGTCTTCTGGAACTTCATGGGAATTAAAGGGATTCCCATGAGTGCTCAGTCACATTTTTTTGTTAAGAGAGGTTCTCACTGAAGTAAAGCAATTTGTTTTAGCTCTACTGTTCAGCTGAACAGATATTCCTGGAATCTCAGTACAGTGATCTTTAATATTGTTATTCACATTTTCTCTCTTTCCCTCTCCACTTCAAGAGAGAAGAGGAACAAGACCATACACTTGTCTTAAAACACTGAATCTGAATGTTTCAAGCCGAAACTGAAATGGAAGTCTTCATCCAACATATGGCTAACTTTAAGGGAAAGTTTAGCATGTAATGTGCATATATATAGAATACAGAAAATGTAAAGGTCAAGAGAAATCTCATTGTTCTAGTTTCCCTCTGGGTTTCCTAAAAAAAAAAAAAAAAAGAGGTAACTGTGGTTAATGTTTATTTTTGTGCTAAGATTTCCTTTTAGCATTTTTGTTTATAATGGTATTGCCCCAGGTAACCCCTTCAGGTCTCTGTAATAATTAAGGGTATTGTTTTTAACACTCCTACAATAATATAACCCTATAGTGATTTCTTCTTACATTAATAAAATGTAATTATAAATACCCTTTAGCCAAATAAAATAAAAGTAAGAATCCACCCAAAATTTGAAGACAAAAATTGAGATGAAAAGAAAAATAAAAGAATCACAACACAACACAATAAAACAAACTTGTTCCAGTTTTCACCTGGGGTCTTATATCTTTTGCCATCTAATTTCCTGGAAAATAGAGGTGAAATCAAACAGGCATTGTGAGTGAATCCTTTTTTACATTTTCCAAACTTTGTTCTGTAGAACAAAAATTCACCTTGAAACATTAATCAATGTTTCATAGGGGAAAAAAATGTTCCATGGGCCAATCAATTTAGACAGCACTTTATTCTGTATCCTGTCTTGAACACAGGGTATATAAAAATCTGTAAGAAGTCCTAGACAAATTTGCTTTTATTTGTTTAACCCAGAATTAACCTGCTGTTTTTTCACGATGGATCCCTAAACCCTCTGATAATGGAGTCTTCACTTACACGAATTAAGTGCAGTTCTGATTGAAAGAGATAACAGATTTCTTTAAATGATTGTTTATTATTTCAATATGTCCTAAAATTGCTACTTGGATAACAATAAAACAACCCCACCAGATCAACTCCCTTGGATTAGGGCACTGCTTATCGGCTTATTTATGTATCATCCTTTGCTAGAGAGATAATTTCACAATTGTAAACTTTTCCAGGCTTCAGAGCTGACCAAGTTCAGGACAAGCTTTTTTCCTAATAGCATCTCCAGTGGTATTTTTATTTTCCCTGTGCTTCCCTGGCTCTCAGAACATGACCTTTGTCTATTTCTGTCTTTTGATGATTATGGGCATGAAGAGACTTAGATATGGAGAGAAAAAGATAATTGCCCTGGGCCACAGGAATAAGTAGTGACTGAGTGTGCAGGGAAGATTATACATCTTGAAATCTAGTTTCCCCTGGCACCATCATTATGGCTGCCACTACCACCCCATGAGGTAAAGGAAGCTGACTTATATCTGAAACTAGTTAACCACAAAACAAAGCTCAAAGGGGGGGAAAATCCTAACCCTTCCACCTTGTTCTATTCCTGGCTAAATACATTTGGCACTAGCAATTTGCATTTGTTATATTTGATTTATATACCTATGCCCCATCATCCAATTGTAGTCTATTTAAAAATTTTGCCGACAGCAAAACAGTTGGAATTCATGCCCACAGCATAACTATAGCCAGAGGTGACTTGAGTTCTGATAATGTCAACATTCTTGAAATTGCATTGACTGTATTATAGATAAGTCCAAATACCACACAGAGGAGAGATTCGAAGAAAGAAACAACTTGAAAATGGTTGATGTGGTTGATGGTTTGTGCTTATTTCTCCGTTCATTCATGCTTTTTATTTTTATTTATTTATTTTTTAATTCGAGGAGTGCTTTGATGCAAGAAATCTATGTATTTCTTTGAAGATCAGCAGTTAAGGTAATGTTGGGGGATGATTTTTCACTTCCTTGGGCAGGCAAATTGAATATTTCTAGTCTCCTTTATTTAATCCGTGTTTGAGGGGGGATTTTTATCTTTGTGGAAGCAAGCTGGAAAGCACCCCTATAAAGAGCTGTCCAAGCCAAAGTCAGACACACTTCATTCTAAAACTTCCAGAGGGGGGAGGGGTAGAATCAGGGATAGAATCAGGGAGCCTGGCCTAAATAGATGGGATTTCCTTCATCTCCAAAACAAAGCAGCCTACATTTAATAAAAGGGCATCTGATATTGCTTTGCCCCATCGCTTCACAGTCTCTCCTTTTACTTAACCTACGTTATGTTATTATTCTCAACCTAGGGAAGTGTGTCTTCTCTGGAAACTCAAATGTTCCTGTTTACTGCATTCTTGTTCGGTTCAATATAGGAGCAGCGGTGAATAGGTTTACACATGCTTATTGCTTATAAGGACTTCTGGGACCCAGTCCACGCCTCTCAGGCACATTTGCATTTTGTTTTATTATTTTGTCTCTGTGGAGCAGCATCTTTAGGGGTTCTTTCCTGACCCACAAACTAGAATGTTTAGACTCAGATCTAGGGACCCTTAAAGCCTTTCCAGAGAGGGAAAGAACCACTTCTTTTTAGCCTCAGCAGCAGTAAGTACGTAAGTCACCTCTGACTTTAAGAACCTAGACCAGCCTCCAAGTCCATGAAAACTGAGATAAAGCGATAAACTCAAATGCTCCATCTAACATGCATAGTGCCCGACATTTCAGTCAATAGTTATGAAAGAAAGAAGGGAAAGGCAGACTCACTTTTTAGAGCAGCTCTGAATCTTTCAGAATTGTTTTTTTTTATGGAACTGTATGTGGCATTCACATAAACAAGTGTACACACATTTTCAAATAATTGAGTCAGTTTGATTTTTTAATAAGACAGTAAAATGCCCTCTAGACTATTTCCAGCAAAGCAACTTTCATTTATTTTGTTGATTTTTTTATACATCTACTTTCTTAAATAAGTTTTAAACTATATGACGTTAATTAGCTTCCCTTTTGGTAGAAATCTTCCTTGCTTGTATATAGATACCCCAAATAGTGATCCATATCTTAAGTAGTTTTCTCTCCATGTAAGTTCTAGAATTTCAGGCATGGTCATGCAATTGAATCACATGTATAATATTCTTATATCACTCAAAGAAAAGAGAGCATGGAAATGCCTACAGAGTGAAATTCTAAATTATGCAGGTTTTTTTTTAGAGGAGAAAATAGACAAGTAATCCCAAATAAGTGAAATTAGAGTGATAATAGGAATGCTTGAATCAAGACCTGAATTTCTCCTCAGGTCTTTTAGCTGGAATCTTGAAAAGTGGCAAGAGGGAATTGGGAAGCAATTGATTAGAAAGAAGGAACTATATGCTCAGACTCTCAGGTGGCTGGATCACTAAGTATGCAGGATCCACAAAAATGAAGTAAATTCTCATGACTTTTATAGATAGTCCATTGTGAAACCCCAATGCCTATTCTTGGAAACGAAGAGGAAAAACATACTACATTGTTCACATAACATGCTGTGGCTATCCTTGGAGTTCCCTGAGTCCTCCTGGACAGTTAAGTTGCTCCTTTCAAAAGAGCGTTACTATAGAATAGAGTGTATTCAATTCTCCACAGCAGGGTAAAGAACACAATATTAGGGCCATATCATTTCCTCCATTGTCTATGAAATATTTGAAGTGGAAATGGCTTATTTCAACACTAGAGACCATGTGGGAAATGACCTATGGAGTGGATAAGTTGACAGGCACCATGGGGAATTTCATTACACCTTAGAATCAGACTGGCACAAAACACTCACTTTGGGCTCCCCCTCACCTCTGGCAAGCATTTGGAATTGAATCTGTAAATGTTAATCAATATTTCAGGCCTATTAAATAAAGAAAGGCATTATGAAAAATCAAAGTACTATTGGCCAGTCTGGCTTTATGAAGCTCTATTCAGCTGTCAAAAACATGATATCTAGCAAGAGAGAAAACAGTTTAATAAAATTATTCCAAATTGTTATAAAATACAATGTCATTGTTCTACCACAGTACATATACTATCAGTGCCCCGGAATACTCAAACATGTTAAACAAGAAGACACTTCTTTCTTTCTGAACATAGTTAGAACTAATGTCCTTTGAGTATATAGCAGAGAGGCTGGATTTTCATGTTGAGGTAATCTTTCAACTGTTCAAAACTTTAGCAAAGAAACCACGTCATATAACACCTATGCATGTTCCTCAAAGCCACATCAATGAGGTCATCCAGGTATATGTAAGAACCAAATTTAAAATACAAATTTGTGGAAGCTTTAAGAGAAAATCTATCTAAAGAGCTGGGGATACTTTTGTACAGAAAGTACAAAACAAAATTAAATCACAAATAAAAAAAACTGAATAAGCAAAGTATTGGAAAATTTTTATGAAGAAAAAAACATAGTAAAGTACAATCATGTATTCTCATGAGATAAATGTGTTAAAACTGTACATCAAGCAAAATAATTACACCTCAAAAGGTAAATGGCCCTAACAAATTAAAATGGATTGTGCAGAAATTGGGGCTAGAGAATTCTGAGGACAGAGGTAGCAATTATAGGTAGTAGCCAGTGGATAAGGACTCATGATGACATTTGAGAGAACCTTTGAGAAGAAGAGGAGAAAGTCCACATAGGTACCTGAGAACTTTAGTGTTCTAAACAAGATCCTAAGATTAAAGATCCTAGGGCAGAAACCTGCCTGCCATGTTGGGTGAATGTCAAGATCTCCAATGAAGCTGAGAAAGTAGGTAGCAGATGAAATCTGAAAAATAATGTTAAGCCCATATAAGGCAGCAGCTACTAGTATATGAATTTGATTTTGCTATGGGTGAAATGTGTAAGTCCATGCTCTGACTAGGTTCTTGCAACATTGTTACTCTGTAAGGAAGACCAGCAACTTTGCAACTCTGTCCAAGTAGACCAGCATTTGGGGGACTAACACCTTTGCATAATTGTGGCAACATTGTGATATGAAAAGAAAAAAAAGCACTGTAAAATTCATCAGTATTATTTTAAAGATATAACTAAATCAAAATACTACAGAATACTGTAGTTGCCATAAACAAGCAGGTTAGACCTATTCTAACTTACAAGACAAGTCCTCAAGACACTGTTGAGTTAAAATATCTTGTTTATTTTTTAAAAAGTGCAAAAATTACACAAAGGAAATGTTTTACACATTCTAGTAACAAAAAATTTTGCACATGTGCAACCCAGAAGGGGGAAGAACCTTCTACATTCCACCCTATACAAATTTGTAATTCTTGAGGAATACACAGTAATCTATTTATCATTACTGTGCAATTTAAAATATTATGCTTTTAAAGAGAGGAATATAGAAAATTCTGAATGCACTATGTCTTTTTAAGTATGACTGTCAAAATTTATTGCTTCAATATCTTGCACCCTTTAAAAAGTTAAAATATATTTATTTGTCCCATGATAGAGAAAATAGTCTTTAAAATTTTCTCTTGTTAATATTTAGCTACTAAAAAATTCTAACAAATAAAATGTAATTTCTAAAAATACCAAGACTCAAAAATATAATGGGTTTTATATACCATGGTAATACATTCTGAATTGCTAATGGATAACTAGAACAGAAAAGAATATTAAGTGTAGGTCATTTATTAAAACAAATGGGTATCTACAATCCAGGACAATTTCTAGGTGGCTTTATTTAAGTGAGATAATTTTGGTCCTTTGAGACAAGAGAAAGAAATGAGAAGGAACCTGCAGGTTGTGAAATAATGGCCAACTTTTCTTATGTGGGTGTTATGGTTTGGATGTGAGGTGTCCTCCAAAAGTTCACATGTGAGACAGTGCAAGAAGTTTCAGAGGAGAAATGATTGGGTTATGAGAGTCTTAACCCAATCAGTGAATTAATCCCCTGGTAAGGATTAAATGAGTGGTAACTGAAGTGGTTGGGTGTGGCTAGAGGAGGTAGGAATTGAGGCATAGCTTTGAGGTGCAAATTTGTATCTGGCAAGGGGAGGCCTCTCTCTACATCTTCATGCACAGCCCTGGACTTGTAAATCAAAAGTCAATGCTTAATATCTTCACTTGAACATTCCAAAGACATTTCAGTGGCTCTTGATCAAAGCTAATTTAAGTAACCTTTGATTTTTCAATATTATCTATCTGAGTGCAGTACATTTTCAACCATCCAGTTAAGAACCAGAAAACTAAAAACTGTCCTTGACCTCTTATTCCTTTACTTCCATATCCAAACCATCACAAAGTACTGCCCTCAAACTTCTCTGAAATGTAGTGTCCAATGTTTGTCACATTTACCATGGTCTAGGTTACCATTACCCTTACCTACATTGCTACAATAACCCACTAACTGGTATGAAATGCTTTCATTTATGCACTGTGTCCCAATCACAATGATGATGCTCTCAAACCATGTATCATATCTGGTCAATCACCAGCTTTAAAACACTTGGGTGTGTTTTGTTGCATCTAGAGCACATCCATGTTTATAGCAGCACAATTCATAATAACTAAACTGTGGAGCCAAGCTAGATGCTGTTCAGTGGAGAAATGGATTTAAAAAATGTGGCATATATACACAATGGAATTTTACTCATCATTAAAAGAGAATAAAATCATGGCATTTGCAGGTAAATGGATGGCGTTGGAGATGATAATGCTAAGTGAAGTCAGCCAATCACAAAAAAACAAATGCCGAATATTTTCTCTGATGTAAGGAGAAAACATAGTGGGGTAGGAAGGGGAGCATAGGAGGAATAGATGAATTCTGGATAGGGCAGAGGGGTGGGAGGGGAAGTGAGGGGGCAAGGGATTAGCAAGGATGGTGGAATGTGATGGACATCATTATCCAAAGTACATGTATGAAGACATGAATTGGGTGTCAACATATTTTATATACAAACAGAGATATGAAAAATTGTGGTATATTTGTGTAATAAAAATTGTAATGCAAAAAAGTACATGTATAAAGACATGAATTGGTGTGCACATACTTTATATACAAAGATATGAAAAGTTGTGCTCTATATGTGTAATAAGAATTGTAATGCATTCCACTGTTGTGTATTTAAAAAATAAAATCAATTAAAAAAAGAAAAAAAAAATCCCGAAATTTCCTGTATGTATAAAGGCTTAAGTGTTTGGACTTCCCTTGAGCCTTCTGCTATACCACACTTTCTCCTTTTTTAAAATTCTAAAGTTTATTTATTTACTTATTCTAATTAAGTATATGTGACAACAGAACGCATTTTCCTCTTAATCTGTGATTTCCATCTCTAGACCAGACCAGCAGCATCTGTATCGCCCAAGAACCAGTTAAAAAATGAAAATCTGACACCTTCCCCCAAATGTCAATCAGCCTGTAGGTAGTGTGGTTCCCCTGGATGGGCCCTGACCAGCACTCCTGGAAATTCTGACAGCTTTGGCTTTGCATCTCTGTGTTCTGACACAGTGGCCTTTCTTCCCCTAGATTTGCTCTCTCCTACCTCAAGCCTTGTGGTCCTGCTGTCTTCTCTGCCTGGCCTTCTTCTTGTGCCCACTGAAACAGTTATCTTCTATTCTTCATTCAGATCAGAGTACATTTGTCTTCCAGTCAAATCTCCCTCTTGTTGTCTGTAGCATTTTCCAGCTTGTTCATAACACTCATCATGATTTTCATTTTAGGTATTTTGGGGATGATTATGGGATTATTTTCTGCCTCCCCCAATAGAATGTAAGCCAGTGATGGCAGTTATTGCTCATCATTGTACTCAAAGCCATTGATACAAGTCTCAGCTTAAAATAAGCCCTCAGTAAATACTTTAAATGAATGAAGACTTGTACATAGAATGGCATGGTGAAGGACTTAAATGTTCTTGGTATTATTATCCATATGGTTGAATTATTTTCCTCTTCATGGTTTTCTGTACTTAACATTATTTTAATTGAGTATAAATATACTTTATAAAAATATAAATATATTAAGAAGGCGAAGAAAGAAAACAATATAACTACATGTGAAATACTAATAAAACTAGACCCATAATTGATTTCTAGTTCTGAAAAGAATGCCCATTTTTAAAGGAAATTTGACTCACCCCATGTTGTTGATTTTTATGAAAGGAATATCAACTCCATATTTTTGAGCTGAAGTTACTGCCTTCCCAATGGACATTAAAAGTGAACTGATTCAAGAACAATTTGTATAACATCATTTACATAATTATGTATACATATATAATTAAGAATATATAATTAGGACTCTATATTAATTATGTATGTAGAATTATATATTTATAAATATATAATTAAGGACATAGATTATTATAATGGCACCCAGATAAATTAGCAGATTATTACCAGTACTCCAGCAGACCCCTTCCTGCTACTATCTGTTAGAACCCACTGAGGATAAAACATCATCCTGATTTTTAACATATATTGTTTTTTCTATTTTCGTATACTTGACATAGATGAAATCAAATATTATAAACCCTTTAGTGTAAAGCTTAAACAGTATGTTTGTTAGAATCATTCCATGTTATTGCATGGAGGTTAAGGTTGCTCGCTCTCAATGCCTAAAAAGATTCCACAGTATACATAAATGAGGTTTATATTTTCCTTCTAACAGTGGGCATTTTGACAGATTCGGGTCAGGGCATATCAAAATTAGTATGTTTGTGGACATTCTGCATTGTTTTGAAGGCCCCTAGAGCTTGTTTCTGTGGTACATAGAACTTGCACAGTCATAGGATGGCACATGCTTAGATGTCGTAGATACTCTCAAACAGTTTGGCAAAAGGATTGTACCAATTTACATTCTCATCAGGAATTTCAGTCCTGGCTGCTCCACATCTTTGCCAATATTTATATTTCCCAATTTTGTCCACTGTTATGGGGAGTGACAGCCTAGTTTCAATTAGTATTTCTGTGATGAATAATAAAGCCAAATGTTGTTGCAACATTTGGTGGGATTTTAAATACTGAATTCAGCTTTCTGGGACTAATATCACAGTGTAGACAATGAGTTTAACATATATAATGCTATATCCTTAAATTAATGAAAGAATATCACTACTTTATTAAATGTTTCAATAGAGAAAAATGTATACCTAACATAATATATTTTTACTGCCATTGTGAAAATCTTGGTCTATTTTTTAAACGGAGACCCTTTGAGTTCACCATGTTATTACTTCCAATAGTATGAGGACTGTATAATTATTTCGAACACTGAATCCCTCAACAACCTTGGCAATGACATAATCAGAAAAGACAGCATCTATTCATTTTTCAAATTTCCATTGAAAAGAAAAATTCCTGCTGTCTTTTCTCCTGTAAATTTAGGAAGTCTGAGGCAAAGATTCTCTCTCCTTTTGCTCTTATTTAGACACCTTGTGTTTTACAGCCCATAGGCAATCTCTATGATTTTTTTTTCAACAGACTCCTGAAATTCAATGAATATTGTGGGTTGGAGTCACTTTCAAAATTACAATGGACATTAATTAGCACACCAAGAAATCCCTCATATTAAGAAATATTAGGGTAAATACTTGGAACATCAAATTGGGGCTTAAGTTTTTCAGACAGGCTTCGTGATTGTCATTAAAAATCTCTGCTTGCAGAATTATGATATAAATAATCTATTTTCTAACCATTCTATGAGAAAAAATAAAGCTTTTACCACTCTACTTGTGAATATCAGAGCCATAAATATGCCTAGAAAAAATTTTGTCTCCATTACTACCATTCCAATTAAAGCTCTAAGTCTTACCAGGAAAAAACTGCAATAGCTTTCTAATGGGTCTTCCCAATTTTAGTCACTCATAAATCACATTCAACCTAACTATCCCCTCCAGATTAATTCTCCAGCTCTACAACCCCAATTTACCATCTCCCAGGAACTCACAAAGTAATGCAAAATTAATGTTTCTTCTGTCTCATCTGACTATTCTCTAAATACAGCATAAACCAACTTTTCATTGAACTCTCAATTTTTCTGTTGGAAGATACTCTCAACCCTCTCTCTTGGTCAAGTTGGACTTTTATTTAAGGCCAATCTCCAATGCCATATTTTCTAATAAACCTTCCTGGATTCTTTCAACTCATTATAGTCTCTTACAATTTAAACTTGAATCAATTTAAATTTTATTGTTATATATATTCCACATGAATTTTATTGTATTTTCTTTAGCTTCATAGTTATTTCCTGGATCTTAATGTGGCCTTAAAACTCATACATTTGAAAGCTCCTATATTTTTGTTCTATATAGTCTATGACTCTATAAAATCCTTATTCTGGTACATTTTAAGTCAGATCATAAGCTTTCTATTCATTCTTATTATTATGAATACTTTAGGTCATATTCTTATTACTTATGAAAATGTTGATAGTAATATAACACCTTGTAATTAACAAAAATATATAGAGTCCTGTAAACATATTAATAAAGTAGCACTCATCATCTCACCACACAGCTTAAGAATTGTGATAGTCATCTTTTCATCACTGTGTCAAAAATACTGACCCAAACAATTTAGAGGAGGAAAAGTTTATGTTGGCTCACAGTTTCAGAGGCTCAGTCCATGATCTTCCCATTCCTACACTCTGTGTCTGGGCTGAAGCAAAACATCATGAAGGAATTATGAGGGAAAGGGATGAAAGAAGAAAGCATCTCAGTTCATGGCAGCTGGGGAGCCGAAAAACAGGAGTGGGGAGAGAGAGAGGGGAGACAGAGGAGGGAGGGAGAGAGAGAGAGGAGAGGAAAGAGAAGGGAGGAGGGATCACGGTAGAAAGAGGAGAGAGGAAGGAGAGAGAGAGAGAGAGAGAGAGAGAGAGAGAGAGAGAGAGAGAGAGAGAGATGCATGAGCATGCCAAGGACAATCTCCAAAGAACCTTATGACCTACTTCTAGCATCATCCAATCTGCCTATAGTGACCACTCAATAGTCCATTCAAATTATTAATTCATCAAATGGATTAATTCACTGATGAGATTAAAGCTGTGATCAAGGCCAAAAAAGCCCTATCTCTGAGCCTTTCTTCACTGGGGTCCATGCTTTCAAAACATGAGCCTTTCAGGGGACTTTCTAGATCCAAACCATAGCAAAAACTAAAATATTGTCTATATCTTGGTTTTTTCTATGTGCTTCTCTTATCTATTTTTCTTCCAGAGGTAATCATCCTGACCTTTGTAAAAATTATTCCTTTGTTCTTATTTTCCATTGGTGGACTATGATTATATCCTTAAAATAACATAACATTTAGTCTTGGAAATTTTTGAGCTTAATGAAAGCAGAATCAAACTTTGCATTATCTTCTGCAATTTCCATCTTGTACTCAATTATATGGATTGCATCTGGCTCCTGGTTTCATTATTATACTCTTGTTCGGAGATTGAGGTTATATCTAGTTTTGGTAAATTATGATCGTTTCTAGCATGAGCATTGTTCTGTGTGTCTCCTGATGTGCACACATGAAAGTATCTCTAAGAGAGGTGTGTGTATGTGTGTGTATATGGTTACACACACCCATACAGGAGTAGAATTACTAAGTTACATGGTAGTAAATATTCAAATTTAAACGACAATATCAAATTGTTTTCATGAGTGGCCATAACAATTTTAAACTTGAGTTGCTATATGTATGAGTTTACTTTGACTCAGTTCTAACACACCTTATTACTCAATTTTGCCTCTTTAGTGAGTATAAAATGGTATTTATCTTTGGTTCATATTCACTTTTACCAGATTACCTTAAATATTATTGTAATTTTATTCTTTATTGTTCTTTAGGCATATCAATTGTATGTTTATTATTGCCCTTGGACCTGGACAAACAGGATTTATGTTCTAGGTCCTGTACCTCAGGAGGCCCTGAACTTTAAAGGGTCTTCCTTACAATGTTCTCAGTCCTTTTTTCAAGCAAACTGAGCCGAGTTCTTGCAGTGGAAACTACATGAGCCCTAGACCTTGTTTCTTTCCTTTAAATTAGCTCTGACCCTTCATACCATGTGTGGTATGAAGTAGATCCCCTGAGTTACTACAAGACTATTGCTTAAGGGGCTGTTCAGGGTCCCTATGTCTAGCTCCTGGTTCAGGAGAAAGGCCTGGTGAATGCATTTCTTCTGCTGCCAGATGCAATATTATTTCAAGGGATCATGCTATATATCAGGCTGCCAGAATGGTAATGACATAATTCCAAGTGACCTCCTTTTATTAACATAGTACAAATTAAGTGTTCTGAGCTGTATCTGATACAAGATCTGCATTTGTAGATCAGGTCATCAGCTGTCAGTCATTTGTATTCTAATCAGGGTGTTCTCCCTTATTTAAAGCTCCTGAGAATAGTAAAGGTCAGCAGGAATCCTCTCCTTTGTGTATGCTAAACTATCATACTCACAAAAGTCACCCCTTCTTTCTTGCCAACGAGTCCTTTAGGATGGTTTTACCTATCTCCTTAAGGGCTTTTAAGACCCTCTTGCCATAGTCCTCTTGCTTGTGATGCTTGTGGTGACATTGTGCTTTCCTTGGTGGGTTAAGCCATGCTGGATGAGAAATGGGTATTCCTTTTGCAATGAGGCTATCTGATTGCCTTACCCATGGCCCCGTTGTCTGTCTTCCTCACTAGGGCAGTATGGATAAGGCAGGACTAAGATCAGCATGAGAAGAGAACATATTTAAGAATTTCCTAAGACATAAAGAGTTTGGGGTGGGGGGACATTGTTAGATGTGTTGGTCTAGATTTGCACTACAAAATTCTGTATAGTATATTTAGACAAAATACCAAATGATGAGACAAATCATTGGCAACATTTTATTTTCCTTTATATTCTGGATAAGGCTTGCAATGATTGTTGTCATCAGTGAAATACAGTAACGAATTCTGAGAGAGTCATAGGAAAAAATTTTCATAGAAGATGCTATATATGATGCAGCATGATAAATTTTGAGGTTTGGATCTTAAATGTGTCCCAAAGGTGCATGTGTTAAAGACTTGAACACCAGGCTGTACTGCTACTGGTAGGTGGTTGAATCTTAGGAGGTGGGGCCTAGTGGAAGGAAGCGAGGTCATTGGGAGAATGCCTTTGAAGGGGATATTGGAAGTCACCCCTCCCTGCCCTGCTACACAGCCCACCATGAGGTAAACCATTTCCTCTGCCAGGTGCTCTGGCCATGATGTACTGCCACACCACAGGCCCAAATACAATGAGGCCAAGTGACCATAGACTGACACTGCTGAAACCTTGAGCCAAGGTAAACCGTTCCTCCTCATAACTGATTACATCAGGTATTTATCACAGTCTCAGAAAGGTAACACAATGAGCAATAATGAAACCAGCACTTTTGTAAATGAAATTAGGAAAATTTAGAGGGAAAAAAGTCTGTGTTGTTTGGACATAAACATTTACTGAAGAGGTAAAAGATGTTGAGCATAACAGTTATTGTTTTCATGGTAGGAAATATCAAGATAGCTAGGAATCATACATTTGACAAAGAAACAAACCAATCAACAAAAAACACATTAAGCGATGGTTTTCAGACAGCACTAGGAAGAGACAGCTTCTGGATGCATAAAGCAGCTTCACGTATCTTGATTGAATGATACACTTGCCCATGAGTGCCTATTCGGTACCCACTATCCTAATACTTATTAGTAATTCACTTTGTCTCTTTTGGACCATCAATTCTTATTATATATTTAATCAATTTGTTTATATGTACAAGGTCTTTACAAAAATGTTTGCTGGGAGTCCTATATATCAGAGGCACAGCTTTGCTTATATTACATGTACTTGCTATATTTTTGCTGTTTCTTCTGTCTTCTTTTTCCCCCTCTTTTTTTTCTCATTTCATTCACTGAGGTTATTATTTTTTTCTGACTTGGTTTCCAGGTTGTTAATTCCCTTCCTATGTGGTTAATCTGCTGTCCAAACCTTTTTTTTTTCTTTGATATCCTATATTTCATTTTAGAGTTCAAGCATGTATATGTGTTACTTTAAAAAATTCCCTGTGTCCTTTCTTATGCTGATTTTCTCTGAGATCTTAACTTGCCTTTTCTTTCATCCAGTGTAACAGGCAGATTGTTTTACATATTATTATGTCTGTAATAATGCCAATATCTGAATCAGTTTTTGTTATTTCTAATTCATGGTTCATTTTGCTCACTTTTGCACATAGTTATTTTTCTTATTTTGACAAAACTGGAAACATTCTTTCTATGTATAATTTGAAGGTAATATTGTAAGATTTAAGTTTGTTTCTGGCAGATATTCCAGGGCACCAACAATGAGAAATTCCTTTTTCAACTTTTAGGGTAGGAAGTTTTTGATATCGGCATGCATTCCTTTGCTGGGTCCACTGTGTGACTGGTTTATTCTTTTTTCTATGGTGAAATTTTTAGAGTCCTAACAGAGCACAAGGTGTCTATTAATACCAACACTTGGGGCAGTTTTGTACTCAAATTTTTGTCATTCTAACATCTAGCATACTTAAAAACCCCAGATGCCCAGATACTCACGGAATTTTTCAGGTTGGCAAATATCATCAGTATTTCTCCATGTCTCCCTGGATCCTTTCTACATCTGAGCTTGGAAAATAGTTCCTAGGTTTTCTTAATGAGAGGTTTAGTCCTGATGCACTATTATAGGAATTGAAAATCCTAAATTTATTTTTGAGAAAAAATCCTGGAAAGTAGGCTTTCTTTTCTCTGTCATAAACAATCAAAAATTGAGATTCAGAACTTTTAAGGTATTTGTGCTAGTAGTTCCTTTAAAAAACAAAATTAACAGGAGACAATAAGGGGGAAGAATTAAAAATTTTAGTTTATGAGCATTAGTCTCTTTTACATAGAGGTGGTGAATTTCTCAATGAAGGAATGTTATATTTTTAGGGAAGTGAGAAAACAAGAACTCATTTGGAAAATGCATGTTGATTTTATACTAAATTGAGGCAAAGATGTGGTTGACCAACCCTGGATATGTCTGCATCCATTTTTAGCTGTCTCTTTCACATTCCTTGCAGCAATGATATTCAAATGGGGGTGGTGCATCCTGTGAGGAATGCAAGGTGAGTCATTGGTGCACAGAAGGCAAACATGAGAACGTCTTTTCATATTTTTATCTTTTATCTCACCCTTTAAATTTCTGTGTTTTCCCTGTTTTGAATACCAGAGAGTACTGCATCTTTGTTCAATAGATTAGAAAACCCAAATCTCATGAAAACCATTTCACTTGGGTAACCTTCAGAATGAAGGGGGCAGTTGTAGAATATTAATATATTTGGTAAAATTGTTTAAACACCATAAGAGGTTTTGTGTCTATGTAGGAAGGATTTTTTTTTTATTTTTGGACTTCAAAAAGCTGTCAGTGGAACTCTGATAATGACACTTACTGTCAAACTTATCATGCCTCAATTATGTTAACACCTTCTTTTGAAGTTTTCTTTTTAACTTGAAAAACACAATTTATTATAAAAGGTCTCCACATAAGCTGAAAGTATTCAAAGGCCCCCAATAGGATGCTCTTAAGAGAACTGTAGGCAGGATAAAACTTTATGTTCATACTATGAGAAACTTCATTTTCACTTTGTGGTAAGAATAATCATGGAACAAAGTGCAACTTCAAGGATCTCAGTGACCATGTAAGAATTTTATAGCACCCGAACCAGGTTCCTTCGGGCTCCTCAGAGCCCTCTTCCTCCCTACAAGATCTTTAGTCAGAAGATTCTCCCAGTTCCTCAGGCACAATGCTGCCATATTTTCCCAGTTCAAATACAGCTAGTTGGCATTTATACATTTTCTTGGCCCTTGTTGTTTAGTTTTCTTTTTTTAAATTTTAATTTGTTATATATGACAGCAGAATGCAGTTCAATTCATATTACACATACACAGCACAATTTTTTATATCTCTGGTTGTATACAAAGTATAGTCATGCCATTAATATCTTCATACATGTACTTAGGGTAATGATATCCATCTCATTCCACAATCTTTTCTATCCCCATGCCCCCTCCTTTCCCCTATCTCCCCTTTGCCCTATCTAGAGTTCATCTAATCCTCCATTCCCTCCACCCCCATCCACATTATGAATCAGCATCCTTAAATCAGAAAAAAACATTTGGGATTTGTTTTCTTTGGTATTGGCTAACTTTACTTAGCATTATATTCTGCAACTCCATTCATTTACCTGCAAATGCTATGATTTTATTCTCTTTTAAACCGAATAATATTCCATTGTGTATATATACCGCATTTTCTTTATCCATTCATATACTGAAGGGCATCTAGCTTGGCTTCACAGCTATTGTGAATTGTGCTGCAATAAACATTGAAGTGGTTGTGTCACTACAGTATGCTGCTTTTAAATCCTTTAGGTATAAATCAAGGAGAGGGATAGCTGGGTCAAATGGTGATTCTATTCCCAGTTTTCCAAGATTCTCCATACTACTTTCCATATTGGTTGCACCAATTTCAGTCCCACCAGCAATGTATGAGTGTGCCTATTTCTCCACATCCTCTCCAACGTGTATTGTTGTTTGTATTCTTAACAGCTGCCATTCTGATCTGGGGTGAGATGAAATCGTAGAGTGATTTTGATTTGCATTTCTCTAATTGCTAGAGATGTTGAACATTTTTTCATATATTTGTTTATCAATTGTAAATCCTGGAAGTGTCTGTTCAGTTCCTTGGACCAATTATTGATTGAGTTATTTGGTTTTTTGGTGTTAAGATTTTTTAGTTCTTTTATATATCCTAGAGATTAGTGCTATGGCTGTACATCAGGTTTTCTACTTTTATGTTCTAAGACATCTCCCAAATGTTGATTAAATGCAAATGCAAACTGTAAGAGTTCTAGGGGTTTTGTTTTTGTTGTTTTATTTTCTTAAGTCTCTCTTTCTCTGAATCTTCATAGTGAAAAGGCAAGACTAATTTGTTATATTTAGATCTGTGTATTTTCTATGATCTAGATCTGTGTATTTGCTATCTTTAACATTATATTTTCCAAAAATACATCTTTCTAACATATGTGTTTATTAAATGTCAGATTTCTTTGAACTTTACAGGTAATTGTAACTCATACTAAGACATTTACTCATGATATATTTTTGAAAATATATTTTATATTATATGTTGGCAAATAAATATACCCCTCTCTATCTATTAATACCCATGAGCATTGCTATGTTCAATCCTTGTTGTCTACTTTGTTTGCTTCCGAGTGAACTTGTGTGTGAGCACCCATATGAGTCTTCTTATCTCTAAGTAGCTGCTCTTCACAGGAAGATTTTATGTATCACATTCCAGTTCTTTGCCTCCCCTATACCCCCTGATTATATTTACTTCTATTTCCTTATCTTTAGCCCATATTTATCATGACTATTTCTTCCCTTATAAATACCATATTAAATTTCTCAGACAATTTTTTACTTTGCTCTGTGTTATCTGATTTAAGACAAATGTAGATATATTAAATATAAGGAGATAGTCCTTAAGCAAAGTAAGCTATTCTTGTACATTCTGTTTATACAGCAAATATTGATGTAGGGGACTAGGGGTGTTGCTCAATGGTTAAGTGCCCCTGAGTTAAATCCCTGATACCTGGGACATCTATCATCACATCTACCAGTGTTTGTGATACTGATAATACAAATATATTTTGAGCCTCCTTTTCCAATATGTTTCAAAATTCTAATTTTGAGTTGGACATATGAGAATCTGTGCCACTCTTCATATTAAATTAAAAAGTATCATACTTCACAATCTCTCCCTTGCCAGATTTTGTGTCACATCTACCATTTAGTAAAAGTAGTTGTGCATTTTTCAAAGGGAGCCAATTTCCTGACACTCCAATAAGCAAGCATTTATAAACCATTTCCCTCATAGAATACCCATTTTTCCTGTTGATTAGTCCCATTATCTTCCTGCAACTGATTACTTTCTATATGTCTAATTCAGATGTTACTCTCACAGAACAGAAATGGGAAATTCTTAGCACAGTCATCCTTCTTGCATCCATTCTAGATGCCATCAATCATGAAAGTCATTCACACTAGCAAAGACAGGCCTACAACATGACCTTGTTGCAGCCACAATCCATTTATCAGAGCGGCATGTAAATTAAAATTTATTTGCTATCTTTGACACTATATTTTCCAAAAATACATCTTTCTAACATATATGTTTATTAAATGTCAGTTTTCTTTGAACTTTACAAGTAATTGTATAACAAGACATTTACTCACAATATAATTTTGAAAATATATTCTATATTCTATATTGGCAAATAAATAGAATAGGGAGGAGTATGGCATTGGCTTTCTCCACTTCTCATAAGCTTTCCTATACTTTGTATCATAGAGTAGTCTGAGGGCATATGTGTTTTTAATTTTTCAAAAAATTTTCAATGGTAATTAGACCAGGGAATAGGTTACCAGACCCAATGTTCATTTAAACCAATAAAAATGCAAACATAAGAGTATGCAGAGTATTTGGATCTTTTATCTGAATGATCTCTTTTCCTATTCTCCCTCTTCCTTTTACAATGTATTCATTTAAATTAAACATATAAACAACTTATCAAAATAATTTGAAATTCAGAAATGAGTTTATGATGATAAATGCAAATACAGAGTTGATTCTTTTCTCCAGAGTAGGTGTATTTGCTTCAGGTTATGCAGCTAAGAAACTTTAAATACAGGACCAAGTGATGGAAAAGGGTGACCACCATGTCATCTAGGACACACTTTTATTTCAGCTTTCAGGATAAATGATAAGTTAGAGGAGACTGGATAAATCCTTTAACTTCTGGTTTCCCCTTTTAGTGAGAGCAATCATGGAGAAAATGATGATTATTATCTGGGACACTTATTTAGATAAGAGGGCAGGCAAAAGTTCCTTGGCAAGTATTTTGCTTGAAGAAGAAAGATGCAGTAGTACCTACTTTCTTCTCAAAGAAAAACATGGCTAATCCAAAAGACTTTCACATAAATTCACCAAAAAAAGGGTCAGTCTGCCCCAAAGGCCTTGAAAGTGTTTCTGAGACTTATAATATGCCTAGAATATTTTCCCCAGTTCTCCCAAACAGAGAAAGGGGTGAGACTTTGTTATATATAAGTCACTAAGTACAATGTTAATGGGTATGAAAAATCCCCAAGTGTAGTTTGCATCTACCTACCTATCAGGGTTTCTTTTGTTGTTGTTGTTTTTATCACATCTATTAATACTTGCTTGAATTTGAAAACTAGGAAGTATACACACATCCTTCCATCTTTCTTTGAAAGATGAATTTTGGGGCTCAGCATCCTAAAAATATTCCTCTAGTTGAAATTTCTAGTTGGTCTGTATCAGTTATTTGGTGCTATGTAACAAATAATCCCTTAATGCTTGAAATAAGTATTTATTTTCCCTTATGACTCTGGTGATTATTAATTTGAATAGGGCTCATCTTGGCACTATAATCTCTAGCTAGTATAAGCCATGATCACTTACCTAGATACATCCAGGTAGAAGCTGGACAGGACTGAAAATTCCCATATACTGATTTGTGCTTTATATATTCCTCTTAGAAACCTCTCTGACTGAATTTGCATGCTCATTAAGAGTTCATTGTTTATTTTTGTATTTTCCATATTCCTCATTACTATAAAGGTATAACCTTTCCCAAGCCCACAAATAGAAATTTGATCCCATTAGATTTCATTATGAGCCAATAGCAATTTTATCACTGCATTTCAAGTCCCCATTAACAAAACACTTACTTCTCACACTTCCACCCTTTTGCCTATCGGTCATTAGTATGATTTTACAATTTTGTTATGGAAGCAAACTATTCCTTTCAATTATTTAATATTCTTTGAATTATCTGAATCCAGGTGGAAAAGAACTCCTAAATGTTGTGGCTTCATGCAATGCAACAATGACTTATTATTTCTTAGTAATTCAGGTAGTGCTCAGGTCATTGGCCCTTTGACTCTGCTTGGCACTGGCTGGGTCTCTTCATCAGCTGCATTCAGATGGTGACTATCTCTGGCTGAAAGATCCAAGAAGGCTTTGTTCCTATGCCTGGTGCATCTCCATGTGGGTGCTCCTTATCTCTCTCTGTCCTGTCTCTTGCTTTAATAGTCTGCCTCAAGCTTCTTTATATTATGATAGCTCCTTTTATCAAATGGTATAGAGACAGAGGCTGCCAAGCTACTTCAAAGCTAGCCACAGGGTCAAAGGTAGTTCTAAGCCCTGACATGCTAAAAGAGAGGGAAGTGGACTCTGTTGGATGAGAAGAGAGTCAGGTATATAGGAGTAAGGAACAGAAAACCTGTTAATCCATATTCAGAATCTCTCTACTATAATATCTAATCTGTACTACACATTTCACACCAAGGACTCTAATTTCATTGCTTTTCATCTGAGTGACTAAATCTAGGTCGATATACCCTATTAAAGGAGGTGAATATTTTTAGGAACCCAAATAGGGTTCAGCATACCACATGTTTTAGCATATAAATATTTCCTCAGATTTGGAAATTCTATTTTCTTGTGCAAACCACTTGTACACACACACACACACACACACACACACACACATATACCACATATATACAATTCTAAAACTCTTTCAACGACATCTCCTCATTGTCCCTTACCCCTTTGTCCCATCCTTCTGCTTTCTGTTGCTATGAATTTGACTACTCTAGGTACCTAACATACAACAAGGTATGACTAAGTTCACTCCAGGAATATAAGCTTGGTTTAGTATTATAAAATAAAGTTATACACTTTCATTATCAGATTAGAGGAGAAAAGTTGATCATCTTATCCTATGCAGATAAAAATTTGAAAAAAAATCAAAATAATTTTGATTATAAAACAAAATTCAGAAAACAAAACATTAGAGAACTTTATTTGATTTCTGTAAAGAATTTCTTCCTATAAATGCATAGAAAGTATCATGTTTAATGGTGAATCTCTGAAATCATTCTTTTAAAGGGAGAAACAAGACTACAGTAATATCCTCGCTGTCACTGCTATTAGCAATGACATTAGGTCCTCACCAGTGCAATAAACAAGGAAGATAAAGGGAAAGCCTAAAGATTCAAAGGGAAAAAGCAGACTTTTGATTATAGATTGATAGATCTGACTCCAAAGTAAACACAGAAAATCTGAATCAAAAGAGTTCAGCAGTTTGGGGATGTCAAATCCAGACAAAAATCTATTATAAAAATGGGAGGAAATCCTGTCCCATAGCACAACATGGGTGAACTTGGGGATCTCATGCTAAGTATCTAATTACACACTCACAGACACAAACATGAGACACTTTCTTTTTCTTCCAGAAGAAACATTAAGCCAAAGGTGACTCTTCCTATCCCCTTCTCCCAAGTCCCTCTTCTCAGTGCTCAGCCACTGCTAATCTATTCTCTCTACATTTTTAGACATTAATGAATGGAGTTGAACAACATTCAATCTTTTGTGACCTCTTTCTCTTAGCATGGTATTTCTGAGGTCATCATGGTATTTCAGTGTGTCATCATTGAGTATATCATTCTTTCTTAGTATTCCACTTTCGTAGTATTCCACTATGTAGACATGCAGCATTTCTTTCTGTTCATCAGTTGATGGACATTTGGGTTGTTTCTAATTTGGGACTATTATGAATAATGTGCTTCAAATATTCATGTACTTGTATTTGTAGAAACATATTGTCTTTTTTTTGGGGGGGGGATATAGATCTACAGTGTAACTGCTGAGTCATACTGTAACTCTACATAGAACTTCATGAATAATTGCTGAATTGTTTTCCAAAGTGGCTGCACCAGCCTACATATTCCCACCAGCAACATATGAGGATCCCAATTTCTCTACATTTCGCCAACACACAGATTGTAATTGCTGCTGTCCATCTTTTTGCTTATATTCATCCTAGTGGGAGTTAGGTGATTCATGTTACATCCAAAATTTTAAAGTGTTGTGTTCTTTCTGTCAAAAAATGAATTGGATGATTACTGGTGTGGATAGATTAACATCTATGATAAATAATTCCCCAAGTAACCATTGTATAACAGCAACAACAAAAAGTTAATTTCTCATGAAGAGTAAAATGTGGGGAGAAAGGTGTCAGAGTGGGGAGGAAATGGAGCTGTAGTTACCCAGGAAACCCTTTCCAACTATTGTGCATTCTGACATCCTTTTTGTAGAGAAGAGCACAGAACTGGAGAGGTGTTTGGGAAGTGTTAGGCAAGTCTGTGGATAACTTTTATGATCTACTCCAATTTCATTTCTTAGAATTCAATCAATGTCTCACCCCATTATAGAAGAAATTGGAAAATATAATCTTTTTAAATTTTTTTAAAGAGAGAGAGAGAGAGAAATAAAGAGAGAGAGAGAGAGAGAATTTTTTAATATTTATTTTTCAGTTTTTGGTGGATACAACATCTTTATTTTATTTTATGTGGTGCTGAGGATGGAACCCAGCTTCCTGCACATGCCAGGCGAGCATGTTACCGCTTGAGCCACATCTCCAGCCCCATATAATCTTATCAAGTGCCCCCAAATTAAAGAAAATAAACTTGAAGAATACATTGTATTTTTTCTGCCACCATATGTCATAAATAAATATCGGACAATTTGACTTAATGTTCTTGAGTTTTGCTTTCTTGAATGTTCATGAACTTTGCTTTCTAATGCTTACTTGTAGAAATTTATTCAATGACTAGTTATAAAATATTACTGACGTCAGTTCCTCAGCCTTATATTTGTTCTTGTTTTTCACATGATATTTATTCCTAAAATTTTACTTCCCTTTGGTGTGAAAGAATCTTCAAAATTCATATTATCATAGTGAAATTTAATAGCCTCTGGTTTATCAAAGAATCCACTGAACACTTTTTAAAATTATCTTCTATCTACCTACCTACCTTCTTATCCATCTTTAAACACACTCCCTAAATCTGATGTTTAACCTAGTATTATAATGGAAAGTAAAATTATATAACCATATCTGAAGTTTATTAGGTTATTTTACACTGACTTGTTGTTGTTTTCAATACAGATTGTAAACTGCTTGCGTCCATAGATATACTTGTCAAATTTTGAAATTCTAGTATTACTGGATACATAAATACTGAAATTTTCTTGGCATGTAATTTTCTGTGGTGTAAATCTTGTTATATGCATATGTATGGTATGTACACACTGATAGTACCAAAACCCTAGGCAGTAACTTTTGGACATAAATTTTGTTCTTTATGTAAATATTCATGATTCAACTTTCTTTAATTTACAAAGCTTTTTATTTGAAAACAGGCAAATGAAACCCTATTTTTATATTCATATGCCACACATGATCTTGAAACTAAATTGTTTTTATTGTATAATTTTTTAATATTAATATTTTTTCTGGGTTGGTCAGCAATTGTCAATTCAACCTTTTGATTAACACTTTTGAGGCTTTATTTAACATAGTAGATTATTAAATTTTTCTAATTTTCCTTTTTATCTTGTCTTCTCAATTCCACCCTTTCATGTTAGATTATAAGCACTCAAGTACTAATCAAGATAGTGAAGTAATGATTCATATAAGTTTTGATCATTATGTAGAAAGTACATTGATATGACTGAGATCAAAGAAGTGAAGTTAAATGTTGAATTACTCTATAGACAATTAACTCCTGAATGGTATATTACTTAGTCCAAAACACACAGAAGATAATACTGAGCTGGAATATGATATGTTGTGAAGTTCACAAAGTAATGAGCATTATCTTACACAATTCTACAGATTCTACAACAGATCTCTACATGTAGTGGATGGGAAAAGAAAAGTATATGGAAATTCAGCTGTGACTTAATTTATCACCTATGCCTGTTGATAATATAACATTTTAATTGCTCCAGAGAATCAAGGAAGACAGGATATGGTAACTCCAGGATATTTGAATCTCCAGTTATCTGTCATCAGATAATCTGTTTTATTTTTTTATAAATAGGTGTTCTGATAGTTTGCAATACAGTAATTATGGTTTGATCTCCCACCCCTGCCCCATGCTGACATTTATTAGGATGAATTCTTAATAGACCTGGAAATCTAGGAACATTTACTATTAAATTATAGGAATTATTATGGTGCTATTCTTCAATTATATCTTCCCAAATATTTTACATGCCCTATAATTCTATGATTCCTAATAAGTGGGGTGGTTATCTCTAAGAGTGATCCATAATTTAAAAATTTTTTCTTCTCGTTGTCTACCTTTCCCTTTATTATTTTTCAGGAGTCTTCCTTAATTTCATGTTATAATTCTTAAAAATAAAAGTAGGGCATTTTAGTTTTCTCAATAGTTATTTTAAAATATTTGTTCATATAAGATTCATATAAGGTGTCAAGATGGTACAGTGGGATCTAGTATACCCTTAAATGTGGCTACCCTTGACCACATAAAATACTGTACCCAAACCAGATGATTAGCATCAATACAATGTGTGCAGAGGGATCTATGTGATTTCATTTGTATGTGCATAGATCTGTGTATAAGCTGCCATAATCAAGATATAGCATTTTTCCATTTTGGTAATTTTATTTGATTTGAAGTCTTTATTTGGTATTAATAAAGCTACTACTTCTTTCTTTTCCTTTTTCTTTTTTAGAGGTTCAAGTCACCTCCCTGGCTCAGTTTTGTTGAGGAGCTCACAGCCAGTGGTGGTAGCCACAATAAGGGGCAGTTGTCACATACTGAGCCAGAAGGAGAGAGAGAGAGAGAGAGAGAGAGAGAGAGAGCGAGCTTGGGGTGAGGGTGTATAGGTGGATGGGTGGGGCCAGGCTTGCCCTGTTGATAATAACCCTCTCAGGAGAGCTATCAAAGAAATACCTCGCTGTCCTCAGTGACCTAAGAACTCCCAGTAGGACCTCCCAAAAGTTCCACCTGCTCCCAAATGTGCTATCAGGGGGTTCAAGACTTTACCAACAAATGGGCCCTTGGGGGGTCACAAACCACATTTAAAACACAGCACCCTCTTAAATTTCAATTAGTTAACTTAGACATAACAGAGATTTAAAAAGTAAACCTGTGATAGTGCTGAAAAAAAAAATGGTCCTGTTTTGCCTTTATCACATTCTCTCTTGACCACACTCTTGAGTGCTTCCTCATTTCAGTCCTGCAGTGCCCCACAGTGATTAAAATTAAAGGGTCCCTCAGAAAGGGATCTCAGAAAGGACCATAATGACTGACAATTCATGGTGTTTCCCAGATACACTCATAATCTTTCCCACATCCCTGAAAGGTCCCTATTCTTTTTTTTTTCTTTTTTTTTTTAATTAGTTATAAATGACAGTCGAATGCATTTTGACACAATGTACACAAATGGAACACGACTTCTCCTTCATATTGCTGTATATGGTGCAAGCACTCCTTGGTCTAATCCCTGGTACTTCTTTTCTTTTGATTACTACTTGAATGCTGTATTTTCACCATTTTTTGGCCTTCAATCTCCCTCTCTCTCCCCCTCTCTCTTCTTCCCCTCTCTGTTCTCCCTGCTTCCTCCCTCCCTTCCCCTTCCTATCTCCCCCTCCCCCTTCCTGCTACTCCAGCAGAGAAGAAAGAGGTACAGGTACATTTGCATGGGGAGGAGGTCCAGTCTACTTTGTGGCTACTGACCCCATGGGGGTTGGAAGCACACCGCTATACTCTACAAGGGTGCAAGATTAGTTTCCATTGGTCTTTCCAACAGGGATTGTAGTTTTTTGGTGATTTTTGTCTGGAGTTGGGTAGTTCATGTCCAAAAGTTCTCTCATATGAAACCCCCTCTTTCCATCCTTTGGCTGGGAAGAATGTTTTGGAGCTTTTTATTTTGTTGTGCTTGTTGGTGCTTGATAGGCTTCTCCACCATGCAATCTGGGATAGATGAGGCCAATGGAAAACCCAGGAAGTGCACCATTGTGTTGCCCCTTGTTTTGCAAAGTCATGAGGAAGTCTGCCTTCTTGTCCCTGCCTTCCAGAGCTATCTTTCATTTACTTGATATTTAATGCCCAGGACATTTAGTTGTACTTGGCAGAACAAACAAAGGAAACCATGTCTCCTTCATCTTTCCAGAAACAGAAGCATTCTGTTTATTTACCTAGAGCTCACCCTCATTTCTTTACTCAAAGCATCATATAATTGTTTTGTATCTTGCCTCTCCAATCACAGTAATTATAGCTGGATTTTCCCCTAAATCGTCCTCTCTTCATCATTTAGCTTGTTTAGGTCCTCCTCCTTCTTCTATTTTTCTATACTAAGAAATCTGGAGTCCTTTTTTTTTTTTTTTTAAGAGTAAGATACTAAAAATCTGATTGGAATCTCTTTGTAAGTGGACAAGTATTCCTGATTATTGGTTTTAGTGTTATATGAATGTGAGCTAAGCTATCCTCAAAATTTTAAATGGAGTATAAAATATAATTTTTCATATGCAGAAGTCCATTTCCCTGGAGTGGTTCAGTTTCTTTCATACTCAGATGCTCTTTCCTAGTTAAAATGAGCTATAATTCCAAGTACTTCAATTCTAGAAGTGGGTAGAAGAAGTCCAGAGCTCAATTATCTGGTATGTACAATTTCACTTAGTCTTCATTTTCAACATCTATCTTTTCACTTATATATCCTTGTAAACCCTCTCTGTTATCACAAAAGTCCTAGAGTTGCTTCCATGAATTCTTTTTTCGCCTCTTTCTGGTAGAAGGAGTCATGGTCTCATCTCATCAGTTCCTATCCATGTTTTCAGCCTATCCCTATGTTTTCAACTTAGTACCTTGACTTACTGCTCCTCAGGTAAAGTGAGTCTCTGATTCCTGCACACTGGGGGAGTTCTATAGGAAAACAGGCATGCCTTTTACCAGTACAAATGTCTATAGTCACCCTAGTTATAACTTCTCTAACCAAGCTGGTGATCATTCTTCTGTCTTATCTGTAACCTGCAAATTGTTAAACATCACTTAGACACTCTAATTTCTCCTCTTTTTCCTGCCCTTGTGATTTATATTCTTAATATTATCATACTGGTTTTTATTTTTCACTTTAATGGAATTTAGCAAAGCAGAGGGAAGACTCACATGGCCACTATATCAGCTCACATGGACACCATTTGCCCTACAGAATTGCACTACTTGCTTACCATTCCTACTGGGCAAGTGGATAGTTGATGCTATGAGCCACCTGAGGTTGATGAGCTGCAATTTTCTTAGCTAATTTGAACACTTCAGTATATTTTTTGACATTCTATGTTTGAGCCCATTATACTTTAATTATATATTAAGCCATGTATGTCAGGCCTCATGAATAACCTAATCACTGATAAATAATTGCATTTTGCCTTCAAAGGAGCAAGTGAACTTCAAACAGACATGGATAGGATAAGGCCATAAGTCCATTTGAGAATAAATTTATTAAGATGAGAAAAGACAGAAAGCTGTGACTTACTAATCAACTATGATTTTTCTTTTTGGTAGCTATAAAGTATAGTGAAGAGTCACTATAAATTTTATATAGGACTTGGTTTTATATTAATAGTTCTAACAACTGTATTCATCTATTTGTCACACACGTGATGCCTAAAAACAGTTCATTGATATGCATCATGTTCATTCTAGCTAGCCTATGGATTCAAAGGGACCTATTATAATGTCCATGTCTTGTTCTTTTAGTTTTTCTACTTATCTAAATTCTCCTTAAGGTAACTCCTCACCCCCATTAAATCTTTCTAGGTTAGTTCAGTAGTTGAATCACCTGTCCTTAGTATCAATACAAATTGTTGCTCCTGATTCCTTGTCTCTGTCTCTCCTCTGAACCATCTGGCTAATCTAAGTTTGGTTTGGAACCAGAGGTTATTCTAAGATTCCACTGGCTATACTGGTCTCTGTGTGCATTAGAAGCTTGTTTCAGGCATCTCCAGCGTCTCTGTCAGTATTTGCTTCTGCAGCCCTGACTCACTGCTGATGATTACCATGGCTGTAGCTGGTGCCGGTTCCTCCCTGAGCCACCTGGCACTTCTGCTGTCTGACAGCCCAATGGTGACCAGTCTGTGGTGAAATAGAAAAGGAAATGGATTCGCCCCCTCTCAGATTAGCTCTCCATGGTTCTGAGGGGAACCTTGCTTTGGGTTCCAAGTTGTCACAGGGTGTAACAAACAGCATTCCCACAGAGACTTTTAGCATATTCCCTTCAGGTAGTAGTTTCAGGGCAGAATCAAGACCTAGAACCATGGTTTTCTTTTGAAGACCTCATTTTCACGTGACAGTAGTTCTTCGCAAAAGATAATTTTGCCTCCCAGGGGACATCTGTGAAGGTCTGCAGATATGTACAGGTGTCACAACATGGTGATGGTGGGATGTTTCTGGCATCTAGTGGGTAGAGGGCAGAGATCCTGAAAAACCTTCTGCAGTCACAGGACAGCTACCCACCACAAGATTTTTCACCTGGGTCAAAATGTCAAATGTGCCAAAATGGAGAAAGCTTGTCACAGAGGAATGGAATGAGAAGGGCAAGCATACTACAATCATGACAGAGAAATCCTGCAAATTCCAATCTTCCTGTGGCTGATACACATTTTTTTTTCCTGCAGAAAGGAATGCTTTGGAAGTGGTCCAAAATGAACATACTATATACCTAATTCTGCTTTAAGTGCAGGAACATGCTAACCAGTTCACAATGTAATGATTGCACCAGAATTTGTGGAATGACATGAGGGAACACAGTTGTTCAATTTCTAACTTTTTTAGTAGGCTTATTTCATGTAAATTTCTGCATGCTGAAAAACTCTTTCCCTTGACTTTAAAAATAAATTCCAAGAAGGGGAGATAACTGTGGGTTAAGATGATATAATAGTGCCTTATTTTAGCTTTCCATGAAGATGTCAATGTTTCATAAGAATAAAACTATGCAAGGCTAACAAAAGACCTCATGGAAGCATCTGACAGAAATTCTAAGTGAGAGGGATGATGATTGCAAACAACAAAGCTGAGATAGAAGACGCTGGTTGTTGGGGAATGAAGTACGTCTTTGGTTTGCCTTTACTGCCAAGGTTTTGGGGTTGCAACAAGTGCAAACCTATGAATTCCCATGGCACTCCTAACTGATCAGCATGCACTGAGAACTAAACTGTGAAGCAGCCAGAAATTCTTCTGTCTACATTTTCACCTCCACCTACTCCACCCTTTCTTATTCCCTTTCCATTTGCAGCCTTTAGCATACATTGGGCAGCAAAACTTCAGCAGACTTTAATTCTGCTCTGGAGTGTCATACTTTGTGAGTTGCCACTTGGCAGTATAGATTGTATTTTCCATTGTGAAGGACTGTCAGGGGTGGCTAGCACCTCACCAGGGAATTATTGCCTGCTTGGAGGGATAAGCCTCCTAAGAATTTGAAGTCTAGAATAATTAGCTAAGAACAAAAGATAAAGTCAGGAAGATAATTTCAAAAAATTGGAGCCTCTGATAGATCCAGTCCTCATGGAGCTGAAGCCCAACAATTAGAAAATGGCTTGCATGGTTTATTTAAGGAGGTACATGAAATGCATAAGGTTATAGGGGTGGAGCCTTGCTTCCTGATGTTTTGCAGCCAGCAGATTAATTGGCCTCTTGGCAGGTCACACCCATCTCAGAGGAGCTGTGTGGCTACAGCAGGTCACCCCATCTCTGGTGCTATATGGGACTTTTGGCAAAGCTTGAATAGGGCTCACAATGTGTCTGGGCAGTCAACCAGAGGAATTGTCCACTGGAAGTGCCCAGAAACCAGATTATCCTATTCACTAGGCTCTGATGAACAATGTAGTCCACACCAGCCCATGGACGGCTCTGAACGAAGGACAATCTTTCCTCTATCTTAGATGTTAGAAGAGGAATCCGGAGGTATCTGGGGAACAGTGAAGAAGCTTGGGGAGTCATGTCTATTGTTGTGCCCTAGGATCCAGTATATGGCTTATGTTAGCTTCCTATTGCTGCTTATCACAAACTTAGTGATTTAATGTAACAATCATTTTTCTAGAATCAGGAGATCAAAAGTTTAGGATGGGTTTCACTTGGCAAAACTCAAGTTTTCACCTTTCAGCTTCTAGAAGCCACCCACCATCCTTGGCTCGCAGCTCCTCTCTCCACCTTCAAAGCCATCTTTCTCACATTACCCCATGTTAGTTCTCTGCTATTGTCTTTATGTCTTTTCTGCCTTCCTTTTTCTCTTACAAGGAAATGTGTAGTACCTCAGGCCACCTGGAAGCACAGAACAATCTTTCCATCTTCAGGTCCTATACATAATCACATCTGCAAAGTCCATTTTGCCATGTGAGATTCATAGGTCCTAGGGATTAGAACTGGACTATCTTTTGGGGACAGGGTGTGTCTTTCTGCCAACTACATAGTACTTTACTAAAAAAATTAGTGCATGAACTCAGTGATTTTCTTAGTATTCATTTATAGGATATTTGAGTGCTAGGCCAGATCATCTGTGGTCACAGAACATTCAGAAATAGTTATGGCTCAGATTATAAATAGAAAGACTAAATAGCTGCACTTTACCTGTTTCCTCACTAAGTTTTCCTTTTATTCTCTTTGACTGTCTACCTGACCAATGCTACCTTCTTAGCTTATTGCTTTAGCTCTTCTACTTTGTGCCAATAATTCCTCCAAACTCTATATGTATGTGTGTGTGTGTGTGTGTGTGTGTGTGTGTGTATAATGTGATTTCAGCTTATCAACAATATTATAAAGTGTGTGTTTTTATTATACACAAGTAAGGGACATTCACTTGACTTCCTGCTCTGTCACCATTTCTGTTTGGGCACAGCAGAAACGGTGTTCTGGCCTGTGCCTGAGAGGCAGAGGTACCAGGCAGATTCACAATGTGTTAAAGAGCTCGAATAAAATGCTAATTCTTTACTTTCTTCTTGATATGATCAAGATGGTGAGGCCAAGTATTTCTATTTCAGTTAAAATTCTTATCAGTCTAAAATCCTATCAGGAGATGTCATTAATCAGAAGTAGAAAGATTGTGACTCCTCTAAGCACCGCCCTGAAGCTTATATCTTTATCTGTCACTTTAATTGGAATTTGTCACTATACACATATACCTGTGAGAGTTTAGAAACCCAATCAAAGCGTGGGATATAACAGCACAGAAGAAAGAAAAAAAAATCATGTTCTAGAGAAAGAAATAATAACACTTGTTCCTAGTGCTGTTCTTTTTTTCTATCTTTCATAGACTTCTCGGACTTTGGATTCTGCTTGTCTGTCTATAACTATGGTGTGCATCTGAAGAAATGTGAAATAAAAATAAAATCTACTTTTGTTTCAGGCAAACTTGGCCTTGCCTCTGAGTACATCTGATATTGTGCAAATGCTTTCTCCAGACGTGTTTTTCCTTTTGCAAGATGAAGATAGATTGTCTGTCTTGAGGGGTCAATATTGAGATTTGCCATGTTGCTGATTTGTGGTCAACATATGCCAAATCCTTTTTATAATATGATTTTTAATATTGTCATGCAATAATGATATTCAGCTCATTGTATTTATGCATTTCATACATAAATATGCAGAAAGTTCTTGGTGTAATACCTGCCCCTCGAATCATATAAATTCTAGTTATTGAGACTATTGTTTTTGTCCTGATATTTACTTTATTAATATTAGCTTACCTTTGCATCATGTTTGTGCCTGCCTTTCTAAACCAAACTTTTCCCATTTTCTATGCAAGCAAAATACCCGGACGTTATATTCAATCTCCCTGCTTTGTGATACTTGCTTGCTTCTCCTGATATTATTTAAAACCCTTGACCCTGATCAATTCCATCTAAACTAATAATATCTAAAAACACCCTTCAACCTGGACAGTCTTCTGGAATTAGCTTGGCCTCTGCTGACTTTCCTTTGTTCCACCATAATGAACACCCCAGTATGGCAATACCCCTAGACCTTATGAATATTATGAAATCATAAAGCCAAGATATTATTTGATAAGTTGTCACTCTGTGAACTAAAATACTTCTGTGCATCCAATTCTCTGTCCTGATGATACAGAACAAGGCATTTTTTTTTTTTTCCTGTAAGAGGCCAGATAGTAAATTGTTAAGGCTTTGCAGGCCAGACAGTCTCTGTGGCAATCACTCTGCAGATATGACACAGAAACAGCCATAAACAATATGAAAATGAGCGGACATAGCAATATTCAAATAAATCTATTTGAGAATATAAGTGGCAGGCTGTATTTGCCTCATGAGCCCTATCACCTACCCCTGTCTTACATCATGCATTTTTCGGTAAGTGTAATATCATCCCCAAGAGAGCATAAATTGGATCTTGGAAGGTATGCGTGCAAAAATCTTATAATTTTTTATATAAAAGAGTGTGTATGTGTGTGTGTTATAAAAAAAAAAACATTATTTTGTGCCCAGTAGTGTCGCTCAAAATTTCATATCTACACAGAATGTTGGAATGCGATGATATTTGGAAATAGGGTCTTAGTAGATATAATTGTTAAGATGAGGTCATGTGGATGAGAGTGGGCCCTAATCCAATGATTGGTGACTTCCCAAGAAAAAGAAAGTGTGGCCACAGAGACAGTAACAGAGAGAAGACCCTATGATGATCCATTGGAATGATGTACTGACCAATCAAAGAATGTGAAAATTCATGGTAATGACCAGGAACTCAGAAGAGGCACAGAAAGACCCTCACCTGTAATCTTCAGAGACAGTAATGGCCCTGCTGGCATCCTGATTCCAGACTTCTGCCCTCCAGAGCTGTTAGAGAATGTTGTGGACCTCCCTGTTTCTGGTTATTTGTCATGGCGGCCGTAGGGGATAAGACACAGATATACAGTATATCAGTGGTATTGAAATTATTAGATTATTAGATAATTGGAAGAAAATATTCAGACAGAAACTTGGGCGATGATGATGATGATGATAAATAAATAAATAAATAAATAAATAAATAAATAAATAAAAACTGAGGAATGATGCTCTAGATGCATCATTTTCCTGATCAACTTAACTGGGTTTGGGGCCAGACCCAAAATTATGAAAATATTTTCTGCTTTTCTAAACCTGGCCCCTTGTCAACCCTGAAAACACTGTTGACTGGGTTTTACCCTAACTTTCTTCATAGTTGTTCTATTTTTGTTTCATCAGATGGACTAGACCTTTGCCCTCTTCACCTCTATCTGCATGATAAAGACACACAGCATCCCTAACTGAAGTGCAAGCTCAACCTTAGGGGGCTTTCCACTGTCTAAGGATGCTTAAGAATGTAGCTGTTACAGCTCTAACCTCCAATGGTAGACAGAATGAAACAAGAACAGCTATAATTCTGGGACACTGCTGAACTTGTTACATTCATAGTGTGGACCAGATTATGAACTAAGTACTGTGAGCTCAATGTTCATAAGCCCGATTTAAAAAGAATAAAACTGAAGCTTAGAGGTGCTAAGAAACTTCCCCAAGGTCACATTTGTTGCAGTTGTCAGGTCTGAACTTAATGCAAGTTTTCATACTTTTAATTCTGTTACTTAGAATCTGAGACCCACATGAAGAAAGGATCTAGGGGAGTCTGGAATCCACCACTGCAAAGGCTATGATTCTTTAAATTAGCTGCTCCTGCTAGAATGGAATGATCCTAAAAGACTAGAAACAGAGCTTTCTTACCCAGGAATTCTGTTGTCTGGTCAGCCTGGAAATACTGCAATGGCCAGTCATGGGTTCAGCAGGGAAACACATGGCTCTTAATATCTCAGGTGGACCTGTTTGTACTTAACTCCTAATAATTCCAATCTATAAAATCAGCCTCCTATTGCCCCCAAAAGGTTGCATAATTTATTCAATAAATGGCAATTAATCTTCAATTTTGGAAGAAGATGGTGGGGAAAGAAATGGGGAGAAGTGGGTCAAAGGGGACCAACTTGAAATTATATAGGATGAATAAGTCTGGAGGTCTAATGTTGAACATGAGGATTGTAATCAATAATAGTGCCTTGCATTCTGAAAATGTTCTCAAATAGCTTCTATGTGCTCTTATCCCTCACACACACACAAATAACTATGGTAATTGATGGATAGGTTAATTTGCTTGTCTATAGTAATCATGTCATTATGTATATGCATATCAGAACATTACTCATGCACTTTAAATACTTAAAATAATTCAAAAAAATAATCACCTAGATATAACTCTCGGCCCTGGAAAAAAGCAAATATTTTTAGAAGATAAAAATATCTGTTTTCATGGAGCTTCCATTATATTGGCAGTAGAGAACATAACAATATATAAAATAAATAATAAAACATGTCTGCTATGCCAGTGTGATGATACTGGTATAAGTGGCTGAGAGCACTAACAGTGTGACCTAAGCCAACTCACCTTTCTGCATCTGATTTTCTGCATTTGTAAAGTGAGCACAATAACATAGCCTACCACATAGGACTGTCAGAGGAGTGACAGGTGGAAGACACAGCTCTCAGCCTGGTGTGCACACACGCACGCACTCATTATTACAAGGAAAAATAAAGGCAGATCTGGAGCTAGGTGTTGTGGGGTGGCAGCAGCAGGGATGATTGAGGAGAAGTTTAGATTTAGAAAATGCTGGTTTTCAATCTTGACCCTGCTACTTGCTTTGTTGTCTTAGAGAAGATAACTGAGCCTCAGTCTTTGGTATTTTGATATTATGCTGTAAAATAGATATAACACTATCTATCTTGTGAGTTGGAGATAGAGTGAGATGGATAGAATTAAATAGCACTGGTGAAGCTCACAGGGGTTGGTAACAAAATAAATATAGGATACATGAGTCTGTTTCCTTCATCTCTCAGCCTTGGTTAAGAGGGAGACTTCTCCCAATACCCTGGATAGGGATACTGAAGAAGATTCTGGCATTCCCCTGTGACCCGTATCACTCTAAAGAAATGTTCAATGTCATTATAAGTGCCAGTCTTTTGCTTTTGTCATTTACTCGAGCTCTCCTGTAAAAAAAAATGAAATATTAAGAAATATCTCTTTTTGTGAATAATCGGGACCTTGCAATAACCCATGAACCCTGGCGTCGTATTCACAGGCACACCAACCAAAGCACCTTACATGAGCTTCCATGCTTATCTGTAGACAGAACTAAACATGAACTCCTGCCATGACCATAGGACTCCAAGTCTGAGATTCCTCTTGGGGAGACCATCACACATGCTTATCTCCCAGGGTAGTGTCTGTGGGTTCACTCACTAGAAGATTCTAACATACTACTATTCTTCTGTCTTTTTTTTTAATTAACATCTTTTAAAAGTACCTATTTACTAACCAGTAATTATATAAATGGAGATACCATTTGGTATAACTATATCTTATTAGCTAAAATCAGAAAAACCACAATCTCTGTTTATATCTAAGTGGCTTGAATATTTATGTATAAATTAATAACAATGGAAAAATTATAAAATTTAAGATTTCCAAAATCAGTTCTGCATGGAAAACAATTGTTACTTTTCTTTGGTTGTCTCAAAATTCTTTAAAATCTTCTTTAAATTTGCCCTCAAACAAGACTACATGAGGACAAATGGAAAAGAACATTCCAGAAAAAGTATGACTATTTTTAAATTATATAGCACTTAATAAACCTTGAAATGATCCAAACAAATCTTTGAATATTTTCTTAACTTTTTAAAGCAAAACAGTAGAACTTCTCTACTTATCCATGCATAAATGAGGAAACATGCTATACTTCTGTTAAAACCAAGTTTACATTCTGAAAAGAAATACACATACATAAGTAGCTAAGGCATTGACTGAATGTTTACCAATAAAGTACTAGAAAATCTGTTTTAATTGACAGAAATCTGCTTATTAATTTTGTTAAAATTCATAAGCTTATCAAATCTTTGACGTTTATTCCTTTCTTATTGCTGTTTTTTTCTCCAACTGTAAGCAACCTTTATGAATTTATGCGCCTTTTGTTGTTGTTTGTTAGTCTGGGTTTTCTGTACGTGGGATTGAACCCAGCCCTTTTTATAAAAGCTCATTTAAAAATATTAATATTCAATGATAAAGAATACTTGGATTCATTTAATGTATTCCAAAGTCGCTAACTTTATTTAGCATAACCAAACATTTCAGTTGCTGAATAAAAAAATCATACTCTCTAGGAACAGAAATGCAGCTGAAGTCTAGGTTTTCTTCTAGATGATTAATTTATTGATTTCTTTATCCAACAAATATTTATTGGATCCTTGTGTGATAGAAAATGTGTCACTTTCTGGAAGAAAAGTTAAATAATGCAGGGTCACTGTTTTTAAGGATCTAATATACTTGAACACTCCATGAGGATGGTATGCTGACTTTGTATTCTCCATGTCTACAACAGTAATCCACAGTCCTATGTACTTTAAAAAACAATTTTAAAGACATAATTTTTATATTTATATATGTTTATAATTATATTTATTTACCATGTATTTCATTAATATAGTTTATGTGAGAATATATGCAAATAAAACTATTTTTGAATTATATAAAGCTCTTCTATAATCTGGAATATGCTGACTTTTTATTCTTGCAGGTTACATTTGGGATTTTACATTTCTCTTGGGTCTAAGAAATAGTTTGGAATATGGATTGTGAAAGTAGGACCCACTCAACCACCACTGTGTAGTTCTGTTTTACAAACATATTTATTCCAGCTGTGTAAAGTTTTGTACAAAGAACTATTTAAGCAACTGAAAATTTAAAAAATTATATATTCTGTAATGTAATTATGTATATTTAAAAATAAGAATTAAAATATAATACTGGCTAAGCTAAGCCCTATCTCCAATCATTTAAATGAGGATATGTGGGTTTGGAGCAGGACATTCGTTTTTTAAAAAGAAAAAAAAGTTTCTGCTATGATTTGAAAACCACTGTATGGAAAAAGAAAAAAAGAGAGAGAGAGAGAAAGAAAGAAAGAAATAGACAGTATAGGACCACTGTTCTAGACACTGAGAATAAACTTTTACTGGGTGCTTACTACTCTCCCAAACACTGCTTTCAGATTCTTCACACTCTCCTTTACTTATCACGAAGCCCTGTAGCAAAAGTACTATTCTTATCTTCACTCCAAAGATGAAAATGCTGAGGCACAAAGTCATTAGGAAGCTTATACAATGGCACTGAGGCAGAATGCTTTGGAGTAAGACAGAGTGGTGCCACCTGGCTGTTGCTCAGTATAGAATGCTGCCTAGGCTGAGTACCGGGCATTGGTCACTGCCATTGTAAGTTGGGTACAAAGGGATCCATTCATGTGAAGCACAAACCTGGCCCTGAAGGTGAAGTAGTCAGAAGGCCCTTTTTACTTCTTTCCTTGATGGTTTGAAATACCAACAACTGTGATAACTAAAGTTTTATAGAGTTCACAGTTTTCCATCATGGAAATTAACATCGAAGACCTTATGTTCTAGAGACACTCAGGAGCTTCCTCTACCGACAGTATCCTCAGCATATTTTAATTCAAGACGTACAAAAGCTGCAGATATTGTTTCAGGGAGAGAGGTAACGGAGCCATGGTGTTTAAAAAATTGATAAAATTAAAGGAAAGGCATTTTGAGCCCTAATGTAAATAGAAGCAAAAATATGTGAACAAGTAATAATTTCAGAAAAATGAAAGAAATTTTCCAATGACTGAAAGATGAATCACTGTTACTCTACCAGAGTTCAAAGCAATACCTAGGGAGCAGCCTCCTTGGACCAGGTCTTCAGGTGCAGCAGCCTGCCAGCCCTGAAGGTTTCATCTCTGCACTGCTTTCCACAAGGCTAGCTACCAATGAGCAAATTTGTAGGACCCGGCGCTGTACATTTTAGGCAGCACTCAAAGTAAACATTTGTACTTGCCAAACAGAGAAACCTGGGACCTAATGTTCATGTCAGAAATGTATTATACAGTAACAATCGAATCTTGGCTTTCTGTAACACCCTTTGAGCCCATCATCAGTGAATATGGTACAAATTTAAATAGAGATTATGCAAATACCTATAATACAAGGATGCCAACATCAATTCCATGATGTTTCTCAAAGCAAAGCAATACCAGAAAAGACATGGCTTTCATTTTAATTGCATTAAAATTGGTCTCTTTTGAAATATTTTCCTGGGAATAAAAAGGAGATGAAATCATATTTTTCTCATTTTTTGGAAGAATTACATGTTATCATACAACAATTCACCATTCATAGAGAAGACCCAAACCAATTTAAAAATATTTCTTAGGTACTAAGTATAAGAACTTGAATCTAAGTTCCACTAAATAGTCAATAAAGAGTGTAAAGAAAAACATGCAATTATGGTCTTCATTGGTAAGGAAATGAGTTCTTGTGATAAACTATAACTGTGGCAAAAGATGTGACAATCTTTTCATTTAAAAGAGTAAAAGGAAACTATTCAACATCTATTTGCATTTTTCATTTTTAACCGTTGGTGATATTTCTCTTCCAGTGTGACTGTCTCTGAAACATGTTTCATGGACACAATGGTTGACCCTAACCCACCCAGCAGTGCATAGAGACTTGCTGGTATGCATCAAAATGGCATTTCAATTTTAATTTCTTTGGGTTTCTTTTTTGCTATCAAACATAAGAACATTATTCATCTGCTTTTAGTAAAGCATTCATCTGTTTTGGTGCAGGCCCATCAAGGAATTTCAAGATCGAATGATAGGAGTCTCAAAAGATGAGAATCTACTTTTTTTTCTAATACACTCAGAAAGATTTTCTTCATCTACAAAAGACCATCTCATAAAGAATTCAAGCTCAGTGCCTCAAGCAATAGGTTATATTCTTGTAATGCTCTTAAAATATGAGAGACTAACAGACAAATGTGGTAACAATAATTCATTTTTGAAACATGGGTAATATGATCTTATTTTTACTACTCAGACACAAAAATAAGTAAGTTTTCCAGGCATAGAATTGAAAGCATTATTGTCTGTTAGAAATATAAAGTGGGAATTGAGGCAGAGTTGTACCATCTAGAACATATTACAACTCTTAGAAAAACAGCTTCCTTCCTCTTACCAGGACAGATGGCAAAATATGAGCACCTATTATATATATATATATATATATATATATATATATATATATACACACACACACACACACACACACACATACATATTTTGTGTATGTGTATGTATAAACAATTTTGTGACAAACAATTTATATATATATATGTATACACACAAATACATATATACATTGTGTATATTGTGATATCGTGTGTGTGTATATATATACACACACACACACACACAAATACATATATATGTATGTTTTCCTCCCAATACTAACAAATATGGCTGTTATGTTTTTTCATAAATGTACCTGACTTATCCTTTTTGTAACAGGTGAGATGTCCACTATGGTTGGATGACTCCAATATGTATTGACTCATTCAGCAAGAGTGTTAAATAAAAGGGAGTTTTACTCAGACTATGTCTTTAACTTCAAAATCCATTTTCTAACCTTTGAAATTTTAGTGAAAAGCAGTCTATTTTTCCTGTGCTCTCAGGGAAACTTGCTGCATTCACATTGCTAACTCTGGAGTAGTTTTTGTGACATTGTTTTGTAGGTGAAACCTTTCTTTTTTTTTCTTTAATTTTTATTGTTGGTTGTTCAAAACATTACATAGTTCTTGACATATCATATTTCACACTTTGATTCAAGTGGGTTATGAACTCCCATTTTTACCCCGTATATAGATTGCAGCATCACATCAGTTACACATCCACTGTTTTACATATTGCTATACTAGTGTCTGTTGTATTCTGCTGCCTTTCCTATCTTCTACTATCCCCCATCCCCTCCCCTCCCATCTTCTCTCTCTACCCTATCTACTGTAATTCATTTCTCCCCCTTGTTTTTTTCCCCTTTCCCCTCACTTCCTCTTGTATGTAATTTTGTATAACCATGAGGGTCTCCTTCCATTTCCATGCAATTTCCCTTCTCTTTCCTTTTCCCTCCCACCTCTCACCCTGTTTAATCTTCTTCTCATGCTCTTCCTCCCAACTCTGTTCTTAGTTACTCTCCTTATATCAAAGAAAACATTTGGCATTTGTTTTTTAGGGATTGGCTAGCTTCACTTAGCATAATCTGCTCTAATGCCATCCATTTCCCTCCAAATCCTATGATTTTGTCAGTTTTTAATGCAGAGTATTACTCCATTGTGTATAAATGCCACACTTTTTTTATCCATTCATCTATTGAAGGGCATCTAGGTTGGTTCCACAGTCTTGCTATTGTGAATTGTGCTGCTATGAACATCGATGTAGCAGTGTCCCTGTAGCATGCTCTTTTTAGGTCTTTAGGGAATAGACCGAGAAGGGGAATAGCTGGGTCAAATGGTTGTTCCATTCCCAGCTTTCCAAGAAATCTCCATACCACTTTCCAAATTGGCTGCACCAATTTGCAGTCCCACCAGCAATGTACAAGTGTACCCTTTTCCCAACATCCTCGCCAGCACTTGTTGTTGTTTGACTTCAGAATGGCTGCCAATCTTACTGGAGTGAGATGGTATCTTAGGGTGGTTTTGATTTGCATTTCTCTGACTGCTAGAGATGGTGAGCATTTTTTCATGTACTTGTTGATTGATTGTATGTCCTCCTCTGAGAAGCATCTGTTCAGGTCCTTGGCCCATTTGTTGATTGAGTTATTCGTTTTCTTATTGTTTAATTTTTTGAGTTCTTTGTATACTCTGGATATTAGGGCTCTATCTGAAGTGTGAGGAGTAAAGATTTGTTCCCAGGATGTAGGCTCCCTATTTACCTCTCTTATTGTTTCTTTTGCTGAGAAAAAACTTTTTAGTTTGAGTAAGTCCCATTTGTTGATTCTAGTTATTAACTCTTGTGCTATGGGTGTCCTATTGAGGAATTTGGAGCCTGACCCCACAGTATGTATATCATAGCCAACTTTTTCTTGTATCAGACGCCATATCTCTGATTTAATATCAAGCTCCTTGATCCATTTTGAGTTAACTTTTGTGCATGGCGAGAGAAAGGGATTCAGTTTCATTTTGTTGCATATGGATTTCCAGTTTTCCCAGCACCATTTGTTGAAGATGCTATCCTTTCTCCATTTCATGCTTTTAGCCCCTTTATCAAATATAAGATAGTTGTAGTTTTGTGGATTGGTTTCTGTGTCCTCTATTTTGTACCATTGGTCCACCTGCCTGTTTTGATACCAGTACCATGCTGTTTTTGTTACTATTGCTCTGCAATTGAGGAAATAGAAGAAACCATCAAAAGACTACCAACTAAGAAAAGCCCAGGACCGGATGGGTATACAGCAGAGTTTTACAAAACTTTTAAAGAGGAACTAATACCAATATTTTTCAAGCTATTTCAGGAAATAGAAAAAGAGGGAGAACTTCCAAATTCATTCTATGAGGCCAACATCACCCTGATTCCTAAACCAGACAAAGACACTTCAAAGAAAGAAAACTACAGACCAATATCTCTAATGAACCCAGATGCAAAAATCCTCAATAAAATTCTGGTGAATCGGATACAAAAACATATCAAAAAAATTGTGCACCTTGATCAAGTAGGATTCATCCCTGGGATGCAATATACGGAAATCAATAAATGTTATTCACCACATCAATAGACTTAAAGATAAGAACCATATGATCATCTCGATAGATGCAGAAAAAGCATTCAACAAAGTACAGCATCTCTTTATGTTCAAAACACTAGAAAAACTAGGGATAACAGGAACTTACCTCAACATTGTAAAAGCTATCTATGCTAAGCCTCAGGCTAGCATCATTCTGAATGGAGAAAAACTGAAGGCATTCCCTCTAAAATATGGAACAAGACAGGGATGCCCTCTATCACCACTTCTATTCAATATAGTTCTCGAAACACTGGCCAGAGCAATTAGACAGACAAAAGAAATTAAAGGCATAAAAATAGCAAAAGAAGAACTTAAATTATCACTATTTGCAGATGACATGATTCTATACCTAGCAGACCCAAAAGGGTCTACAGAGAAACTATTAGAGCTAATAAATTAATTCAGCAAAGTGGCAGGATATAAAATCAACACGCATAAATCAAAGGCATTCCTGTATATCAGCAACAAATCCTCTGAATTGGAAATGAGAACAACCACTCCATTCACAATATCCTCAAAAAAAAATAAAATACTTGGGAATCAACCTAACAAAAGAGGTTAAAAACTTATACAATGAAAACTACAGAACCCTAAAGAGAGAAATTGAAGAAGATCTTAGAAGATGGAAAAATATACCCTGTTCATGGATAGGCAGAACTAACATCATCAAAATGGCGATATTACCAAAAGTTCTCTATAGGTTTAATGCAATGCCAATCAAAATCCCAACAGCATTTCTTGTAGAAATAGATAAAGCAATCATGAAATTCATATGGAAAATTAAAGACCCAGAATAGCAAAAACAACTCTAAGCAGGAAGTGTGAATCAGGCGGTATAGCGATAGGTGGGACCTTTCTAACTAGACCAGAAGGCATGGCCCCTTAGCTTCCATGATCATTTGCATGGTGACTCCTTCAGTGAAGGTCTGTGAATGGCTTGTCAAAGACAGATTATCATAAACTCTCAGGAGATGGTTTTTAGGTGGAGTTTTTTTAAAATCACTATGATTGGTGTATAGAAGATGATTGGTACATAATAATATCCCTGGTGGTTCATCCATCCATGTTGTCTGTCTGATGGGGAAGCTTGTGTTTGTGCACATGAAGTTCATGCATGTACATACACACATAGCTTTCATAATACTCGACAGTAGTACTTCAAATGAGAACAAAATAAATTTGGAGATAATTTTGCAACAAATAATTCTTTCTGATTGCTAAAACAGAGAATCCATTTTAAGAGTGGACCATGTCCACTCTATTAGAGATCTCTACTGGAATGAAGGCTCCAAACCAGAATGTAACTCACAAGAAACAGGGATTGTTCATTCATTTTCTGTCATAACCAACAGAAACAAGAAGAACAATTAGTACATAGTAGATGAGCAGTAAAAATATGTCAAATGCATAATGTCACAATTCCTGTAATCGATTAGAACTTCTACTAAATTATTTAGGTATTTTTAAGATAACATGATTTATTTAATTATTCTTTCTATGAATCTACCACCTCCATAGTAAATTTCTTTTTGGTTAATTATGGCCTTGAAAAATATTTCTCTCCATTTTATTATTATTATTATTATTACACTTCTTCTTAAAATGTTTGCTAATTTCTAACAGCAACAGGAAATTAAAATAAACAAAGAATAAAATATATCACCTTTCTTTTGGCGTTTTCTACTGAACAGTTCTGGTTTTCAATATAGAGCTATTGTGGATAGTCTGGTTTTAAGATTGAGCCTATGCTTAAAACCTATGATCCATATGGAGTTTAGACACAGTAATTTTGTGAACAATACATTTTCATGCATTGATGTATTTGAATAATCATTCATTAACTCCCTAAATGTTTATTGCTTACTGACTACTAATTCACCAGCATTATTCTAGGAACAAGAAGGATCTCGTGCATATTAAGCAGGTACTCTACAACTTACCTACATTACTAGCCCCATCCTAGGAAGAAGGAATATGAACAAATGGTAAAACTTGAACAAATTGGTAAAACTCCCAATTCACAGGGAACTTTCATTCTGTAGAGGAAGATAGGCAGTCTCAACAAGATTAAAAATTATATCATTCATTAAAAGATGATTGCCCAAAAGTATTGCAGAAAAGAGTAGGTGATACAGCATTGCAGAGTCTTGCAACTGGTAGTAAAGCAGCCAACAAAAGTTGGGCTTTGAGCAGAGACTTGAAAAGTGAGTGAGTCATGCAAAAACATGGAGGGAGAGCATTCCTGGGACAAGAAATGATGAATATGCAAGATTCACTTAAAGATGAATATGCAAAGGAAGAACAATTCTTTTCTCACTTTATTTATTTCTATTGCTTAATATTTGAATCATTTCATTGCTGGTATATACCATAGTTGATCCAACCATTGCCTCTAATATTTGCTTTGTATAAATAAGGTTGTCTATGTTGTTATGTACCTGTGAAGATGTATTTCAGGAAATTTCTAGAAGTAATTTTTTTGGTAAAATATAAAACTCATTTTGCTATAGTTTATCAAATTCTTTATATAAACTTTATACCATTTTGTGATACTCCCATCAGGAATTATGTTAATTCCTCTATTCGGAGTTGTTCAAGAAACCTGGATAAAATGTTAGTGAGATAGTTTTAAAGCACCAAAGAGTTATACGGCAGTGAGAATTGGAGGACTCTGATCTTAAAGATAAATGGAGCATAGAAATAAAGTTGGCATTTGGCATGTTTTTTCCTCCTGATATTATGGGAAATTTCCTCGAATGTTATGGGAAAAATAGCTTACTGTGAAGTTTGTTATGAAGCTATTTGAAAGACGAAGCAAATAAAAGTAGCTAGGAAATCATTGAAAAAGAAGATAAATGACATATAGCACTAGTGAGTATTAAAATACATATTCTCTATAATTTAAAAGTGTATTTGAAGAGACACAATTCTACACCTACACAATGACACTTAAAGATGAATATGCAAACATTCCACTTAAGAAAACACTACTCCTTAAAATGCACCACAGCTAAATTGTTATAGGTGTGTACAAGAAGACATATATAATAATGTACATAGCAATATTATTTGAAATGGGCCAAATGTAGGAATAACCCAAATGGACATTACAATGAAAATGTATAAAAAAGATAAAATGTTATATAGTAGAGAGAATAAATAAGCATATATTTATATATTGAACAACACAGATGAATCTTAGAAGCAACAATTTTGAATAAAAACAGCTAAAAAGCTCAGAAGACTATAATGTATATCATTTTTAGAAAACTGAAACAGAGCACATCAAGTTTGCTTGAAGTTGGATTCAACTGAAGTTGGGCAATGTTTAGTAACCTTACTTCTAAGATTACTAAATACTAAATTATGAGTAAATACTTAATTATGGACTACGAATACCCTTAGGAGAAGCAAGGAATCAGAAGAAAATACAAGAGTAGTTTCATTGGCAAAAATGATGGTTTAGTTCTTAAATTCCATGATGGGTTTATCAGTGAGTTGTACTTTGATGCCACCTAATTTTTACATATATTATATAATGGACACAGTACTTTCCCTGGCTCTCTTCAGATCAATTCACTGTTCCTCTCTACTCCTTCTTGGGCTATTGTGTCCTATTGATTATAAAAGCTCTTAACTGTAACTAACTGCCTTTGATGACTGCTATTAGCCTAATAGAATCACTTTAGCTATATGCACAAAAAAGTACCTGAGAGTTCATTTTCCCCTGGGGTGGCTCTTAGCTACTGGAAAAAAAATCAGTGAAAAGAGAAACTGGTTCTACTGGACAGTTCCTCCTCTCCTTTGCTAGTTCTCCCTCACATTCCTGACTTCTTGTAACAAAGCATATTGGGGCTCAGTTGTGGTTCTTCCCTTTGTCATCTATATTCAGTACTTCATTGAGCAAATGGACCTTCATTGCTTTACGATCATGATTCTCACAGTTATACCTTTTGCTTCAAACTCTATACCAACTTCAGATTTGAATACCTGACTACATAACGACCTTTTTCTCTTGGTTGTTTAATAGACTCTTTAAATTCAACAGATCTCAGAGCGAGGATATAATAATACTCCTCTTAAACCCACTCTTATACAATGTCTGCCTTTCTATATATTCTCCCACTCCCTCATACCAAAGCAGCAGAAAACATTAGCATTTCTCTTGGGAACGAAAATTTTAATTCATTAGATGAGGTTATTCAATTCCTGCACACTCCAAAGAAATGCTTGTCTTTAAGACTTGACTTTGGCTGCCTCTTGGCAGATGAGTTTTGAACCCTTGGAATACTCTGCCTGATACGAGTGTTCTTGGACATGTGAGGACTTGAAGAATGCTGTGCCTGTAGTACTAACAATGGAATGCAATAATGGACACCTATCCTTGCTCTGAGCAGCCAAAGTCAGGCCTGCGACAGGAGGGGGCTGTCCATGTAAGTGAAACTCATCATAAGCCCTGGCAGCAAGACTCTGTTGAGCTTCCCTGGTCAACAACACTTCTCACTTGTTGTCACACTTTATTGCATTAAGCAAGTCCCTATGTGACAGGCCTACAGGCAAAAGCTGAGAAGGTAGCTGCTACCTATGCCTCTGTTGCTGGCTTGGACATGAATTCTTTGCTACAATAAACTGTACTCATGAATACAACGGATTCTGGGTCCTGTGAATCTTTTTAGTGGACCAGTGAGTCTGAGTGTAGTCTTGAGGGTGCCAAGCCTATGTCCTCTTAATGGTATATCTTAATAGTATATTTAAAAAATTGAACTGACTCTCACCAAATACTTTGCTATTCACCAAATACTTGGCTATGAAATGTGCTCCTGGCAGCAGCATCTCTCACCTGGATTACTAAAGCTGCCTCCTACCAGAGGCCTTTGCCATGGCTATTGCCCATTTCAGTCTCAACATAAGTCAGTGTGATTCTTTAAAACACAAGCCAGAGGCTTACTCTTTTAAGTATTGGAGTTAGATGGTATCAAATCAAGCTTCCCACTAACAACATGAAAATCTAGACAAAATATTAGTGAAATAATTTTAAAGCACCAAAGAGTAAAAAGGCAGTTAAGAATTGGAGGACTCTGATCTTAAAGATAAATGAAGCACAGAAATAAAGTTGACATTTGGCATGTTTTTTCCTCCAGAGGCATTTGCTGATTCAGACACAGCATAAGAGAGACTGAAAAGTTAAACAGTCAAGCTGAGTTTTGGAGAAGCAGAACAACAAAGAAATAAAGTGAGTTTAATGGAAAGCAGGAGCCAAGAAGCTATGAAGCCAAGCCAAATTTTAAGCTAGCTCATGAGTTTAGTGTATTAAAACACACACACACACACACACACACACACACACACACACACACAGGAATTCAGAGCAATATCAAGGATATTGGACAAAAAAAGGCAGAGAGTAAGATGGTATATTTAAACTCAAGTATATTAAACATTACCTTAAATTAATTTAATGTACTTTGAATTAAGCATTACCTTAAATGTAGAACTTACCCTAAGATGTGAATTATAGCTAAATTTTGAGATGAACTTTTTAAAATAAACAATTCAAAAGAATAACATTGTCAATTTAGATAAGAAAGAAAATATTAATTGCTTGAGAGAAACACTTTAAATATATTAAAAATGAAAGAAAAAATATGAAAATACTTATCAAGAAAAGTTGATTATGACCACACTAAGCCAGGCAAAGAAGACATTTACATATGACAGATTGGTATAGATAAAGGGGGATATTCAATAATGACAAAGAGTTACTCCTGCTAGAATAATATAAAAATTCCAAATCTCTACATATAGCTTCAAAACATGTTTCTATGTCTAAACTATAAATACACAAACACTATTAGGGAATGAATTGCATCCTTCAAAATTTTAATGAAGCCCTAATTTGGAGACAGAACCTTCAGAGAGGAAATTAGGTAAAATGAAGCCATTAAAGGGGCCCTAAGCCAATATGTATGATGTCCTTATGAGAAAAGTAAGAGATACCAGGGAAGAGTAAGAGACACACAGAGGAAAAGCCAGGAGGGAACGGAGAAGGAATGCAGTCTACAAGTCAAGGAGGAAAACTCAGCAGAAGCCATACCTGCAGATGGCTTGAATTGTACTTCTAGGTTCCAGAACTATGACACAATACACCTTTATCCTTCAAAACACCAAGGCCATGCGACTTTGACATGGGAGCCCCTAGTAGACATACACAAATAAACAGCCCTAATAAAAATACATACAATAAGAAATTGACAGCACTAGATAAAATAGAGATCATGGGGCTGCCTCTCCCACTCTATTAGACTGTGGGTTCCATCAGTTAAATAAAGGTAAACCTAACAAATAAAAGGCATAAATATTTTCATGAAAAAAGAGAATATTCAAGTGCAAGTTTTCATTGTTTTGCACATTATCCTCTACAAAGAGAAAAATTCAAGAAAATTTTTATCAATTAGAATTTTCTAACTTAGCAATTTGAATTTTTAGCAATTTAGAATTAATGAATTTAATAATCATGTTAATAATCAAATATCAGTTTTATTTCTAAACAGTAGTGACAAAGAGAAGATAATTTTGTATTGATATCATTTATAATGGCACCCAAGATACCAAATATGTACAGAGAAATATCAAATATCTATAAATACATCTATCCTAAAATTGTATAAAATCTTCATATAATAAACTATTAGGAGTATTTTTTAAATTTCCAAATAAATGAAAGTCTGTATTGTAAATTAAGCTGCTCAATATTATAAAACCATCTGTTATTCTCAAGTGATCTATATAGTAAGTACAATCCCAATCAAAATGAAAAACTAAGAAAAGTGAGAAAAATCTTAAAGAAAATAGAAAGTGTAAAAGGGTTACATTATATAATAGTATAATAAAACTTGCAGTCATATAATAAAGCTATGGAATGATAAACACAAGATTGAGAAATAATCCAATAGAGATTCATATGAAGACACCTGTAGAGAAATGAATGTTCACTGGAAAGGCACATGGAAAAATGAATTTCAGCTTATTCCTCATATTACACATTAAAAAAAAAAAACTAATTCCAGGTGGATTGTAATCTAAATGTGGGTGAACAAGCAAAGGATCTTCTCTAAGTTATATTAGGAGAAAATCTTCATGCTCTTAGGATGAGAAACATTATCTTAAACATGAAGATAATAATTTTACAGAAAATATGTTTATTTATTTATACCAGGGACTAAAACCAGAGGCACTTAACCCTTGAGCTACATCCTTAACACCCTCTCTTCCACCCCCCCCCCAGCCTTTTTTTTTTTTTAAATTTTGAGACTGTTTTTTTTCTAAGTTGCTTCAGGCCTCACTAAGTTGCTGAGGTTGTCTTTATACTTGGCAATCTTCCTGCCTCAGCTTCCTGAGCTGGGATTACAGGTGTGTACTACTTTTGTTTTATTTTAAATTCAATTAGAACTGTTTTACCTTGTTAATATTGTTAAATTCTAGTTTCATTACATTTTACAGAGAATATTCACTATATTATTTGCTTTGTTTTGAAATACTGAAAATTTCTGAAAAGTCCCTTAGGCTGTACTTTTATTTTGATATTTACACTTTGGAAGTATTCATAAAATTGAATAAAAATATATTTAACTTTATTTTCTGACATGATGTTATTTTGTATTAGGTTAAACCCATTTAGGTTAACCCATTAGTTAAAACTATTCAAATTTATTTTACAAAAAGTCAATTATTCTTAAAGTATTTTGATGCATTATGTTGTATGAATTTTGTTTTATTTTTTCACATACATTTAAATATATCCTTTACCTTTTGCCTGGTGTGTTATTAATTTATGCTACTCCAATTAATTAATATGTTTCTTTCATGTTGTTTGTTTTACTTCTTTGAGTCTGAATTCTTTCACTTAAATGTATTTTCTCTTTTTTATTTAAATTATTAGCACATATCAATTTTACAAAATAGTGTATTTTTGTGACATTTTCATACTTGCATGTGATGAAACTTGATGATGTGGAGCCTCTCTGTTTTATTCTCCTCACCCTCTTTTGGGTTCCCTTGGTTCCTCACTCTTCCGCCAAAAGTTCTCCTTCTCAATTTCCTTTCCTCTTTCCCCTTTCCCCTCCTCTCCTGGCTTCCCCTCACCTCCTTTCCCCTCCTTTCCTTTCCTCTCCCCTCCCCCTTCTTTCACTAGAGATTGAATCCAGGGGCACTTTAATACTGATCTATATTCCTAGTTCTTTTTCACATTTTATTTTTGAGACTTCATGAATGAGAAAAAAACAGATGACACTTTCCTTTCTGAGTCTGGCTTATTTTTGCTTTTGCTTGTATACTGGTCTTCAGTTCCAACAATTTTCCTGCAGATGACATGATTTGGTTCTACTTTATGGCTGAATGATACTCCACTGTGTATATATGCCACAATTTTCTGATCAATTCATCTGTTGATAGTAATTCAGATTGATTCCATAACCTGACTTTTGTAGATAGTATCAGAATAAACGTGGGCCTGCAAGTGCAAGCAACAAAACCAAACAAACAAATAAACCAAACCCAACTTACCATATAACTAAGCTAGCAGTGGGCACATCTAGGAGAGAACATTCTAGGCAGTGGGGACAGCCAAGAGTGGAGACCTTAAGATGGCTGGCTGACTGGCCCATTCCAGCACCAACAGAGACTCTGGGTGTTTACTTTCTCTCATCCCTCATTAGGATGTAGAGACTCACAGATGCATCTGACCTCTCCTGTGTACCACTATGTTTCCAGTACTCATTTCTGTGCCTGGCAAGTAGACTTTTCATTAGCATGACTCTGGGGTTTTTTGGTTGCACAAATTTTATGAGGGCCTGAATATTTAAGGGAGGGTAACTTTTGCCTCAGGAACATGATTTTAACATGGTTTTGGTGGGTGTATTTGTTTTATAAATGCATACCATAAACTAAAGAACAAAACAGTTCCATGATCCTTGTGGAAACTGTTTACCAAGCCTCCCCACCTTGGCCTATCCCACTGTGCTTTGACATATTAAAGTAGAAAAGTCACTGGGAAGTTTTATAATTTAGAAATACTCCCTTTACAACTTTAAGTGTTTCCTAAATGGATTTGAGTCTGAAACTCTTTTCAGTTAGAACATTTGAACATTTTGAGAAAGCCAGCCTTCTATCACACCAATATGGGAGATGGAGCACCAAGGAGCTGGGCTGGCTGACCTGCCTGCTGCTGAGGCCAAAGTCCAGGGAAAGCCAGAGTGTCTGGTAAGAAGGGACATATGATGTTTTCAGGAGTCCACAGGAATCCTCTTGTAAGTCTTCATTGACAAGATGTTAGTTTAGAGCCGTGACATAAATAGGGAAAAATGGGTTCCTGCAGCACAGAAGGAAAAATAAATAAATAAAACCAACTATAGTGACAGGATTCCCAAGGAACCAGTGCTAAAAGTCCTGCTGTTTTCAGTGACCATAAAAAAGTATAAATCCAAACACAAAGTGCCACATTCCATTGAGGCACCCCAAGTCTTCAGCATCATCTCCTGCAGCACTTGCAGAACACACAGGGAAGGTGGATGTTTTTATAGAGCCATAATAAAACATAAAAGTAAAGGCAGCAAAGCCTGGAAGAATTACTAAATGATTATCCCCCTATCTAGTATTTGTTCTGTGGCTGAAAAAAGCATTTGGTGGTCTGATAAATTACTCCTATATTTCCCCTTTTCTCATAATGTGACTCTGAAATTGGCCTCACATTTCACAAGTAGTCCCCATATATTTCCAAGCCCAATATTGCCTTCTCTGAGATGTGACTCCTGTTACACACAGGATCCAGGCCTTCCTGTAAGATTAAGCATTCTTAATAGTGAGCTACCTTATCAGAAAAAAAAAAAAAAAAACTCTTTTTGGCACGACATTACACAAACAAGTTGTATCTAATTCTCTGAAGTGAGGGTGCCATAAAAGATATATACATATACATTCTTCCAGTTAAATTGGTGCCATAAAGCTGTATTACAGAGATGAATAATGCCTTTCTGTGGTGATGTTTAGGGCTGTACCAATACAGTTTAGAGACAGTTTTGTTTCCTCTACCTTTGCAGGATGAGACATTAAAAGAAATCATTACTATATATTACTGAAGATAAAACTGTTGGGTTATAACATTTTTAATACGGTGAACCTAGGCCAAATATTGAAGCTGGCATTTGTTTTATTGCTTTTGATGTCTCTTGTTTAAAGTCTCTCAGAAATGAAAAATTCTAATGAAAGCCATACTGAATTTTATTGATATCATCTCTATAAAGTAAAATCTCCATAAAAATTTATGTCACCTTATTTAATGGGAAGACAGGAAATGAAATAACTCTTGGAGACATTTTTAAATGGCCAATCAGGTGTAGTTTAACTATTGCCTGGACATTTTTACAATATTGGAGATTGCAGAATGCATGTTTGAAAAGTGTTTTGTTGACATCTCTTATTGTACAGAAGTCTTAATGATAGCTACTACAACATGCCACATACTCTGATACTACTAACATAATCCAATAATATACAGTTAAAATGTTCTCCAAGATCTGTAAAGAATATATGAATTCTTCTTTCATTTCCATTGTTCAATAATTCCCAAAGCTCTCTATATGTTGGAGTACATATGTGAGATGATCATTGACCGCATTAAAAGCTAAGTTTATAAACACAAATATTGTTTTGGATTCTGTTAATATTTGTATAATTTTGTGAATTAACAAACAATCTCATAGCTGGGTGCAGTGGCACACATCTGTAATCCCAGTGGCTCCAGAGGCTGAGGCAGGAGGATCAGGAGTTCAAAGCCAGCCTCAGCAAAATTGAGGCTCTAAGCAACTCAGTGAGACAGGGTCTAAATAAAATACAAAATTGGGCTGGGGATGTGGCTCAGTGGTCAAATACCTCTGAGTTCAATCCCTCGTACCAAAAAAAAAAAAAAAATTAAAAAAAGAAACAATCTCTAGAGTTCTTATTTGTAATAAAAATTATTTATGTTTAATAATAGGATGTTATATTAAATTTTTTGAAAATAACTGGGGGAAATATACATGAAAATTCTATATATTAAATATACTAAGATGTATATGTACATATGTGTATGTATATAATATTACCAAATAATCTGATAAAAATAGTCTTTATATTAAGTAGATTAATGTATATCCTATGACTTAATATAAAGATATGTACATTCTATGTAATAAGTAGAACATATGTATGTGTGTATATACACATAATGCTAATAAATACCAAAGCCTGTCATCTAAAATCTTAGAAAAAAATTTTTGCAATTTACCTCAAATCAATTTATTTTACTTTTGTCTATAAAATAGATAATATATTGTTAGATTATTAGTTCACACCATTATCTACTAAGGAGACCTTCTCTTATGGATTTGCCTAATAATATTATTGACTTTTAAGGGATTTTGTACTCTTCTTTCTCTTTCTGAACAATTTTACCCACCATTTTTTTACAAAATTATAAGTACTCCCTTTTTTTCTATAACTATAGGTTTATCATGAAATCTAAATACCAGTAGTCTAAATTTACTGGCCAATATCCCTTGGGTGTCCTACCAGGAAATCAAATTTAAACTTGTGTAACCAGCAGGCAGTCAGTGCTTAGTTCAGATGTCAGAGGTGATTTCTTTGTCAGACAGTGAATGATCTAGGGAGTCATCTCTTTACCTTTTAAAAGGAAGGTAGATATTTTATGCCCTGAGTACTTCATCATTAGAATGTGCTAATATTACAAGTTTTTGCCCTTAGACTCAGGCAACCAGATTAAAAATAGATAAATAAAATTTAAAAACACACACAATTTCTTGTTCGTTTTGTATAAATATCTATGGACAAACCTATAATATTTATTTATGTGTTTTTCTACCTCTCTATGATTGCATCTATAAAGTCTATTTTTAATGTCTCATGCAATATTTGCAAAATTCTAAAAATACTTTTGTAGTATTTTCTGTAGTACTTTTAGTATCTTGTGTAAATAAATCATCCCTACATTATACGGATTAGTCTTAACATTAATTTGGATGATAGCTATGAAACATTTTACATTTTAAGATTCTATTTGATTACCTAGAGAAGAATTTTCTTTCCTTTCCCAAGTATACTTCCATTTCTACTTCATTCAGAAACCTAGAAGTAAAGCATCCCTTATAGGTTTAACAATCAATTTAACTCCATCATATTGAACACAGTTATTTCATAAATAGGAACCAAAAACAGTTGAAAGAAAAGTCTCAATTCTGGCCCTCCATTAGTGAATCTGCAGTTTTGACTCATTAGTGAATATGCAGTTTTGCTTATTCTAGAATGTCATATAATTTGAATAGAATTGTCTGTACCTTTTGAGATTGAATTGCTTTCACTTAACAAGATCTACTTCATTTCTCTGTTTTTACTGTGCAGATTGTAGGAATATACCACCATTTGTTTACCTGTTCCTGTATTTAGGGATATCTTGGTTAATTTCCAGTTTGATAATCATGAATAAAGCTCTACACACAGTTATGTTCAGATTTCTGCCTGCTAACAGGATTTCAACTTAATGGGGTAAATACCTTGCTATTGCAGTATATGCTTAACAAAATAAAAATAGAGACAGTCATCCACAGGGGTTGTACCACTACATATTCCCACAAGGAATAAATGAGAGATTTTTCTTTTCCACATCATTGTCAGCAGATGGTATTGCCACTTTTTTAAGACAATCTAAGAATTATGTAGGAGTACCTCATTATTGTTTTAACTTGAAATTTCCTAAACACAAATGACATTGTGTATCTTCTCATATGGTTGCTTACCATCTGCTTTTCTTCTTTGATGAGGTCTATTCAGTTCTTTTAAAATGAGGCCCAATTTAAAATTTTTAAAAAAATTAAATGGCTTTTTGTTAAATTTATAAGTTATTAATCTATATTAGACACAGGTCCTTCATCATATATGTATTTGGAAAATGTTTTCTTTTATTAACCTATAGCTTGTATGCTCACTTAAACCAGTGTCTTTTTTTCTAAGAGAGAGAGAGAGAGAGAGAGAGAGAATTTTTTTAATATTTATTTTTTTAGTTTTCGGTGGACACAACATCTTTATTTTATTTTTATGTGGTGCTGAGGATTGAACCCAGCGCCCCGTGCATGACAGGCAAGTGTGCTACCACTTGAGCCACATCCCCAGCCCAATCAGTATCTTTTTTAAGGTTTAATTTTAATCAAGTACAACTTGCCAGTTTTTTTCTTCCATCTATCTTGATTTGGGTCATGCATCTAAATACTCATCATCAACACGTTGTCACCCAGATTTTTTAAAAAGTTGTCCTCTAAGAAATATATTTTTCTGCCTGATGTGGTAGTGCATGTCTGTAATCCATTTATTTGGGATTCTGAGGCAGGAAAGTAGGAAGTTTGAGAATAGCTTCAGCAACTTAGTAAGGTTCTAAGCAACTTAGTGAGACTCCTGTTTCAAAAGAAAGAATAAAAAATGCTGGGGATGTTGCTCAGTGATTAAGCACACCCTGGGTTAATTCCCCAATCAAAAAGAAGAAGAAGAAATTTATTGCTTTACATTTTATATTAGGATCTGCATTCCATTTGAGTTACTTTATGTGTGTGTGTGAAATGCATAAGTTCTGTCTGAATTCATTTTTTTACATTAAATATCGAATTTTCCAGCATCATTTTTTGAAATGCTGTTTTTTCCATTATTGCCTTTGTTTCTCTGTCAAAGATCAGTTGATTATACTTTTCTAGATTTATTTCTGTACTTTTAATCTGCTCTCTTGATCTATGTATCTATTTCATTATTACCATGCTGTCATGATTTTCCTGTTTTGATTATGTTAGAAATGGGTAGTGTCAGTCCTCTAACTCTGCTGTTCTTTTTTGTCTTTACTTATAAACTTTAGAATTAGATTGTAAATATCTATGAATCAACTGTTGAGGTTTTGTTAAGGACTGCAATGAATCTGAAGATCAGTTAGGAAGAAATTACATTGTAACAACATTGAGTTTTTCTATCCATGAACACAGGCTGCCTCTAGGATTTTTTTTTATATCTTTTATATGTAAATCCATGATTAGATTTATACTTGAGTATTTTATAATATTGATGAAAATGACATTTTGATTTAAATTTTGTATTCCAAATTGTTCATTGCTGGTTGTACTGGGAATCCCTAATTCCACATTCAGGATTAGCTAATTGTTAGAATGACTCATAGGACTCAGAAAAGCTATTATAATCATGGTTATAGTTTATTGTGGGAAAAAAAGGTGCAGATAAAAATTAGTGAAAGAAAAATGAACATGGGGCATAATCTGTGGGAAACCAGGCATGAGATTCTGTGTGTGTTCTCCTAATACAGTTACACAGATGCATTTAATTTTTCAGCAATAATGCATGGTGTGCACTTAGAGCTGCCAGTCAAGGAATGTCTTTTAAACCTTGATATCCAGTATTATGTTGGGAATGAGTCATATACACATGACGTGTCCCTGCATGACTAACTTCAGCTACTCAGACTCTAGCACCCTTGAACGGAAAAAAAAAAAAAAAAAAAAAAAAACCAAAAACATGTTCTTGATGAATCACAGTTGTTAGCACAAATTATCTCATTAATTTTTTTAGTACAAGGTCCAAGGCCTCAAGCAATCAAAAATAGTTATTCATCATAAAACACATTTTTAGCATAACTATTTCATCAAATAGGTGTGTTTGGCCCCTGGCCTCAGTTACAAAAAAAAAAAAAAATACTCTTATCAAATAAATTTTCCAAGAGTTCATTTCCAAAAATACACTCAAATGATCTTAATGACAGTCCTTTAATCAAAGATTTGAAACTATATAATTTGAAGAAAAATGGCTGATTAGAGGAACTCACCATATTCTAACTACTGAATAAATTAAAACAAGAGTTCCTGGGTCACATATTGAGGTAGAAAGACCATGGAAGATACTCAGAGAGCTAGCAACTAGGTAAATTCCAAAAATATTGGTTTCGAGAGTAGAAAGATAATTAATAACATGAGTAGATCATGGCAACACCGGATATACAGCGACTTGTTGGGGGAGAGGAAGCCCCACTCCAATAAGCCAAAAGACATTCTCCCTTTGAGTTTAGAAAAAGTAGATGTCTCATGCAGCAAATTTGATAGCAAATTTGCTATCTGAGCAGAAAATAAGCTCAGACATGGTAAAGGCAGCCAGTGTTGGAGAATGTTCTAGCATTTTCCTGTATAGTTTATGAAAGTGGAGAAGCAATGACAGCTTTAATAGACTCTTAGTTTGGAGTTCTTAAGTGAGAGAATAGAAATCCTTCAGTTTATCCTTCTTTTTGATTCTTTGCCATTTTTAATTATTCTTTTACATTTTTTTCTCTTGATAGTCATTGTTTTTTTTTAAATACCCAAGACCCAACAGCCACTTTGAATTTACCAACTCTATCAGTGGGAGCCCAAGCTGTGCATCAATTTGGGCTTATGAGTCAGACTCCAAAATTGATTTAGGGAAAGTTCTGCATGGCAATGGGTGTCTTGGGTGCTATTCTATGAGTCTTTAAAGCACAGAAGGGTGAAGGGCAATTTCATTTGAAATTGGTGGTTTGAACTGTTGGATAAGAAATGTGAAAGGCAGGGAGTGGTTCTGAAACATTGTACGGCAGGTCCAAGAAGATGGTTATAGTCAGTCTCCCTTACCAAGACTCTTGGCCAGATATGCTTTAGTATATAGTCAGGATCATGAACACCCAGATTCATTATATGTACTCAAGTCTATAAACATTTGCTTATAAGCAGGAGCTCACTTATATAAAATGTTGGCAATCATCTTTCTTTGTCTGGCCTGCATATAAAAAATTCTATGGGAAGAAGTGGGGGTTGAGAAAAGATGCTGCCTCCATATAAAGCTCATCTATTATCCCAACTGCATCTCTAATCTTCTTCCACCTGCCAGGACCTTGAACCTGTTTTCCAGGGCTTAATATCATGGTGGGACAGATGGATCAGTGTTGAGTGGAAAGTGGTTACCACGCAACAAGATTCCACTAACAATTTTGGCCAGTTGGGGTCAGAGCTAAGAACAAAGGAACAGCACAAAATTTGTGGAAAACAAATGTTTTCATAGTGGAAGATTCTAAAATCAGAGCACCAAAAAGAAATATCTCCATTAAAAAACTCCAGCAAAAGGAAAACAGAATCTTTTTATCACTTTCATTATAATAGCTGCTGAATATAAACTGATTTCTAGTGTTGGCCTACATTTTGGGTTTTTTTTCCTGAGCTCTATATAATTTTATATATTATGTTGATTAATTGATGCTTTTTAAAAAATTAGTAGTTGTTGGACACAATACCTTTATTTTATTTATTTGTTTGTTTGTTTGTTTATTTATTTTATGTGGTGCTGAGCATCAAACCCAGCACCTCACACATGCTAGGTAAGCATTCTACTGCCAAGCCACAACCCCAGCCCTAATTGGATGCTTTCTTGAAACTATTTTCTTCACTCTCAGCTTTGTTCCCTTCCACTCCCCTTCATTTTTCTCCCTCACTTTATGCCTATCTCCCTGCCTTCAAGCCCTGAAGGAAAATAACAGTCAACAAAGATTGCTATATACAGAATATCCTTCAGAATGGAAGAAGAAATTAAAAAAAACTTCTAAGATAAGCATTAATTGAAAGAATCCATGACCACTCAGTAGACATTATAGAATCTACTTAAATGCTACACACAGAAGAAGATAAAAACAAATAGTTGAATTTGGTAAAGGATAAATTTTATTAAAAGAGTAGCTCAGCAAATGAAAAACATTATCAATTTAAACATTAGAAATAAATAAAAATGGCAGAATATAATAAGCACCACTCTATAGTGAATATAAATGTTCTCAACTTTTCAATTAAAAGATATAGACTAGAATATCAAATTAAGAAATAAGGCCAGGTACAGTAGCTCATGCCTGTAATCCCAGCAGTTCAGGAGGCTCAGGCAGGATGATTCTGAGTTCAGAGGCAGCATCAGCAAAAGCAAGGTGCTAAGCAACTCAGTGAGACCCTGTTCTCTAAATAAAATACACAATATGGCAGGGAA